>NC_079136.1:119983796-120295334 GCF_945859705.1 Episyrphus balteatus
AAAATTATTAGCAGCATATGGGTGGTGGGAAAATTTAGGATGAATGGTAGGATGAAAGGGGAAAAATAAATTGCCCACAAAAAAATTGGGGGAAAGGGGGTGGGTGGGCGAAAAAGTGGGGTGGGTGTCAAAAATCATGGTTTTTTACAATTTCTGTCAAAATTAGACGTCCTATCGAAAAAAGTCAAATGCAAAAGTTGTAGGTAGTATAAATGTTTGCAACTTTTACTCAAACAATTTTTTTCTATAACCTCAAAAATATTGAAAAAAATGTAAAAATACGATTTTTTGATTTTTTATTTTTATCTTTTACAAAAATAGTTGTATTTTTAACAAAACTTGGTTAAAAATTACTTTGCAATTAAATTTTGAATTTAATTTGAAAAAATAGCCTATTTTTCAATCAAAAAAGTTACCGAAAAGAATTTTGATTTTTGAAAAGTTTGGAATGCAATTATTTAGCTTAAAACCGTTTTTTAAAGATTGTGTGGAAAAACTATACTTTTGTTTAAAAAAAAATATTGAGAAAAATAGAAAAAAAACAAAAAAAAAACGATTTTTAAAATTGATTTTTCCATAAATGACAGTAATATTGGCGAGAAATAATTTTCCATAGAAACCAAATTATACTTTTCTAATGGTCATTGACCTTTTTAATTTGCATCAAACACTAGAATAGCTCTAACGTGCAAAGTTTTTGAGATATTGAATTTTGAACGTCCCAAACACTATTTTTCAGATTTTTGGCATGGTAATATGTCAAAAACGTGATGTGATAGAATTTTTCTGACTTCAGATTCGAGCTCAGCGTACAAAAAACTATTAGAAAAATATACTTTGATTTCTATAAAAAAAAAAACTTTTTGACTAGTGAAATCGAACGGGGCAGAAAAAATCGAATGCCTTGTTATTTTGTTAGAAAATAAATATATTTAATTATAGGTATCTGATAACATAAGCTAGTCAAAGATTAAACAAAAATTAAACAAAATTAAAGCCCTTGATCCTTAAAATATACCCGAACTCACAAAAATTCACATTGAGATAGGCCCAGGTTCTTTATTATTATTTTTGTTTTATTTTTTTTTTATTTTTTTCGTTTTCATTTATTTTTCATTCTAATTGGTATATCGTGTGTGATTCATATTAAAATTTCAAAATAATAGCTATAACCCTACTTCATCGTGAAAGTAAGGGGTTGTTATTATAGCAGGTATAGTGTCCTGTGTGTCTCTTTATTTACTCATACACACAAAAATATTCACCGTATGTTGGATATAACAACAACAACAACAACAACAAAAAAACCGATATTGTGAAGTTATTTACTTACATCAACAACCAACTTTAATTAAGTATTATCCTTTTTTCCTCTTACCTGTAAAGAAAATAAAAAAAAGATTACAATTAAGTCAAAATATACAACGAACTATAAAAAAAAAAACAATATTAAACAAAAAAAAAAGTCCACACAGACATCCACTTAATCCTGAGAGAGTATACAATATGGCCTGGTCAAAGTGAGAAAAAACAAAACAAAAAAAAAAAAAAAAATTGAAAAAAAAAAATTTCACCGAAAGCCATAAAACATTTAGTTTTGAAAAATTACTGCATTTTTTCTATATAATATCTTCCCCCCTTTCCACCGCTGAATCTTTTGATAAAAAAAAGTGTCCTTGCTGGTGTAATGAACCTTCAACTTTTTTTTAACACACTCAAACACACATAAACACCACACCGTCTTACTCATCATAGTTTTCACATATCTTCTATTCTCTCTCTTTGTTACTCCTTCTCATTCTCTCTCTCTCTTTTTCTATAAAAAAAAAAAAATAAATTTTTTCACCAACACCGTGAATAAGAGGAGTTAGTAGAAGTAAGTACACCAACCTTTTTCACCAATACGAAAATTTATTTCCCCATTTTCGATGTTCGAATTTTCGAACATTCAAAAATACACCATCAGAATACGCAGTAAAACAAAACAAAAAAAAAACGACCGCCCCCCTAAACCGTCTCCCCTTTTTTTCTACAACACACGACGATAAAATCGATTTCGAAAATTTCACCTCAACTATAGGTGTTTTTGTGGGGAACTCGCGTTTTTTCGTTTTTCAACATAGGCTATTTCTCTCTATTTCGGATTGTTCCTTTTTTGTTTGGATCATGATAAATGAGGGGGGAGGGGAAGGGAGGCAATGAAACGCCGGCCTCCTGTGATGATGACAGTTTCTGCTGCTGGGGGGTTTGTTGGATAGTTTTTTTTTTTTTTTCTTTCCTTCTTTTTTCTGTGTGATTTTTTTTTCGAAATTATTGTATGACTCACTTTTAGTTTGGTATACACAGACGTTTGTCGTCGAAACATTGCATGTAAAGGAAACTTAAATCGAAATCATGTCGCCAGGATTTCTTATTCTTCGTCGTCATCAAATGGGCAAATGGAAGGACGAGAGTGAGATTGGGTGGAAGGAGAGTAGTTATTGGGACACCCTTTTTTCTTTTGGTTTCCTTGAAAGGCTTTAGAAGGAAGAAGGGAAAGGGGACTGATTGAAGTAATCGTTCCATTCTAAATATAGCTGCACAGAGAATGGAACGAATAAGAAAATGTTCTGTTATGCGATGCACTTGTTACCAAGGGGATAACGAAAAACCAGAATATTGTTAACCACCGCCATTACCATACTTCAAATTCAACCCCACCATAGTCTCATACCCAATTTCGCACATAAACAT
Source organism: Episyrphus balteatus (assembly GCF_945859705.1). Taxonomy (NCBI): domain Eukaryota; kingdom Metazoa; phylum Arthropoda; class Insecta; order Diptera; family Syrphidae; genus Episyrphus; species Episyrphus balteatus. The sequence goes on from NC_079136.1 coordinate 119,986,530, forward strand.
TTCAGGGGTAGTTGTTAGGGTGGTATAATTTTTGGCGGTGGTCATCGACTGGTGGCAGTGAGAAGAAGTGCAAGTAGATATGAAAGAGCAAGTGTGGCCAGTGAATGGAATGAAAATGTTAAAACGGTAAATTCTCGTAAATCCGCAAAAGATGGCAACACACACAGCAACCGGTTTGTTAATGGTTAAAACGTTAACGTGCGTTTTGTGTGGTGGTGGTGGTAAAATTTGATTGCAAAACAGACTACACTTACTCACACACACAAACACCTGCATTATAGATAGGCACACATAATTTTCGCACACAACATTTCGATGGTGGAATATTTTGCATTTGCAGTTTTGCGGTCATGTATGCGTGTGGTATAAAGCGCGTGCTGCTGCGGGTTTATGCCACGCAATATGCAATATCTCCAACAACGCACGCACACACATGTTGTCCTTAATGCGGTGGTGTAAAATTGCAATTTCCATTATTATCCCTTTTTGATCTCTTTTCTGTGTGTCTCGTCTCTGGGATATCGAAATGCCTCTCAATCAGCCAGTTTGTAGCCACAAAAACCCGCATCACAATAAAAGAATTAAAAAAAAGAAATTAGTTAAAAATAAGCCAATTAAAGGAGGTTACCTAGGTACACCCTATAAAAGGGCAGCTTTAAAATGGTTTTGTTTTTTTTTTTTTTTTTTTGTTCATCCGCATAATCTCATGGAAAGGTAAGAAAATTATTTTATTTTTTGATAATAATTTTATTATGAACTTAAACCTACTACACACACATACAAAAGGTATGGTTGGTTGGGGCACAAATAAAAAAACAAACTTTACTTCCGTTAGCTGAAGAAAATTTTGCTTCCTATCATGCTTGAGACCCGACTTGCTTATACCTTTTACTATACAAGTATCGACCCTTTTTTGTGGCTTCTTTTTGATGTTGAAACTGAAAGGTTTTTACATTTACCTCTGCTTCTGATACTGTCGTAGTCGTTGTTGTTTTTATTTTGCTGTTGACTATAATACCTACGTATCGGATTTATTGAGCTGGATTAATTCGAGAGAGAAAATGGATGAATTGGTTGAATATTGTGTAGTATCGATTTGAGCTGATATTTATTTATAGTTTATTAGTTTAACGGATTTTTGAAGGTTTCTCTATGTTTTTTTTTTTTTTTTAAGGGTTGTTTAGGTTTTCGACATTTTTTCAATTTTAAAGGAAATATGATTCGCATATCGGTTGTTGGATGTATGTGAATCTGTCGAAGATGTTCTATGAAATTACAGTAACCACTTATCTTACACAATTATTGGAAAATAAAGATTTTGGTTAAGAGATTTGAAAACAAAAAAAAAATAACAAAATAAATAGGAGGTAAAAAAATCAAATGATTTAATTTTTTTTTGACGTGATAACGTCTTATAAATCGATTAACCATGGCAGCCACCACAAAAAAGTGACGCCATTTTCTCCCGTTCCACTCTCGCACTTTCGCAGTGCGGCCAAAAATTTTAATTCAAAATTAAAAATAAACTATTAGAGGTACAAAAATCTTCTATAGCTTATTTGAAAGATAATAACCTAAAGTTAAATACATTTGAAGGATTTTAAAAAATTCTATCTTTTAATAGGGTAAATAGGGGTAAAACAAAATTTCAAAAAAATTGGCTATTTTCTAAACGCGACAATGTAAAGAGTGACAATGGTATTGAAAAATTCTAAAAAAAATTTCAAAACCAAGCTATAAATGGTTTTCTAAACTAAAACATGAGGTAGACCTTTGACAAAGTAGTGATTATAGGTAAGGGAATTTTTTTGTTGACAATTTGAAAAACGTCATTCGAAAGATAATAAAAAAAAAAAGTTAGGGGTCTGATACGGATTTTTTTTTAAGTCTCTGCGTTTTGAAATATGAATTTTTGAAAAACACCTACTTGTTTTGGGTGAGTTTTTATTTTTTTAAATTTTTTTGTAGCATTCAAAAAATCTCAAGCCTATAGAATATGTAGTCTGTGACTGTGCGCATACATGTGCAAAAAATTGGTATTTCAAAATGGTTTTTGACCGAATAACAGGAAAAACAAGTTTTTTTGTCCCAAGTTTTTTTTTACCTTTTTTAACCGTTTTTTATTTGTATCTTTTTTTCTTCAACAGATTAGTAAATGAAATTTATGTTGTAGATAATTAATAGACAGGACTATATCTGTGCAAAATTTCAATTTTATTATTCAACAGGTTCTATCTTTTGATCTAAAGCAAATACAAATTTGATTTAACTTTACTGAGCATCCTGATGATGTTACCTTTCATTTGGTATATCACACATAACTGTACATTCACTACAAGCTACACAATGTTAAATTAAAAAACTTGCGAAATACCTCAAAACACCTGTGGAGATTTGTTGATCATGAACATCTCAGTTTGGAATTTCTACATGGTTGGCTTTAAAAAATTCTAACTTTTTTTCTAGACATTGCAGAAATAAGATTGAAACGGCATATGAAAGGTGAAATTATAAGCTTTTACATGATATAAAACTTTTTATAGGTTGTCTAAAAAAAATTGATTTAATAGCGTGAGAACATAAAATTATTCAATAGCGTGAGAACATAAAATTATATTTTTTTTGCTTTTTTGGATGAAAATTGATCGAGTTCAAAAACTTCTAGCTCTTTTTGTAGATACCTAATAGACATGATCGATATATATATATATTTTGAGCTGAAGCAATAAGCTTTCAGGTGATATAAAATTTATTATAGGTTGTTATATCAAAAAAATTAATTTTTCGGTGATGGAAATGATTTTTTCACTTTTTTCATAAGAAATGATTGTTTTTAATAAATTATTTTAATACTTTTTGCGCATTGTAAAAATTTAAAAATGGTTTTATTATTTAGAAGAAATATTTGGCTTTTTAATGGTATAATTTTTAAGCTTTTAAATTAAAAAAATGAATATAATGAGAAAAGAAAAAAGGTAATTTTTTTAGCTTCTTCTTGTAAATTATGATTGTTTAAAATTGACTCATTTTAAAAGCACACAACCTGTTTTCTTACGACTTTATCACGTAAAATCATCGTCCGTAAACCGGCTTTACAGACAACCTCTTTTTTTTTTAAATAATTCTCAACTATAGGTAAATTAGTTTTTGGTGAAAGATTTGTAAGAAAAGAAATCAATTCTGAGCACGGGAAGGGGCAGCAAACATTGGCTAATAAAGTCTGTAGGGGAAAATTTGGTAGGTACACAAAAATTGTGATATCAGCGAAATTTATAAGCAATATTCCAATATTGAATTCTTAGTTTGCATTTTCGAGACAGAATTTTTTAAAATCTTTTTCCTTTTTTTTCATACAAACATTACGATAGTTTTTCGAGGGTTATCTAGGTATGAGACACGAGGAGCGTTCTAAATTTTTATTTTTATATTTAGTTTAACGAAAAAAATTGGTTTTCAAATGTCAATAATGTATACTACAGTTTTCAACACGTTGTTGTGTCGAATACCATTTCAGATTATAGGCCAATAGAAAGCTTTATAAGAGAATCAATAAAGTATAAAGTATTTTTTTAACCGAGGAATATCCAAATATTGAGAATCAAATCGTAATACTATCCGTTCACTTGGGTGTATACGTACTCTTTTTACGATGATATTTGACACCTTAAGAGAATGTTTTAAGTTTAAATAACACTGGTTTACAGCCAAAATGGACACTCAATCCCACTATTTTTTTCTGTCGTACTTTGACCTTAGGAACTCGGAAATCACTTTAAAAAAAATTACGATGGATACGTTTTCGAGACATAATTTTTCAAAGTTTCTTGTCGTTTTTTTTTTCAGCATACTTAGTATTCGGGCTATATCTTGAGTAATAAACAACTAATATGAACAGAAAAACCGGTTCCTGAAAGCTGATCAAATAAGCAACAAACACTGGAATAACTTTTTTGGGTCACTCCAAAAGTTTAAGTGCATTGTATCAAAACACTTAAAAAAAATGTTTAAAGGAAATTTTTGCAAAAAAAAAAAGAGTTTTCTTACTGGACATAAAAAATCTAAATCTTGCGAATCCTCATAGTTTTATGTGTAGTTCACTTTCTAGTAAAGATAACAAGATAATTTTGAAAATCTTGAAAATCTATGGATAAGTTATAAAGATATGATAATTTTTGTAACGATCAATATTTTCGACTTATTTTTTTGTGTTACTTTTGTATTTTCGTTTATAACTTGAAAAGGAAGCCGAATATGAAAATTTTTATTGAATAATTTTTTGTAGATAATTAAATTACCTATCGTCCTATGTGTCCTTTAAAAAATTTTTTTTATTAAAATATTGTAAAAAACTAATGAAAAACTATTCGAAAAAAAGAAAAACATGACATTTTTTGTGTTTTTACTAAATAGTCTAATTTTATCCTTTAAGCATTTATAGATATTGAACATGTAACGGAAAAAAGAAAATACTTTATTTTTCAACATAATGGTCACAAAAATTGAATACGGCTAAAATTGGATAAAATATGAACTTTTAAAATCTACTGGTTTTTGGTCTCTTTGAGCCATTTTTCTTTTCTTATTTAATGCTTTGAATATCAATTTTTATTTGGCCAATTAAATTATGTTCAATTATTATTTTCTAGAAGATATTTATCATTAGAAACATTTTTTTAATATTTTTAAATTTATTGATTTATCAAAAAAATATGAATATTACAAAAAATTGACAAAGTACTGCAAGTAAGTAAACTCAAAAAAGCAGCAAATTTTGCTAGAAGATGATTTTACAAAATTCTGCCAAAAATTAAAAAAAAAGGATTTGGAAAATGTTAAAAAACGCGCACTTTTTAACATTTTCCAAACCCTTTTTTAATTTTTGGCAGAATTTTGTAAAACAGAATTTTGAAAAGCAGAATTTAAAAAACAGAATTTTGACAAAAGAATTTTGACCCCGGCAGAGTTTTGACCCCAACCCAGGAGGAATATACAGTACAATTCTCTCAAGATTCATTTTGATTTTTTTTTTTTTTAACTTCCGTATCCAACGAAATTTGCATTTTTTTCATGTTGGCATATTAACATCCCTTGAAACAAGCTAATTGCCCTTTTCATTTTCACCGTGAATCTTCCTTATACTACGGTCAGTAGGTATATAGCAATTATCCCCAATTGTTTTATTTTATTTATTTTTTTTTTCAATTTCAATTCTGTAAGAACCTGGAAGCTTCCTCTTTAAAATTTCAATTTAATCAACAAAAATAACAATATCCAGGTACGTAATCAACCATTAAAATGAATTATGTTTCAAAATATGGCTTCATACCTACAAAAATTGAATATTCCTCCAGAACTGCAAAAGTGCCAAAGCTTACACTTAAAAAAACAGCTTAAATGAAGTTACCAAAAAAAAACAAATAATAAATAAAAAAAAAAACGTGCACTTCTTGAAATAATATTTAACAAGCCATAACACAAAATTTTCTTTATTTTGTACAATTTTATTAGCACTTTCGTGCGCGCGAGAGAGCTTTGTGTGCAAAATAATAAATTTACTACACAATATAACCCCCAATATAGCTTCATAGTCCTCCACCATTCCAAATTCAACAAAAATATGCCTCTCTACAAATTAATACTAAGCCCTTGCATATTTAAGACATTTTATTTATGGGATACTTAAAAAATTCCATTTATATATAGGTTTTTTGTCCTACCCCCCAAAAACTCCCAAATAGCCACCAAAAACTCTTCTCTTCCTCTATGTGTTTTTTTTTTTGTTGGTCATAAGGACGACAATAAAATATGAATGACTCATTCTTGGGTTATTTTCAGAACGGAACACAGACGCGTAATTTACACTTTCATTTGGATTTTTGGTATTTTCTTTTTTTTTTTTTTCTTCTTATTCATTTTCATTTTTGTTTTGTTGGTTTCGTTTATTTTTGTTGGAAATGATAAAACGCAACATAAAACTCCACTACAATGTCCAACTCTTCAAACTACACCACTCTTTACCTCAAGCCCCTCGCATTCTACCAATAGATCCAGTTTTCCAATGTGTCTTTGTCTTGCGCTCGACTGATTTTCCTATACCCTATCACCTACCCCACTCCTTGGGTGTCTTTATTGCTTGAGCTATTTTTGACGACCTTTCCTTATAGATTGTTTATTTGTTCATCATTTTTTTGTGTGTATTTTTCTGGATGACGGCCGAACGACGGAGAAGACGATGTTTAGTTTACTCAAGGAGTGGCTTTAGCTTTTACAACAAGATCCAGACCCATAACCCAAGAACGACAATGACTACAATTGCAAGCAAACTGTTGATGGTCCGTGGTTGTCGTCATCGTCGTCGTCGTGCGTCGTTTATTTGCCAACAACAACACGACGACAAAAAAAAAAAAAAAAGTAAGCTCCTTTCCTCCATCTTTGGTCAACAACAATAAGTAGCAAGCAAACGAGTCTCTTTGTGGCGTGGATCTTGATGGAGCATAGCATGAAGTAGGAACTCTCAAAACTCATAAGTCCATGGAGTAAGTAAAAACTGTCTACGCCATTATGATGATACGTTTCCATGTTTAGGACTCTGCAGTGAGTCAACACTTATCCCAGCAGAAGCAGTGCATTTCTCATAAGCTGGGTCCTTAGGAAAAGCATTTAAAAGCACCACCAGGCTGATGACCAGGACCTTACTCACACACACACACACATGAACACACTCACACTTAAACATGGCATTGTTAATAATTGATGAGCATTGTTGTGGCTATATCCAGAGATCCCTTGATAGGTGGTTATGCAACAACACAATTGCAAACAACAACAACAAAAAAAGGACACTCATTCTCCTTGGCTTCTGAAAAAAGCAGCATTTACTGAGGCAAAGGATGAGTTTTTTTTTTTTTTTTGTATCGCGTTGTAGTATAATATTTTCCTAGTAAAATAGTTGGTTGTTTGCAGTCGCTCCTTTTGCTGTTTGTTGAATGACCGACCATATAATATCCTTGCATATCCTTTTTTTTTTTTTTCTTTTCATACTCGTCGTCATCCTAGTCTTACCTCTTCTCCCTCTTGAACAACGACCAACAATGGAGGATTTAAACTGTGCTATTAGACGATGGCGGCTCATTGTCTGATTACCGGTATCAGAATCAGAATGGAAAGGCAAAATGGCTTCTAGGTTTTTCATTTTGCGCGTTGCATGTCGTCCTCGTATATATAGTCCTAGTCACTAGGGGGATTTAATTTTTTTTTTTTTTTGTTTTTTTAAATTAGAGAACAGAAATTATTTTTGTTGTTGTTGTTGTTGTTTGGTTACAAACACACATATAGAGAAAATGTTGGGGTAGTTTTTTTTTTGTGATTTACAGGATTGCATGAAGGAAGGATTTTTATTTCCCTTTATCATGCTGAGCCCCATGATTTTTAGATTGAATTGACGCCAGAATATAATTAAAAAGTAATTTTCACGATGAATAATAAATTGAAACGCCAAACAGACTGCAAGAGGCGGGTTTTGAATAGATATTTTTTTTATATATTAGCTATTCGACATAAATAAAATGAAAAAAGGATTTTGATGAGTTCAGTTGTTAGAAAGATAGATATTTTTTTTCCTATATGACGTGTAAATTTGTCGATATTATTAAATGTTTTAAAAATTTTGTATTTGTTGAATAAAGTACCTAATTAATGAAAAATTGTGTCAAGGAAATTAATTTGAATTGATCCTTAAACTTAGGTAGAAATATGGTAGTATCCCGCGACGCAATGGTTAGTGTCATGGAATTTGACGCCAGAGGTCTGGGTTCAATACCCAGTCTCTACTACATACAAAATAAAGGTTTTATTTTAGGAGAACAAAAAATTCACAAAGCTTTCAAAAATAACACCTCTATTTAACGATGTGACGAGATTGCAATCTCGTTTTAAAATTTAAATATTGTTTTAAAATTTTCGATCACCAAAACGATATCGTCTAGTAACAAGTGATTAATTATCACGGTGTTACAAAAATGAGGTTTTAAAATATACGCGGGCGGAGACCTATCAGGTTTTGTAGAGCTAGTCGCACTGAATACGAAACGGTATTTGAAAATCCCCTAACACCCCCAAAATCTGGAGTTACGGGCAAAAAACGGTTTTTTGGACCTTCACCCATTGAAAAAATTCTAGCTTCGACAATTTTTTACCCATTTTCGATTTTCCCAAAAACTAGAAGACATAGAAACAGACATGACAAAATTTGGGATGAAAGTTTAAAATAAAACAGGGACAAAAATATTTTGGGTGAAAGGGTGTTTTTTTGGTAGGTTAAGTTGTGTGTGAGAAAGGTATCATAACAGCTAACTTCTATTTTATTAATTTTTAAAACTTGGTGAAATAGTTTTGGTTGGTATAAGAATTAAGAATCTATAAAAAGTAAAAAATTATTTTGAGTGAAAGGGTGTTTTTTTTTTTCAAGAAATGATGAAATTCGGAATTAGTACCACAAAAAATTGGGAAAAAATTGTTACACCAATGGAAATTGGTAAAAATTTTTCATTTATAACAGAAAGCAAGAACTCAAAAAGTCTATACAAATATTTTAGGTTAAAGGGTGTTTTTTTGGAAAATAGAGAAAAATTCGCGATAAGTCCGAAATCAATGGTATAAATGGTACCCTTACGAAATTCATTAAATATGTTCTCTTTCCCATGTTAATTACGAATAATGTAAGTATATAAATTTTTTTTACGCGAAAGGGTGTTTTTTTAGAAGTAAAGAAAATATGGGTATATTTGAAAAAGTGTGTATTCCTAGAGTAATATTAGTGGTACCCTATTAAAATTTAGCGATTATGTTACTTTTAAAATAAGAAACAAGAATATAAAGTGTCTATAAAAATATCATGGTTATTAGGGTGTTTTTTTTTTGAGTGAAAACAAAAATAATGGACCCTAATGAAATTTGGTAAAAACATTGATTTTGGGATAGAAAGCAAGAATAAAGAGTTTTCATAAAAAAAAATTTTGGTGAAAGGGTGCTTATTTCGAAGAGACAGCAAAATCTGTAATTGTTCCCAAAAAGCCAATGATTCGCGTAAAACGTGTAAGAACTTATTTATAAATGTTTAATTTGTCATCAAAACCATAAATAAAATGAATCACGTGTTTTTTAAAAACTTGTTTCTTCCGTTATTCAGTATCTTTAATAGATACAGGAATAAAGTATATGGAGTAATGATAGACCATGACTACGACTATATGTGTGCGAAGTTTCAATCATTTTCGTAAACATAATTTTGAGATAACGGTAAAATAAAATTTTAGAATTCAACAGGTTATAACTTTTGACCAAGAGCAGATAAAAATTTTATTAAACTTTTATGAGCATCCTGATACAATTACCTTTCATTTGGTATATCACACATAACGGTAGACTAACTATAAGCTACACAATATTAAATCAAGAAACTTGCGAAAAACTTCAAAACACCAGTGAAGATCTGTTGCCCCCCGAACAGCCACCAGTGTGGGAAGTACCGTAATCTCGTAGTCTGGAAATTCGACATGGTTGACTTTAAAAAATTCTAACTTCTTTTGTAGGCATCTTTGAAATGAGATTGATACGTCATATGAAAGGTGAAATAATAAGATTTCAGATGGTATATATTTTTTATAGGTTGTCAAACAAAAAAATTGATTCCATAGCCTGAGAACATAAAAATAAATGTTTTTTTTTTTTTTTTTTTTTAATGAAATTTGATCGAGTTCAAAAAATTCTAGCTCTTTTTTTAGATGTCTCATAGACCTGATCGATATATATATTTTGAGCTAAAACAATAAGCTTTAGTTAGTGAAAAAAAATGGAATTAATGACGTGAGAAGATAAAAATTCATGTTTTCTTTGCTTTTTTTGATGAAAATGATTGTTTTCAATAAATTATTTTTATACTCTTTGAGCATTGTAAAAATTTAAAAATGGTTTTATTTTTAAGAAGAAATACTTGGCTTTTAAATTGCATAATTTTTTTTGTAAGCTTTTAAAATAAAAAAATTAATATATAATGAGAAAATAAAATAGGTATTTTTTTTTTAAGCTTTTTCTTGTAAATTATGATTGTTTGAAAAAAGTAAACGCTTCAATTGACTCATTTTAAACAAAAGCACACAATCTGTTTTCTGACGACGTTATCACGTAAAATTATCGTCCATAAACCGACTTTACAGACAACCTCTTTTTTTCAACACATTCGTGTCATCAAAAATTACTAGACCAGTATAAAAGAATCTTTCAAATCAATGCTTAAAAAAGACTTTGAAATTTTCAGCTTTAAACTTTAAGTTACTTAAAGTTTTTTACTACTATCCAGTGCTGTCTTCTGTAGATTTTTTTTTAAATAAAATTTGTAAATTTTTGTTCGTAAAACTAATTAAAGATTGATAGGACTTCGTCCAATGGAAAATTTGCAACCGAGTCTTAACTTGAATTCGAAATATTGCGCACTTTACAATCAATAAATTTGATTTAACTTTTCTCATTCCTTACAACTTGCTTTAAAGCATTTTTATTACCTATAGAGGGGTATAACATAACCTTGTATCGTTTAGTAACACGCTTACTTAAACTTTTATACAAAAAAAAACTGTTGCTGAGACTTTTTATTTATTTTAATAATTCAAAAACTAGAACACGCACATCTGGTTGAGAATAATTGTAAACATAAAAAGTATTTGCGTCATTGAACAACTAATTTGGTTTTTATTTATTCAAATCGATTTAATGACACCAACTTCCTTCCATAATGAAAACTCACCCACCCTAATATACGATTATTTCATGCAAAACACAATCTTGTGAACGTGGCAACTGTCTCACACTTGAAAAGCACCAACTGCTGAATCACACTCTAAGCGGAAAAGGTCAATAGGGTTAAAATTCTCTCATTGCCCTTTTTTTCATATATATAAATATTTCTTTGGTCTTCCCAGTTTTAATTTGTCTCGATAAATTGCCCATAAAAGAGGTTTATAAATAAAAAAAATATTCCATCTTTCAGCCAATACAAAACTCATTGCAATTTCACAACTAAGTCCCCGTTTTGGACTTTTTTTTTTTGTTTGTTTGCTGTCCTTCTTTTAATTGTCATTTTTATCCCAGACTAATCTTTCAGCAGCATTTCATCCGATTAATTACTGAACGACGACTATCAACAGTTTTATACAAAAGACCAGATCTGCCCCCACCCTGCCCAGAATCCAAAAGACCGACCCATATTCTCATTTGGTGATGTGATTCTGATTTTTCATCCCTCGATAGATGACAATGACAACGAACACGACAGTCAGTCAGTCATTCAGTCAGCTTTTATCCTTTTTATTGTTTGCTTTTTAATCCCAAACCATCAGGCTTGCATCAGGAAACACACAGAAAAAAAAAATAAAATAGAAGAAAAGAAAAGAAAGGCTAAAAAAAACTAGAACCAAACCCATGACAGAGAGTAACAAAAACTAACAAAAGGGTTTTTTGTTCCTTTTTTTTTTGTATTCTTTTTGCTCGGCTCCTATCTCTCTTCGATGATGGGTCTCTCCTGGATGTAGGATATCCACTTGAGATGCGATTGCATTTTACCACACCAACCAACCCAACCAACCGACCGACCGACCATCGAGGACTCAGCCAAAGTGGAAAAAAATCGATTAATGGTTGAAGAAAAAAAGGACACGAAGAAAGTTGAATTTTGTGAACCACTTTGCAGTTAGATAGAGACAACCACTACCGACAAGAAGCGTCAAGGATATGGATGTGGTGCAGTGTAAAATATGTGTGTGGTAGAGATAGTCCTTGGATCCTTGTGTGTTGAAAACCTAAAGTTCTATCATAATTTAAGAAAATTTTTCATTTTTTGTTATCCTTTTTTTAAAAAAAAAATTTGTTCTTTCATTTTTATGTCGTCCTTGTTCACATTGTGGTCTGGGCCAAAGAAGCATGTTTTTTCTCACTTAAAAATACTTTTTTAAAGTTTTTTGAAGCCAAAAACCGAAAATGATCCTTTTTACCTCGTGTATCTCAGATCTAACTGCCACCATCATCGTCTGCCATCTTCTTTTTTTTCTTCTTCCTTCTCGCTCAGTTTCCAAAGAAAAGAATCAAGTAAATTCGAAGCTTTGAGCCATGATAAGATGATAAGTGGTTTTCGTTTCTTTCCTGACGATGGCAGGTTATTGGATTATAATTCAACAATTTTATTATTTTTTTTTTTATTTTTATTTTTATTTTTTTACTTCATCTTGTGGATTGAGGTAGGTAAAGGATGTTAAGTTGGTTTTGGAAGGTGTGCAACGTAAAGTAAAAATAATACACGAAAAAAAAAAAAAACGAAGATGAAGTGATGCGAAGAGGTTTTGTGATGAATGAATTCTTTAAGTTTTTTTTTTTTTTTATTTTTGCTCTTCCCCAACAACTACTTATACGTTTACACTAAGGACGTAACAGAAAAGTAAAATTTGGAGGAAGGAAGTGTGTGGGATATATATGTTGACGGGGCGAATAATGAACGATAATGGTTTTGAAATTGAGTGGATTTATATTCTTTTTACAAGAAATATATATATTTATTTTTTTATCGTCTTGGTTTTTTTTTTTTTTTTTTTGTATGACAAGAAGGTAGGTATGAAGTAGTTACTTACAAATTGGTAGAGTTATGGCGAGATCTTTTAAGGCTTTTTTGGGTTATTGAATGATACTCGGATTATTGATTAGAAGTAGGTGCTAAGTGTTTAGTTATTAGCAGACAATTTTTCATTTACAACTTTGTGTAATTTTGGGCTTATTTAAAAGGTTACCCTTTTTTTAAGGACAATTACTTGTAGGTAGAGGAATTTATTATATTGGGTATCTTCGGTAAGCATTATCTCATCAATATTTCAAAGATTATTTATCATCATAGGACAAATCATCATGGGCAGCCCATCATAAGAAAATTCATCACAAGATTCAATTGGAACCAATTCTGGTAGGAAATGACAATTTTTTTTGGTTGTCTTTTAAAACTTTTTTAAAAATTGTTTTTCGTGACAAAATGATCCCTGTGATGAATTGTTCTTTGGTGAGCTGTTCATGATGAGTTGTCTTATGATGAAATGTGCAGTGATTAGTTGATTTATAATCGTGTCACTCATAGGGCCCTACCAATAATCAAATTTAAAGCTGACTTTAATTTGTACCTTAATTCTACATTTTTCACAATACCAAAAACCAGTTTAATAGTCAAGTTAAAGGCTAATGCTCGATTAAAATTTATAGTTCGGAAACTCAACTATAAAATTTAACCAAGAGTTAGCCTTTAACATGACTATTTAATTGGTTTTTGGTACTGTGAATTATTTAAAATTAAGGTAAAAATTAAAGCGAGCTTTAAATTTGATTATTAGTAAGGCCCATAGTGACTTATTTATGCAGGTTAAATTGAAAAAAAAAAATTTAAAAGTTTTTAGACTAAAATAAAAACCAGAAAAATAGCGAAAAAACATATTTTTAATTCTAAATTGATATTTTGATTCAAACATCAAATTTACTAAAACAACACAGTCATCCTTTTTGCAAAAAAAAAATTTGGATTTTGGGAACTTTGCTATCACTAAACATCTTCAAAAAATTCCCTTGGAAAATACGTATCGCTTTTTTTTTTTTTTCCAGGGAACTTTTTCCCAATTTGAATGCAAAATTTTCGCAATTTAAGTTGTGGGGGGAAAAGTTGTTTGTTTGAATTCAAAACGGTTTGTTTTTCGGTTTGTTGTTAGCGTCAAAATAACTTCGAAAATGATTAATACATTTGAATATTAGTACAACTTTTTCAATAGGAAAAAAAAGTTCGTGGTAGATACGGGATAGGAAAATTCTTATCCGGGGTAATTTTTTTTTTTTTCTACGGGAAAAAAAAGTTCCCATAAAATTGGCGATAGGGCTGAATAATTTTCACAAAATTTTATCTAAATCACACGCACTTTTGATAAACGATTGGATGAAATTGATAATAAGTTTCAAAAACAGTATAAATCACTTGAAAAAGATTTCATTGAAAGATGTGGATCTATTAATCACTTGGTTTTTAATTGTGAAAGCAAGTTGGTAAGCTTCGATGACCGCTGCCATGAAATCGACTCTTTGACCGAAGAGCTTTCAATCTTTAAAGCACAAATGCTTGAAAACGACAACACTCAATTAAAACAACAAATTGATGCACTTGCTAGAAAAAATATTGCTGCGGATCTTGTTCTCCATGGAATTCCTTTTGTTCAAAACGAAAACCTTGGTGAAATTTTTAACAATTTATGCACTAAAATTAACACTTATCCGATTCGGCCAAATTATATTCTTCGCACGAAACCACAAAACAACGCTACCACTAGTGCTATCATCGTTAGACTTCCGCATGAAAACGACAAAAACATTGTGCTTAAGAAGGTAAACGAATACTACAAAACACATTCTCGATCAATTACTCTGCATGACCTTGGATTTGCACACAGTAATCAATTTGTAAGAGTATATGAAAGCCTAACTAAACAAAATCATGCTCTCTTTCGAAAAGCCAATTACACGGTGTTACAAAAATGAGGTTTTAAAATATACGCGGGCGGAGACCTATCAGGTTTTGTAGAGCTAGTCGCACTGAATACGAAACGGTATTTGAAAATCCCCTAACACCCCCAAAATCTGGAGTTACGGGCAAAAAACGGTTTTTTGGACCTTCACCCATTGAAAAAATTCTAGCTTCGACAATTTTTTACCCATTTTCGATTTTTTTACAGTTTCTGATAGAAGATAAATATACCTTTTTAACAATGTATAAAACATGTAACTCGATTAAACCACTTAGAATTTATAAGATGTCAAAGTTCAAAAATTCAATTTTTTTTGTCATTTGCCCAACTTCGGCATCAATTTAAAGTATATGTTTTCAAAAGAACATGCTATTAAAAAAATATATTCTAAAACTATATCTATTTCCCAATTGATCGATGTATTTTTTATGAAAATCACTTCAAAATTGGCTTAGAAAAAAAAAATTTTCGATTTCAACCCAGATACAGAAATTCGAACTTTTAGGTATAGAACAAAAATGTTGTTTCGGCACGTAGTAGGATAAGTTGGACGCCAGGATTTGATTAAGGGTTTTTGTAGAGGAGCTCAATACAAACATTTTTTTTCTTTAAGAGGGGGATCTATCTCCCCCCGTTTAGGTGGGAGTGGCATTTTTCTAAAAAAAAATTATTAAAAACAACGGCAACACTTACAGTAATAAATGGTACCATTTCCAAAAGGCAAAATTGTGCATTTGATTCTAATTTTTAAATCAATATAATATTACAAATAGTTTTTGAAATAATCGATTTTAAAGTTAAAAATAGGGGAAAAAAAATGTTTGAAAACTCATTTTATACTATTTTTGTCCAGACTGTGAATTTTAGTAAATAAATTACTTAGACAGAAAACTGCCTCAATTAATTCCGTATCGAACAGTGAAAACTATATGTTTCTATGTCTTCTAGTTTTTGAGAAAATTGAAAAATAAAAACAAATAAAAACAAAAAATATTTTGAAAAAAGAAAAATCTGATAAAATAATTTTCCAATTTTCCCAAAAACTAGAAGACATAGAAACATAAAGTTTTCACTGTTCGATAAGGAATTAATTGAGGCAGTTTTCTGTCTAAGTAATTTATTTACTAAAATTCACAGTCTGGACAAAAATAGTATAAAATGAGTTTTCAAACATTTTTTTTCCCCTATTTTTAACTCTGAAATCGATTATTTCAAAAACTATTAGTAATATTGAATTGATTTAAAAATTAGAATCAAATGCACAATTTTGCCTTTTGGAAATGACACCATTTATTACTGTAAGTGTTGCCGTTGTTTTTTAATAATTTTTTTTTATTTTGATAATTTTTTTTAGAAAAATGCCCCTCCCACCTAAACGGGGGGAGATAGATCCCCCTCTTAAAGAAAAAAAATGTTTGTATTGAGCTCCTCTACAAAAACCCTTAATCAAATCCTGGCGTCCAACTTATCCTACTACGTGCCGAAACAACATTTTTGTTCTATACCTAAAAGTTCGAATTTCTGTATCTGGGTTGAAATCGAAAAATTTTTTTTTCTAAGCCAATTTTGAAGTGATTTTCATAAAAAATACATCGATCAATTGGGAAATAGATATTGTTTTAGAATATATTTTTTAAATAGCATGTTCTTTTGAAAACATATACTTTAAATTGATGCCGAAATTGGGCAAATGACAAAAAAAATTGAATTTTTGAACTTTGACATCTTATAATTTCTAAGTGGTTTAACCGAGTTACATGTTTTATACATTGTTAAAAAGGTATATTTATCTTCTATCAGAAACTGTAAAAAAATCGAAAATGGGTAAAAAATTGTCGAAGCTAGAATTATTTCAATGGGTGAAGGTCCAAAAAACCGTTTTTTGCCCGTAACTCCAGATTTTGGGGGTGTTAGGGGATTTTCAAATACCGTTTCGTATTCAGTGCGACTAGCTCTACAAAACCTGATAGGTCTCCGCCCGCGTATATTTTGAGTGTTACACCGTGTTATTTTCGGAGAAAAAAACTTCTGCATTCAGTTTTTACTAGATATGGGAGAGTTTTTGTTAGAGTAAGTGTGGATAAGAGGCCTATCTATGTAACTAACATGTTTCATCTACAATCGACCTGCTCTTTGATAAATGATGGTGATGAGGGTGAAGATAGAGGAAATCATTCATCGGAAAAAGATAATGCTGTTGCGTTAGAAGTTGATACAAATGTTCCTGTTGTTGTTGCTGCTGGTGAAGAGGTTGTTGCCGTAGAAGATGCTGGTGATCCGGATGTTGCTGTTGATGGAGGTGTTGCTGGAGTTATTGCTGAAGGCAATGTTGTTAACGAATTTTAATTTGTAAAAAGCTTACCAAGTATGATTACCTAAATTCATTTAATCGCACTTTTTCTAATATTTTGTTAGCTATAGATATTCTTGAATTAAACTTTTGAATTTTTTGTGGATGTTCATGACACTTAATGCTAAATTATGTCCGAAATTAACTTAATTATTTTTGAAATTTGTATTCTTCCTTCTCTTATATTAATTTTATTATTTTTTATATTGCAATATTCTTTAAATTTTTTAATATTTTCTTCATTTTCAAACATATTTTTAAAATTTTTTTTATCTTTAGTTTCTTTATTATATTATCTTTTAACATTAGGTTGTAGCTATACACTGACTTCTTCTTCTAAATGGTGGGTGAGTTTTTATGGTTCTTATTTTCGTTATGGGTACAAATCCTGATAATGTAAGATCGATTTGCAATGTGTTGTGTAATGCGTATGATGGTCTCAATGTGTGTCATCTTAATGCTGGAAGTATTCGTTCGAAATTTACTGTTTTATATCAAATGTTGAGCGGGTCAAAACTGGATGTTATCATGGTGTCAGAATCGTGGTTAAATGAAAATATTTCTTCTCAACTAGTTAATTTCCCTGGGTTTAAACTGTATAGGAACGATCGTAGCAGTCGTGGTGGAGGGGTTTGCATGTACATCAGAGAAAATATACAAACAAAAATCATTCATTCGTCAACTAATTCAATCTTAGAATTCTTGTGTATCGAACTTTACAATGGTAATGATAAATGCCTCTTAGTGGTCGTGTATTGCCCACCGTGTACATTTAAAGAAGAACATTTAAAAGAGCTGGAAGACACTTTACTTAGATTAGGTTCAAAATACGCGGATATTTTGATTGGTGGGGACTTTAATGTGAACTTGCTTGATAACAATACCACTACACGTCTTTTTCATTATTTTTGTGAAAGATTGAGTTTAACTGTTGTAAACAAGTTTTGGCCAACCTGTTTTCAATCGGTGGTCAATCCTTCACTCATTGACTTGTTTTTAACTAGTTCAAGCAGTAAAGTATTATATAATGATCAGGTCAGACCTACATCTGACTTTATACATGACTTTATATTTTGTTCTTTCCAGTTTTATGTAAGTCCCACTAATGGTTCCAAAACTATTAGCTATAGATCGTTTCGTTCATTCAATTGCTCATATATGCAAAATAATGTTGGAAATAACTACTGGAATGATATTTTGTATACCGTTGATGTTAATAGTAAGGTCTTAATTATGAATAGCTTACTTGATAGACTTTACAATGAATATGTCCCAATTGTTAATAAACAAATTAAAAATTCAAAGTTTTGCCCTTGGTACAGCAAGGATATTGAAGCCCTTATTCGGGAAAGAGAACGTTTTTTTAGAAAACATAAAAGAAATCCTTCGGTATACAATAGGCGTCAATACGTTTACGCTCGCAATAAAGTTACATCTCTGATACGCTCAAGTAAGAAAGCTTATTTTCTTCAAAAATTAGATATTTCTCTGGGTACTAAAGTACTTTGGAAAAATTTGAATGAAGTTGGTGTCACTGGAAGTAAAAATATTTCAAAATGTTCTCTAAGCCCGCAGATAATGCAGTCATTTTATGCTTCATCTCAGTCGCATACCTGCTTGCCTCCTGTTACTTCAGGTAATGACGGTGTATTTTCATTTAACTGCGTTGATGAAACCGAGATTTTAAATGCAATACGTTTAGTAAAATCAAATGCTATTGGCTCCGACAACATCTCGCCAAAATTTATTCGTTTAATCTTACCTTTTATTCTACCACCATTGAAGCATATCATGAATACTTGTTTTTATAGCAGTGAATTCCCTGAACAATGGAAAAACGCAACTGTCATTCCTATTCCAAAAAGAAATAACCCTTCAGAGCCATCTGATTTTAGGCCTATTAGTTTGCTGCCCTTTTTTGGCAAAGTTTTTGAGCGGCTGATGGCTGATCAAATTCAACGCTATCTACAAAGTAGTAATAAGCTATCTAAATGGCAGTCAGGTTTTCGCAACAAGCACAGTTGCGAATCTGCAGTTATAAAAGTAACTTCAGATTTTCGCTGTGCTCTTGATAAAAATCAGTTAGGTATAATGGTTCTATTAGATTTTTCCAAAGCCTTTGACAATATTGACCACCAAATTCTGATTTCCAAATTAGGAAACAAATTTAATTTTTCGAAAACTTCTCTCTGTCTTTTGCGGAACTATCTTGTTAATCGAGTGCAACGAGTTACAACGGATCAAGGTACTTCTAATCCATACATTGTTAATTGCGGGGTTCCACAAGGATCTGTTCTTGGACCCCTTCTATTTTCGTTATTTATTAACGATCTTCCTGAGATCGTTCTTAATTGCCTTGTACACATGTATGCGGATGATGTTTTAATTTATTCTTTTCGTGAAATGGGTTCGATGGCAGACTGTGTTGCTGAAATTAATGAAGACCTACTTAATATACAAAAATGGGCTGACCTTAATAAGTTAAACCTTAATCCCTCGAAAACGTTAAGTATGGTTTGTTGTCGAGGCAAGGTTAATCTTTCTGGGTTCCCAAAAATAATTTTGAACAGGCAATTAATTGAATATGTTAATAAAGTAAAGTATTTAGGCTTTGTAATTAATGATAGATTAACTTGTTGTGATGCGGTTTCGGAATCTATCAGACGAATTTATTTTGGTCTTCGCTCTTTAAGATCGTCATCACGTATTTTGAATCCTGCATTAAAGCAACATCTTGTGAAAAGCCTTCTCTTGCCCTTTTTTACCTTTAACTGCTCTGTCTATCCAGCATTAGATTTTGAATGCAAGCGTAAGCTTAATATTGCATTTAATGATTGTTTGCGCTTCATCCACAACATCCCAAGATTTGTTAGCGTATCTAACATTCAGTTTTCTTTGTGCGGACTGAGCCTTGACAAATATCTTCAGTTTCGCAGTGTCATAAATCTTCACAACATTATTAATAAAAAATGTCCGGAGTATTTGGAGGAATTTCTTCAATATGCCCAGTCACAGAGAGGCTTGCGATTGATTCTGCCGCGTTTTGCATATACCGTTGCGGAGCGATCTTTTTTTGTAGCTGCTATACGATTGTGGAATGGTCTTCCATTCGATATGCAGCGAATTACCTCACCAACCATTTTTAGGAAGAAGTTTTTCGTATACCTTTCAAATCAAAATTAGTTTTTATAATTTTCTCTCTTTTTTACTATAAATTTTTTTCATTTCTCATATGTTCATATTGAATTGTACATAATTTATATTTATATTTTTATTATACATATTTATATTTTTCTTTTTGATCATAATTAAATAACTGTTAATTTTAAACACTTGGTAAGCATCTCTAGATACTAGCAAAAGATGTAAATCTTATTGTATCATGTAAAAATTATTCAAATACAAATACAAATACAAATAAAAAAAAAATACAAAATAAATCCAACTATTTCTTTTTAAAATAAAAATTAAAATAAAAAAAAAAAAACAAAATTTTTTTTTAACATTTTCTTCGATATTTTTGAGGTCATTAAAAAAAATATTTAAATAAAATTCGTGGATCTTTTAATTATCTACAAATTTCACAGTTAACGTTTTTTTGAAATTAAAATTATGGCCAGAAATCTATAAAAAAATATGTTTGAAAAATATAGCAACACCTTCAATGCCAAGACAATTTTTTTTTTTTAAATAAGCCAGAAGTTTATTTCAGTCATTTAATTTAAATACAAGTCGATTGAAGTGTTTTTGAAAAAAAATTGTCTTTTTTCAAAACTCTTGTAATAAAATGTAAATGTAACTTTTAAAATTTGAGTGGCATATTTTATTGTTTAACTTATAAGAGAAATTGTCATAGTGTATTGCTTTTTTATAAAAATAACAAAATGAAAGATTTGATGTTCACTGTGGCGTATACGTAACATTTTTTTCTAAAGAAATTTCTTAACAGTTAATATTCAGTTTTTCTATGAAGGAATAAAAATAAAGAAAACTTTGGTTTTGTGATATTTCTTATAAAAGGACAAGTTAGCTATCTTAAAAAAAAAATATTTGATACTAGATAAGTGTAGATCATCAAAAATCACAACAAAAAAAATAACAATTTTTTTGTTTCTCTAATTTTTTGAGTTGTAAAATTTGAAATTATATTATCTGTTTACGAATAATATTAAAGCTAAATTAATGTGAGGTCAAAAGCCACTCGTAATTGTGAGAAAGTCAAAAAATATTTAATTCCTATATCTTGCATTGAAATTTTATTTTTAATGCAAAAAAAAAATAGCTTTGCAAATAAAATTTTTATGAGGTCACAAATATTTAATGATCAATAATTTTTTTTTTTTTTGGTATGCAAGAAATTTACAATTTGAGGTTAAAATTTTTGGACACAGAAAAAAATGCTCGTATTACAATAGTTTTTTTTAATTTGGAAGGATTAAATTTGTAATGCATTAATGAATGATTTTTAACAATCCTGAATGGAGAAAATATGTCATTGCCGCAAGAAAGTAGCGGTAAGTCGACAATTTATAATAGATCATTAAGGTTAACAAAAACAAAATAATCAGTTTCAATATTTTTGTATTTAACTTAATTTTTCCATTGATAACAGCATTAGAGATCACAACTGATCACGAGTAACAACATTATTAAACATTCAGAACATAAAATAATTAAGGCACCTCTTCAAAAAAAATATCCGAAATCTGCTCATCTTTGACATCTTGACTCCTTATTATTCTTTTTTATTTGAAGGTGATATTTATAAGCAGAGATAATCTTGGGCAAAATTTTAAGCTTGTTACTTTTTAAGTTTGTATTGCTTTATAATTTTGTTTTCTTCCACGACAGTTTTGTTAAGAAGCATTAAATCTTTGACTTTGCTCCATTGATTAATCCAATCCTTACACAATATAATATTATGTATTTACTGACAGAGGTATTAAATAACTAATACTTAATCGTAATCTGACCAAACAAAATTATAATAGCTTCTAATAATAATATCTTACGTATTATCAACAGTTCAAAATAGTCCATCATCCAATTATACGTAAATCAGTCAAAGTAGTTATTCAGAAATTTCTATAATACGCTTGATTATCATATAACAACAAAGACGACCATATTCAAATATATTTGTACACATATTATCACCACACACTGAAGGGAGAATCTCAACTCAACTCAATTACAAATCTTAACAATAAGACCTTAGAGGAACAACTATAAACCCAAAACACATAGAACATTGACTTGCTACTATCAACTACAACTCGCTGCCCTATACTATTTTGATTAAAAGCGATTAATTAATTGATACACTCAACCATCACTAAATGGATTTTGAAGCCAATCATCGGTATTATCATCATCATTCAATCAAATAGAGAGACACACACACGGCTTCATAGAAATCTTTGTCGTGTTTTTTTTTTTTATAACATTTTGTATTGCTAAAAGGGATAAGGGATAACCATTTTCTGGGTAATTTCATTAACATATTTTACATTGAAGCCTTTTTGACGATGAAAATGTTTCCAATTCCCAATCGATGATGGTTGAATTTGTGAAATGAAAGGATTGATTGTTATACGAGACATGCTCAGTTCGATGTGTGAATTAATTAAAATTGATAACTTAAATTGACAACGAATGTGTAGACATAGTGATAGTAATGTGAATTGTCTGTGCGCGCTAATAAGGTAGATATACGATCTTCTAGAGGTTTTTTTTTTTTTTTGGTTTTCGGGCTTGAGCTTCTCTCCATGAACCTTAAGACTGTTCAATATTGAACTTTTTCAAGTTAGGAAATTTTGATAGGTACTCATTCCATCTTAATTAATATTAGTACACGAAGAAAAATGTACAGTCTAGAATAAATTGGCGAACCCAAATTTTAAAAAAGTAAACTGTTGACATAAAATGCTACTTTCTCAGAATTCCGCGCCGAAACACTTGTGGAAAAGAAGCGGAATTATGAGCGGAAAAACTCGCCCAAATCTACGAGCTTCAATTTTATTACGCTCATGAAAAGGTGAAAAGATTTTGAAAATAAAACAATAACACTTGCGGAAAACAAACGAAATTAACGGCGGAAAAATCCACCAAATATATAAACGCATATTTAGTAACAATTATTTTGACTAGACGAAGACGAAGAAAATTTCAAAAACAAAAACATTTTCTCAAAAAAAAAACAGTATAATTTTATGCGAAAAAATCCGCCGAATACTATAAGTTTGTTAACTTCAATTTGACTACGCGCATAAGTGTAGGAGAAGAGATTCCAAAAATAAACAATAACAATTGTGGAAAAACAGACGGAATTTCCCACTAAAAAAAAGGCAATTTTTTTTATGTAAATGTAGAAGAAAATTTGCAAAAATAAAACGGACAAATAAGCGGAATTCCGCGAAAAATCGCCAAAAACTACCTGAGAGTTATTTCAATTTTCCTACTCTCATAATTGTAGCAAAGAAATATCCAAAAACATAGCAAAACCAATTGCAGAAAAAAACGAAATTCCGCGCGGAAGAAATTTGCGGAAACTACAAGGTTTCTTTTTAATTTATTAGCGACTGTAAGAGAAAAAAAATTAAAAAAAAAAAAAAAAAAAAAAATAGTTGCGGAAAAACAAGCGGAATATTTCGCCGTAAACCTTCAAGCAAGACGAAGCTGTTTTGAAAAATAACAGCTTCGCCGTAAACCTTTAACGAGCGGAAAAACTGTCTCTGTCTTCTACGAGGAAAAAAACCGGGTAAGACCAATAACACGCTCGGAATCAAGTAAAGGACCAATACATTGATACATATCTAAAAAAAAAAATGAATTCAGAGCGGAACGTTGACTGTAATATAAAGCGGAAAGAGTTGCTGAAAATAGCATGAAAACAATTTATGTATTTGGAAAAAAAAAATAGTCACATGTTTTGGCTCAGTGTACATTTTTTGTCTGTTTACACAGATAGTTGTTCAATAATTCTTTTCAGCATTCATTATTTGCTTAATTTTATTTATTTGACAGTCTGAAAACATTTTAAATATTGGCTTTATATATTCCAAAGTTTATCTGTTTCTTTTTTTGTATTTATTGTATTTTTATTCGAAAATCAACTTTATTCATTTCAACCGCAATGTTTCTCTGGAAAAAGGTTATTTCCAATTTATTTAAAAAATAAATATATATATATACAGGGTGTCCCAAAAGTAATGGTTCAAACGAAATATGCTGATAGACCAACCTTAGGGCTCTCAGAATTTGGTAACTTGTTCATCCCAAATCTTTACGGTTTTCGATTTAATGCAGTTTTTGTGAAATTTCGATAAATCCCAACTTTGCAACAGTATTTTGCTTCCTCCGCTCATAATTGATTTTTGTTTTTTACAATTCTTTCACTAAAATATTGTCTGATAATAAGAAATAATTAATTAATCCAAATATTTTTCATTTCATTCGCCATTTTGCTGCAAATTAATTAACAGTTCCATTTTTTATAAAAACTCAATTTGTTACTTTTATTTCAGAGCAACACCCTGAACAAAATTTGTATGGTGTAACCCTGGTTTATTATTTTGAAAACTTGACGTGTTATTGCAGATTTCAAAAATGTATAAAAGTTTCCAAAGATGAAATTAGAACCAAAGATATTACAATTTGAATGCAAAAAAACAGAGGTTTTCAGAGCAAAATAATAAACAAAAATTGAGGCTTTTATTCAAAAAGAAATAAACAAACAACAGTCGACAAAATTTGTTTATTTTTCTTTGTTATTTTTCTCTGAAAGACCCTGTTTTGTTGCTTTTAAATTGTAATATCTTTCGTTCTAATTTCAACTTTGGAAATTTTTATACATTTTTGAAAACTGCAATAACACGGCAATTTTTCAAAATAATAAACCAGGGTTACACCATACAAATTTTTTTCAGGGTGTTGCTCTGAAATAAAAGTAACAAATTGAGTTTTTATAAAAAATGGAACTGTTAATTAATTTGCAGCAAAATGGCGAATGAAATGAAAAATATTTGGATTAATTAATTATTTCTTATTATCAGACAATATTTTAGTGAAAGAATTGTAAAAAACAAAAATCAATTATGAGCGGAGGAAGCAAAATACTGTTGCAAAGTTGGGATTTATCGAAATTTCACAAAAACTGCATTAAATCGAAAACCGTAAAGATTTGGGATGAACAAGTTACCAAATTCTGAGAGCCCTAAGGTTGGTCTATCAGCATATTTCGTTTGAACCATTACTTTTGGGACACCCTGTATATTTCCATTCGATAAGTGTGATTTTTTCCACTCTCACACCTTTTTCATAATGAACTTCCTGTTAAAAAATAACAGACTTTGTTACAAAGGATAAAAAATATATTTTTTTTTCGTGTAAAAGTTTGAGTTAAATGAAAATTCTTTTTACTTTTCCAACACACAAGCCAGCACACACGAGTATGTGAGAAATTCCTTTAATTTTTTGTGTTGGTTACAATACAACAGTTCAGTTTTGGTCCATTAGTCTTTGTTGGTTACAATATTCATTTAACAGGAGCGCATTGAAGACAACACTTAATGTTTGTAATATTTTTGTATTTTTTTTTTAATTTTTGCAGTTTTGTATTTTTGTTTTTTTTTTTGTATTTTTGAATTTTTGTATTTTTATGTTTAATTTTCTCTATTTGTATTTGTGTAGTTTTGTATTTTTGTATTTTTGTATTTTTGTGTTTTGTATTTTTGTAGTTTTTTACTTTTATAATTTTTTTAATTTTGTACTTTTTTATTTTTTTAATTTTTGCATTTTTGTATTTTCGTATTATTGTATTTTTGTATTTTTGTATTTTTGTGTTTTTGTTTTTGTTTTTGTGTAGTTTTGTGTAGTTTTGTATTTTTGTATTTTTTGTATTTTTGTATTTTTGTATTTTTGTATTTTTGTATTTTTGTATTTTTGTATTTTTGTATTTTTGTATTTTTGTATTTTTGTATTTTTGTATTTTTTGTATTTTTGTATTTTTGTATTTTTGTATTATTGTATTTTTGTATTTTTGTGTTTTTGTTTTTGTGTAGTTTTGTATTTTTGTATTTTTTGTATTTTTGTATTTTTTGTATTTTTGTATTTTTGTATTTTTGTATTTTTGTATTTTTGTATTTTTGTATTTTTGTATTTTTGTATTTTTGTATTTTTGTATTATTGTATTTTTGTATTTTTGTGTTTTTGTTTTTGTGTAGTTTTGTATTTTTGTATTTTTTGTATTTTTGTACTTTTTTATTTTTTTTTAATTTTTGAATTTTTGTACTTTTTTGTTTTTTTAATTTTTGTATTTTCGTATTATTGTATATTTGTATTTTTGTATTTTTTTAATTTTAGTATTTTTGTATTTTCGTATTATTGTATTTTTGTATTATTGTATTTTTGTATTTTTGTATTTTTGTATTTTTGTATTTTTGTATTTTTGTATTTTTGTATTTTTTGTATTTTTGTATTTTTGTATTTTTGTATTATTGTATTTTTGTATTTTTGTGTTTTTGTTTTTGTGTAGTTTTGTATTTTTGTATTTTTTGTATTTTTGTACTTTTTTATTTTTTTTAATTTTTGAATTTTTGTACTTTTTTGTTTTTTTAATTTTTGTATTTTCGTATTATTGTATATTTGTATTTTTGTATTTTTTTAATTTTAGTATTTTTGTATTTTCGTATTATTGTATTTTTGTGTATTTGTATTTTCGTATTTTTGTATTTTTGTATTTTTGTATTTTTGTATTTTTGTATTTTTGTATTTTTGTATTTTCGTATTTTTGTATTTTTGTACTTTTTTATTTTTTTTAATTTTTGTACTTTTTTATTTTTTTGTATTTTTGTATTTTGTATTTTGTATTTTTGTATTTTTGTATTTTTGTATTTTTGTATTTTTGTATTTTTGTATTTTCGTATATTTTTTCTTATTTTTGTGTTTTTTCTTTTTTGTATTTTTGTATTTTCGTATTTTTGTATTTTTGTAGTTTTGTATTTTTATATGTTTGGTATATTTGAAGGCGCTTTATCGCCTAGATCACTTTTACCCAACTATAATTACACCCATGTTCTTTTGCACTTAAAAAAGCCCTCCCTTATGATTTGTAAAGTTATGTACCATTTTTTTTTTTCTTTCTCTCTTTAATATTAAAATCTGTTTCGACAGATTTTCGGAGGGAAAGTTTTAATACGTTTAGCAAAATGGAAAATAAAGAAAAATAAAAAATTGTAAATAAAATACCAAAAAAATATGCGGTGTTTGTTGTTGACTTTGGAAAGTTGCTCCTTATTGGTAGTAGTTGCTCTGCGCTATGGCTGCACAAAGGCTGAAGTTTCGGAGGGTTGTTGCTGCTTTTAGGTCTGCTTTTTTGGCTTGCAAAAGATAAATTCCATCAGAAATTCTCTACTATACACCATCAACTGGTTGGGACATTTTATCAAATTTGTGTTCCTGTCACAGTTGTTCAAGAATAAAGTGGCTGAACGAAAGAGAGACGAGAGTGCTATTGACATTTAATGTGGTTGTGTTGACAATTTCATGAAATCTGAGCCAAGAAATTTAATTTTATGTAATTGAGAGGAAAAACGAAGAAAACAAAAATTGAATTGAGATATAAATTTGTTTTTTCTTATTTTTTTGGTAGCCCCGGGAGGTAAACTGGAAAAGTACTTTCTTCTTATTAAAAGAGTTCTTTATTTGGTTGGTCAATCAAAAATCAGGAAATTAGTTTTTATCAAAATACCGGAATAAATTCTTAACAAACTTATTTCAAAAGTTTAAAAGAAAAGAGAAAACTCAAATACCTAAGCACAAATGTAAAAATATATGAAATTAGCTTAAGGAATTGTAAGCTTAAATATTTTTGTATTGAATAATTGCTTTCCCGAGTAAAAATAGAAATTGAATTTTTAAAGAATCACAGCCGCACCATCAAATATAGCCGCATCACCGCCGCACCATAGCCGCACTCATTTATTTTGTATGAACAAATTTCGCCTCAAGACGACTTAAACACTTGTATAAGTACGAGAATAGAATTTGTATTGTGGTGCGGCGCTGCTGGTGAGGCGGATTAGAAATTTTTTATTATGGTGCGGCGATAATGCGGCGAAATAGAATTTTTTGGTTATGGTCCGGCTTTGGTGCAGCGAAATAGAAATTTTTGACAATGGTGCAGTTGTGGTGCAGCAGTGCGGCGGAATAGAACTTTTCGATTATGGTGCGGTTGTGGTGCGGCGGAATAGAATTTTTTGATCACTGTGCGGCTGTGGTGCGGCTCTCAGAAAAGTCGTGTGGCTGTGCTGCGGCGGAATTCCATTTTTACTCGGGGTTAAAAAGCCTTCAGAGGCAGTTAAATATCCGATTTGTATTTTAACTTTTAAAACTAAAATAACTACACAATATCAGCTTTCCTTTTTTTTCATCAAAGGTCACTATTTCTATTTTTGCTTTGATTAACTCCTAATCCACAACTTGCAAAACCAAAATATCAAAACCTCAAAGTAATATCTTTATTAGCTCATCAAAACTACTCGCCTCTGATGATGATGTAGTCGTCATTTTAATTTATATCCAACATTCTGAACTGGCTTGGTTGGGTTAGAGAGTTAAATTTTGAGTTGCAACTTCCGTGATGAGCAAAAACCACAAACATACAAAACAGAAAACAAACACACAAATCAACACGACACATAACTTTGATGTGTTTGTGTGGTAAGATAATTAGCTTCAAACAAGCATTCATTTAAATGAAACATCCACAATATAGAAATAGAGAGTGAGATATAGATCACTGAATTCTCGTTCTGTGGCAACGTATTTCCTTCTATCTACACACATATACATCATTTATTATATATTTTGATATTTGCAACAAAGTTTCAACTTGCACAAATCATCCTTCTTCCCTAACAAACTAATTGAATTTATTAGCCCACAAAATATACCAGACACGTCCATAACACTCTGCCATATTATGATCCCTCCCTTCTGTCTCTTCGAATTCATTGTCCTGAAGCAAACACACACAACACACATATCCGAAGCTCGTCCTTAAACTCACGCTAAAGTTAACTTTAAGTGAGTAGTAAATATCCAACGTGAGAAGGACATCTCTCGTCTCGTTGTGCGTTAGTATAGTTTCATTTCATATATCGTTTTGTCCTTCCTCCCTCCTGCCGCAACCCTCTTTTAAAAGTCGTCAAATTCGTCCTGGTTTGCGACTAAAACACACATAATTACGTTAACGTGAAACGTGACATTCAAAGCCGTCATTGTAGTCGTAGTCGTTGTGTGATGATAAAAGCCAAGGATATACGATGCATGTGTATTATGCCAAAAGGACACCCACCAGGAGCACCCTCCCCAAACTCACTCACTTACATTTATAATGTACGCTCTTCTGTGTGTAGATATGCAATAAAAATCTATCGGAGTTTTACTTTTTGGTAATTTCACTGCCATCGCGCCACAATGGCACACAACACACCGTTCGTTCCGTGCTGCCTGCTGCACACAAACAGGATTCACGATTCTTGGATCCTTGGCAAAAAAGCATTTTGTTCACATTTTGTTTCTTTTTTTTTTTTTTGATTTGTTGCCTTTTTTGGTTTCCTATTTCAGAGGATAACATGAAAATGTCTTTAAGACGACGACGAAGGAGACCGAAAACCGACACGAAGGTAAGTGGGTGGAAGATCTTTGCTTCTGCAATAAAATTGTGACAGTTGAGTGTAGCTACATTTAGATGGAATTTTTATGATTGGCACAAATAGCTTTTGACGCTGTTTGTGCAACAAACCGTCACTTCCAAGGAAGCCCCGCATCGGTATATAGTGGGTTTACTTCCGTTTTTTTTTTTTTTTTTTTTCGTTTTTGTGTTGGTGTGTATGCGGAAGCAGCTAAAGAAGAGTGCACTGAACTTTTTATTCTTTTTAGTGCTGCTGAGTATAAATCTGTTGGTAGTGCTTCTGGCTGTAAAATTGTTTTTTTCTTGTTGTTGTTTTGTTAATAAAGACGTAAACATTTTGTTAAGAAAAGGCGCTGGCAGACAAAGATTTTAATCGAAACCCTATATACTGTCAAGGACAGGATGATGGTTCGGTAGAGAAGTACGTCCTATATACGTACTTTCTAGGATAAGAACTAAATACACAACAAGGAGTGCAACGAGATGGAAGATTACCAAGAGTTTACCTTGCGCAACAATAAGGAACAAAAAAAAGGACATTTAAGAAGGTGTCTGCGTTGAGAATATTCATTGCTAGGTTTATTGTTGGAAATTTTTACCTTATCGTTGTTTAATAAAAAAAAAATAAAAATGCTGTATCCCTAAAGGCATCTAAGATAATGATCAAGATCTGGTGTCTGTTATGGCTAGACGGAGGATTGAAAGTTGAATTCGTCTTATTTAGTTATTTTTTATGGAAACGTCTTGAAAAAAATTCATCAAAATATGCATGACTTTTCATTTCACAAAATTGTTTATTATTACATACATTTTTTTCCTAGAAACAAAGTTAATAAAGAAAATCAACACAAAGAATTTAAAACCCCAAAAGACTTTGAATCACTTGAACCTGATTTTCATTTAAATCGTTTTAATTTAATAAATTTAAGCAAAATCTACAAAAATCTCACGAACTCAAAATCCAACATTTGAAGCACTCCTTTTGCCTAATTTTTCTCGTATATACAGGGTGTCCCACAGTCACCGCCCTAAATGAAAACCATGGATTCCTGAGGTCATTTTAAGTCGAAAAACTTAAAATTTAATTTTCTCGTTTTCGTCCCGTTTTCGAGTTACCACGGTTTTTATGATTTTTTCTCTCTTGTCCTTTAACTGGCCTTATCTTTGCCAATACTCATTAACGTGTTTTTTTGACTTAAATGATATGAAAGTGTAAAAAACAACTTAAAAAACGAAGAAAATTGTGTTTGATGCAAATTTTGTGCAAAAACGGTTGTCCGCAGAAAAAAAAGTTTTGAGACAAACTTAAACTGTAAAAAAAACTTTCAAATCAAACTTAGTTTGGCAAAGATAAGGCCAGTTAAAGGACAAGAGAGCAAAAATCATAAAAACCGTGGTAACTCAAAAACGGGACGAAACGAGAAAATTACCTTTTAAGTTTTTCGACTTAAAATGACCTCAGGAATCCATGGTTTTCATTTGGGGCGGTGACTGTGGGACACCCTGTATATTAGACTGATTCAAAAAAAAAAAAATTTTTTTGTTCAAAGTATTACCGAAAATTTTGTTGGAAATGACGAAAAAAAAATACTGTAAAAGTTTCAGCCCTTAATGTTAACATTTAGTACCGCACACTGGGGAAATTTGTATGGGAGTGCGGAAAAAATTAAATAAAAACTGAACCACTGAATAGATTTGGATAAAATTTTCAGGGATGACAGTTTTCGTCGTAAGAAATTATTATTATTCATTTCCGCCCACTGCCACCCCTTTTAAAAAAAATTTGTGAAAGTAATAAAGAATTCCGATTCTCAATTTACTTGTACTTATAGCATTTTTTTTTTTTTTAATTTTTTTGTATTATTGGAACCATCTCCCCGATTTTAAATACATTAAATGGAAAAGAATAACTCATAGTAGGTACTGTTGTTGAGGTCCACGTCCACGCAAAATACAAAAAACCCAAATTATAGTTAAAAATTATTGAAAAAAAAAAAAAACACTTTTTTCATTTTTTATACAAATTTTTCAAAAGTTTATTCTTTTAAGAGAGCCATTTTTTCCTCAATTAAATTACTCTGATTCTTCTTAATAAAGGAAGGGGTCAGATGATCTGTATTTTTCAATAATAATTTTAATTTAAATCTTGAGACATTCCATTAGATTTCTGCTTAGATCTTCGCATGAAATGCTTAAAATTCCCATTATTAATAAAATGTATAATAATGAGACGCATAATCCCTTTTCACTCGTTTTTAATTTGAATAGTTTTCAATATATTATGAACATACATTTCAGTTACATATAACGAAAATTAATTTTTCTGAGCCAAGTTCAAAAAATCAAATGTAATTTTATTGTACTAGATTTGTAAAAAAATGTGTTACGAATTAATTTTATTTTCTCTGAATTTGTCTTTTCGGATAAGAATTTCAAGCTTGCAGCCAAAAAAAAAACAAAAATCTGACAAAAAGGAGATTTTTTACTTTTCAATTTTCTCGAAAACTAGAAGGCATAGAAACATATGGTTTTCAGTGATTGGTAAGGAATTAATTAAGGCAGTGTTCTTCATCATTCAAATTGAATTCAAATCCCCAGCCTTGTCAAAAATAGTATTGGATATTTTTTTTTTTTATTTAAATGGTAACACTGTAAGTGTTACCATTGATTTTTAATATTTTTTTTGTTATTTTAAGTAATTTTTAAGAAAATGATTTTTGCGACAAAAAGAAATTTTCAATTGTCAATAAAAAACGCAGTGGCACCTGGTGGCACCCAAATTTGGCTTTCATCGAAAGGGAATTTCATAAGGAAAAAGTTTTTAATGGTTTCTAACTATAGGCAAGTGTAGCTAAGATAATATATACAAAAATATGAAAAAATCAAGCCATTTTTTTCTCTTTTCTTTAAATAATTATATAAAATAATTAACATCTTTTAAATTAATAATTTCTTCGATTTACAATAGACAAACGATGCCTTCTTTACGGAAAAATAAAAGTGTATGAGTCGGCTCAAGCTAAAAAAAAATTACACAGCTTTAATTTGAGGGTATTTTCACATCGTTTTTTATACTTTCAACAACTTGTTCCTTTACAAAGCTCTAAAAAGTAAACTACAAGTCCGATTTTAGTAATTCTTTCTGATTTTGATTCAGATTTTTTCTAGAATTTAGAAATACTATTGAAATATTCTCCGAGGAACTTTAAATTTTGGACTTTTTTCCTCAAAATCCCCAGTGTGTACCGCCGCATAGTGTGTCGAGCCCATACAAAAGTTTATCATAAATACTTGCAGCTAAGTTTTTGGAGTTTTAATATCTTTTTTTTGTGTTTTTATGGCAGGAATAGAAAAAAAATTTGCAAATTAACAAATTAAACAACCTATTACTTTTTTTTTTTAGTATAATTTATGAAATTAACATTTATTGAAGAAGCCACTTGTGAGCAAAATTATTTTTTTTTTTTTTTATATATAAACAAAAATATACTTTTCGTAAGGTTTTTAGTGTGTGAACTCGAATCCGAAGTCAGAAAAATTCTATCATATCACGTTTTTGAAATATTCCCGTTAGAAAATCTGAAATGTCGTTTTTTAACAGTTTTTGAGGTTATGTTCTTGAACGTGGTGATTTATTTTAAATAAATTTGTGACAGTTTCTAAAAAAAACTAAATGTTTTCTTTTAAAGCCCGTTTAAATCTTTTCAATATCTTTTTTCTACTTTGAGAAATCTTAAGTTGAAGTCAACTTGTTTTGTTTATCTTCTCTATACAAAAAAATCGTATGTTTATTTGCGTTTCATAGCAAATCTCGAATAGTTTTTTGTCAATCGCTTTCAAATTTTGAAGTAACGTTTTATTTGCATTTTCGTAAATTCTTATATCGGCGAGGTTGGTAAATACGCTATAATACACAGCAGAGCGTGGCCGGGTAAAGTAATTATATTAAAAATTTAGTATGCAGAAAAATATAATTTTTTTCTTGTTGAAAACAATATTTAAAATATTTTTAATTACATAAACAGCTTTTTGTTACTTGTGTATGGCTAAAAATTATTAAAAACATCAATTTTTTTCATTTTTGTGATCCCCTTGAAGATGTTTCTCAAAAAATGAATTATTTTGAGTACTTGACTCGTAGCACATAAATGTGAATATCTCTGGTAATCGCAAACAGAAGCAGACGATATTAAGTATAGGCCTAAGGCAAAATAATATAAAAAAAATTATCGATATGATTTTATATGTTTTTTTTTTAAATTAAGTTTAAAAATTAATTTTTTTTTTTTTTTTGCCATTTATCAAAGAAATTTTAATAACTCATATATAATTTTATAAATTTAATTTTTTTTTTTTGTTATACGTTTTACAACAACACTCAAATGAACAAAATAACATTAATTAATTTTTTCAAATAATTACCAAACGTGAAATATACACTCTCAAAGATTCCCATAAATTCCTCAAAATATTTTCGATTTCCGAGGTACTCATGTTTCGGAGCTTATTTTGAATACATAACCTGG
Source organism: Episyrphus balteatus (assembly GCF_945859705.1). Taxonomy (NCBI): domain Eukaryota; kingdom Metazoa; phylum Arthropoda; class Insecta; order Diptera; family Syrphidae; genus Episyrphus; species Episyrphus balteatus. Next base: position 120,020,694 of record NC_079136.1, read on the forward strand.
GTTATTTTCTAAGATAAATATGTTTTCATATGAGTTGACACTTCTAAATTATATTTTAATAGCAAAAATATTAATTTTTAACAAAAAAAAAAAAAAGTGATTTATCATAAGGGGACGACACACTGTGCGCCGCCCGCATCGCAAATTTCTATTTCCCATACGATTTGTATTGGAAAGATTGTGTATTTGTGTTTAGAATTTTTTATCTTTTTAATGGTTCATCAAAAAGGCTAGATTTAATTATTTTCTTGCATAAAATTGAACGCTCTACAAAATTGCATTTATAAAATTAAAAAAAAAAAAAAACGGTTGCGAAAAATTAATTAATATAATTTTTAATTGAAAAAATGAATAATTCGAATTTATTGAAGAAATCTAATATGATAGTATTAGGGGTTTGAGAGTTATATAAAAGGATCTGTGAAACCAAAACACAACATAGAATACAAATATTCGAAAATTTTGCCAAATTTTTTGAAAAACCTAATAATTTCGTCAAAAAATCGTAAAAAAATGAGAAAAAATTACTTTTTATATTTTAAAGTTGAATAACTTCGAAACGCGGGGATAAATCAAAAAAATTAATAAGAGCTTTTTTGTAGAGCGGTCAATTTTATAAAAGAAAATCGTTTTAGGATTGTGTATTCGATGGCCGAAAAATTCCTGAAAAGGACTTTTGGTTACTAAGTAACCACAACTATACAATTATATTATTTATATTTGGTGTATTTGTATTAGTTTTGTTTTGTGTTAGTAGTGTGTTTGTTTATTTTTGTTTCTGTATTATTCAAATTGAATTTATTTTTAATTATTCAATGATTAAATGAATTGGGACATAGTTTAGGCAGTTTTAGTTTTAAGATACAAAATGAGTCCAATAATTTTGTAAAAAAAAAATGACAACAATTTAAAAAAGCTGAAAGTAGTTGTCAACTTTTGAGACTATGGAAAATTGATTGAATTTTCAATTACTCAGGATAAACAAGAGCACATCAGAACCAATGCTGGATCCCATGGGATTTTAAGCTAACTCTCGCAATATTACGAATTTCTTTGGAACCTGTACAATTTTAACTTGCTAATAATTGCCGTGCAGTAAATCTCTTAAAAGTTTACTCTAAATGCGTTCAAAACATAACAAAACAAACAAAAAAAAAATGCAAAAAAATAAAAATTAACATTTTTAGTAATAAAAGCCGTCATAAAATATATAAATAATTTTTTTGACAAACAAATATGCCAAAATAGTGTGCAATCCCATTGTATACATCGTTAAAAGATTTTTTTGCTCTTTAACATGTTTAATTTTTTTTACTTCTTGATTCATTTTTGTTTTAAAGGAAAATTAGTTATTGAGAGCCTTATAGATTGGAAATAAAGATTAGAAATTAATTTATGTATTTTATACTGAACAAATTGGGATATGGAGACTAAAAGTGTACACTGTGGCGTATACGTATTTTTTTATCGCAACATATTTTCTTTCAAAAAAAAAACTCTTTAATCAGACTGTTTGATAGTAAAATCTTCAAGACACATTTTTATCAAAAAGGTAAAATTTCAAAATCCTTAAAAAATCTCATTTCAACTCGAAAATTCCTAAATTAAAAAAAAAAAAAAATATTGGGAAGAAAATCAAAACAACCGATGAATGAATACTACAACCTGAAAACTCCAAAAATGGTTAAAATGTATAACCCAAAAAAACTCTTTCCAACTGAAATATCTTAAAATCACATCCGAAACTAAAATGTTTTTGACGTGATAACGTCTTATAAATCGATAAACCATGGCAGCCACCACGAAAAAGTGACGCCATTTTCTAACGTTCCACTTGAAATTTTTAGCAGTGCGGCAAAAATTTCAATTTAAAATTAAAAATAAACTATTAGAGATACAAAAATCTTCTATAGCTTATTTGAAAGATAATAACTTAAAGTTAAATACGTTTGAAGGATTTTAAAAAATTCCATCTTTTAATAGGGTAAATAGGGGTAAAACAAAATTGAGTTGATTTTTTTTTTAATCAATACATAAATTTATTGCAAGACTGACAATGGTATTGAAAAAATTCTAAAAAATTTCAAAACCAAGCTATTTATGATGTTCTAAAACTAAAACATGAAGTAGACCTTTGACAAAGTAGTGATTATAGGTAGGGGAATAAACGTCATTCGAAAGATAATAAAAAAAAAATTAGAAGTCTCATACGAATTTTTTTTTTTAAGTCTCTGCGTTTCGAAATATGAATTTTTGAAAAACACCTACTTGTTTTGGGGTATTTTTTGAGTTTTTATTTTTTTTTAATTTTTTGTAGCATTCAAAATAAACGTCATTCGAAAGATAATAAAAAAAAAATTAGAAGTCTCATACGAATTTTTTTTTTAAGTCTCTGCGTTTCGAAATATGAATTTTTGAAAAACACCTACTTGTTTTGGGGTATTTTTTGAGTTTTTATTTTTTTTTAATTTTTTGTAGCATTCAAAAAATCTCAAGCTAATAGTACATGTAGTCTATGACTGTGCGCATACATGTGAAAAAAATTGGTATTGCTCTTTAACATGTTTAATTTTTTTTACTTCTTGATTCATTTTTGTTTTAAAGGAAAATTAGTTATTGAGAGCCTTATAGATTGGAAATAAAGATTAGAAATTAATTTATGTATTTTATACTGAACAAATTGGGATATGGAGACTAAAAGTGTACACTGTGGCGTATACGTATTTTTTTATCGCAACATATTTTCTTTCAAAAAAAAAACTCTTTAATCAGACTGTTTGATAGTAAAATCTTCAAGACACATTTTTATCAAAAAGGTAAAATTTCAAAATCCTTAAAAAATCTCATTTCAACTCGAAAATTCCTAAATTAAAAAAAAAAAAAAATATTGGGAAGAAAATCAAAACAACCGATGAATGAATACTACAACCTGAAAACTCCAAAAATGGTTAAAATGTATAACCCAAAAAAACTCTTTCCAACTGAAATATCTTAAAATCACATCCGAAACTAAAATGTTTTTGACGTGATAACGTCTTATAAATCGATAAACCATGGCAGCCACCACGAAAAAGTGACGCCATTTTCTAACGTTCCACTTGAAATTTTTAGCAGTGCGGCAAAAATTTCAATTTAAAATTAAAAATAAACTATTAGAGATACAAAAATCTTCTATAGCTTATTTGAAAGATAATAACTTAAAGTTAAATACGTTTGAAGGATTTTAAAAAATTCCATCTTTTAATAGGGTAAATAGGGGTAAAACAAAATTGAGTTGATTTTTTTTTTAATCAATACATAAATTTATTGCAAGACTGACAATGGTATTGAAAAAATTCTAAAAAATTTCAAAACCAAGCTATTTATGATGTTCTAAAACTAAAACATGAAGTAGACCTTTGACAAAGTAGTGATTATAGGTAGGGGAATAAACGTCATTCGAAAGATAATAAAAAAAAAATTAGAAGTCTCATACGAATTTTTTTTTTTAAGTCTCTGCGTTTCGAAATATGAATTTTTGAAAAACACCTACTTGTTTTGGGGTATTTTTTGAGTTTTTATTTTTTTTTAATTTTTTGTAGCATTCAAAATAAACGTCATTCGAAAGATAATAAAAAAAAAATTAGAAGTCTCATACGAATTTTTTTTTTAAGTCTCTGCGTTTCGAAATATGAATTTTTGAAAAACACCTACTTGTTTTGGGGTATTTTTTGAGTTTTTATTTTTTTTTAATTTTTTGTAGCATTCAAAAAATCTCAAGCTAATAGTACATGTAGTCTATGACTGTGCGCATACATGTGAAAAAAATTGGTATTTCAAAATGGTTTTGACCGAATAACGGGAAAAACAAGTTTTTTTGTCCCAAGTTTTTTGACCAGATTTTTGAACAGATAAATAAATGAAATTTATATTGTAGATAGATTATAGACAGGACTATATCTGTGCAAAATGTCAATCAATTTTTTACTCACAATTTTGAGATAAAGGTCAAATAAAGTTTTATTATTCAACAGGTTCTATCTTTTGATCTAATGCAAATACAAATTTGATTTAACTTTATTGAGCATTCTGATGATGTTACCTTTCATTTGGTATATCACACATAACTGTACATTCACTACAAGCTACACAATGTTAAATTAAAAAAACTTGCGAAATACCTCAAAACACCTGTGGAGATCTGTTGATCAAGAACAGCCACCAGTGTGGGAAGTACCGTAATCTCAGTTTGGAATTTCGACATGATTGGCTTTAAAAAATTCTTACTTTTTTTCTAGACATCGCAGAAATAAGATTGCAACGTCATATGAAAGGTAAAATTATAAGCTTTTACATGATATAAAACTTTTTAAAGGTTGTCTAAAGAAAATTGTTTCAATAGCGTGAGAACATAAAATTATATGTTTTTTTTTTTTTTCTTTTTTTGATGAAAGTTGATTTTTTTTGTAGATGCCTAATAGACATAATCGATATACACATTTTGAGCTGAAGTAATAAGCTTTCAGGTGGTATAAAATTTATTATAGCTTGTTATATCAAAATAATGAATTTTTGGGTGATGGAAATTAATTTTTTCACTTTTTTTCATAAGAAATGATTGTTTTTAATAAATTATTTTAATGCTTTTTGCGCATTGTAAAAAATTAAAAATGGTTTTATTATTTACAAAAAATATTTGGCTTTTTAATAATATAATTTTTTTTGTAAGCTTTTAAATTAAAAAAATTAATATAATGAGAAAAGAAAAAAGGTAATTTTTTTTAGCTTTTTTTTGTAAATTATGATTGTTTGAAATAAATAAACGCTTCAATTGACTCATTTTAAAAGCACACAACCTGTTTTCTTACAACAACAACAACCTCTTTTTTTTTTCTTGTTAATTGTGATTTTTTTTCTACAATCCAAAAAATTCAATATCCCAAAAAATGTAAAATATCATTGATAACGAGGAACAACAAAAACGCAACATAAAAATTTAGTACCCATGTTGACTTAAACACAAATAGACCTTTTGATAGTCTAAAGGAGATCCTTTTGACCTTTCAAAGCCAGGGTCATTTAATTTACAAATTCTTCTCTCTCTCTCTCTCTCTGCTGCAACAAATTTATTATGTGTTTTCATTGTGTTGTATAAATTTTCATATTGGGTTTGTTGGTTGGTTGGTTAGTTGTTTGGTTATTTGGTTAAGTCGTCCTTAATATACAACATACCTTGCATCGATGTCAAGTCAAGGTAATTTGCTATTGTCTCATTTTCCAACAACAACTCTTACAATAGAATCATCAACCGAGAATCTAAGTCAGGGCGTCAGCTTTTATATATGCTCGCATTGATACCTATAGAAACAGTGTGATAGGATCTTTTCTTGTGTTCAAAATTTTGTTCCATTGTTTTGCAATGTCCATTCAATAAGTACAATAAATTGTACTCTCCGACAAAACAACAGCAGCAACAGCAATAACCCAACACTATCTCAATCTTCTGGTATAGTTCGGTATAGAAATATACCATCATCGTGTCTATTGTGACAGGAAATTTGCTTATTTTGTCGTCTAATTCCGCTCGTCGGTCGTCGTCATTGTCGGTTTGTATGTCCTGAATCCTGATGCAATGCCTGTGATAGTGTTGAGTTTCGAAACACAACTATTTACGAGTTCCCAAGCAGCATCATCATCATCATCATTGTCTTCGTGCTTGTGCCCTCTCGTCCTTGTCTTGGGTTGATGTCATTGTATATGGTCTTCGTCGTCTTCGTCGTCTTGAGAGAGGATTGTATTTTCATCCTTAAGGTTCATGTTTTTGTCATAAGTCCTTCCTCCTCAAATGGCATGTGCAGGCTTGAAAAGCTATACCAAACACCGAGACACACATCGCACCAACAACCAAAGCCAGCACCAAGTTCCTTTTGCCACCATAAGGCATCGCATCTAGGCACAACAACTATGTACTCTTCTTCTTCGTCCTCGTCGTAGTCGGCCCATTCAGTTATCTAAGACCATGTCCTTAACAAATGGTTTTACATATATCTTTTTGCTCATACCCTCTTTTCTTTTCTATAGACTCCTATGTGGTGTGTGTAGATTTTTTTTCTTTTTTTTTTTTTGTCTTGAAGACAACCAACCATCTTTAAGGGTTCAAGTTCTAAGGATATACAAGAGAGAAAGAAGATATCGATCTTTTTTTATCATCAATACGGAAAATTGATGTTCCTCCTCCAGCTATACCATCAGGCATCAGCCATAAGCTCCGAACTGAACTCCAACAACACTATTCCAATTCCCAGCCAAAGAGTTTAGCTCCTTGAATGGGATCCTTTCGTCTGGAATGTACTATATTATGGTGGTTGGTTAGAGAGAAAAGGAACTCGAAATATGGTAGGCATGTGACATGACTACCATTATTGGAGAATATTATTGGAGTCAAATGGAGCCTCTGTTCCTTGTCGGGCCGTATTTGTGTGAGAGAATTGACAACAACAACAAGAAAAAAAAATAAAAGTCGAAGAAAATACATATTTTTTTTTTTAAAAGGATGTGCTGGTGTGTGTCCTTATTTTTCTATTCTTCGGTGAAGAAGAGAACTTTAATTAAAGAAAAAGACAAAGTACCTCTGCCAAAGAGGAGGGAGCACAAAATAAAGGACGAAAATTCGGAAGGAAAAAATGTTTCCCCAAAAAAAAACAAACAAAAACAAAAAAAAAAATATCCTTTGGAATGTTTAGAAAGGAAAGGGAAGAGACTATGAAAAGTGTTAGAAAACTATGCGGATCATCAACTGGATGAAAGGATAACGAAAAGTCAGTCGAGATGAAAGATGACAAAAATGTCACAAAAACAAAAGAAAAATAAAAGGATAACTAACAAAAAAAGAAAGATGAGAAGAACTTTGATTGTCTATTAAGCCCCCGGGGAGGGATGAAGTTATTTTAGTCGCTTTTTCTTTTTCGTCTTTGACTTCTTCTCCCTCCCTCCCCTATTTTATTATGGGTGTCTTTGAAGAGGTTTAATGGTTTAAATATGGTTGTGGATCAAGGAGTTTAGGTATAATATTGTAATATGTTACGTGACATTGAACTGAAAAGTTTCGATTGCGCATCATTGGGGAAGGTTTTTTACTTTATACTTTTGGGAAAATTAAACCTCAAATAAAAGATTTTTATTTTTTGAAATTGAAAGTTTTTTTTTTTTTTTTTCATTTTAGTTAAATTAAAGAATTTATACAGATATAAATTCAAGGACAGAAGTTTCTTATTTAAAAGAAAGTTTGTTGGTTCATGAGTTAGAAAAGGGTAACTACATAATTCCTCTTTCGTAATTATTCGGAATAAGTTCTTTGGATTTTTGTTGGTGTTGGAAGAAAAATTAAGTTTATTCTTAAGTACAACTTAAAATACAGAAGATTAGGAAATGAATTGGAATAATAGACTGACGATCTTCCAAGAGTAGTCCCGTTCCCAAAGAAAGTTGAAAGTTTAAAGACTCAAATTTTATCTAAAAATGTCAAAAATGTTGGGTTTAGGGAGTTTGCGTTTATTGACCTCGACTATAATCTCGCAAGATAAATTAATTCAGAGTGATACCCAAACTTAAAGTCATTAACGGGATTATCTTCTGAATTCCTGAATGTTTTAGAATTTTTTTCCGAGACCCTAACTTTTTTCAATTCAGAGTGTTTTTTTTTTCCAGCCTAAAGTCCGAGTTCAAGAGCCAAGTAAGTCATGTTATTCTTTTTTTTTTCAAATATATGAGCTCTGTAAGCTAGAACTGCGACCCAAAAATTTTTTAATCAAACTATTTTAATACGTTGGTCCACTTTTTGTCCCTGTTTGTCCACCCAAAATGTTAGTTTGTCCACCCTCTAAATATTTTTTAGAGCAAATTCATTTTTACTTGCGATATAGGTACTATATATCAAGTTATGCATTCGTACAAAAAAAAAAAGTTGAGATAACATTTTTCCATGACATTACGATGGTAGAGAATGCCAAAAAAGTGGGTCCCGGAAGTCCGTCTGTCTGTCTGTCTGTCTGCCTGTCTGTCTGTCTGTATAAGGAGCTACAGCCTAAACGGATGGACCAATTAATGTCAAACTTGGTATGTAGAGTTATTATGCGACTCTCGAGAGGGGTTTTTGGAATTAATTTTTTTGGACCAAAAATAACGGTACTTGTCATATACCGATTTTAGTAATATTGAAATATCTCGAAAACGGCTAAAACGATTTTGTTTAAAAAATTCAAATGTTAGTTTTAAGCTAAGGTCTATATTTCAATGAAAAAAAATTTGTTTGAAAATCATTATTAACGGTACCTGCCATAGAACCGTTTTTTTTTTTTTAATTCGAATATCTCCGAAACTTCTTATTCGATTTCAACGAAACTTTTTGTAAAGAAGCATTTATATAATTTAAATATAAATAATAAAAATATAAAATTTCCAAAAAAAAATAATTTTTGGATTTTTAAAAAAATTTTGAAAATTTTTTTTTGAAAAATCAAATTTTCGAAAACGGGACATTGAATTTTTTTGAAATTTTGTTTTTAGATGTTGATTAGTGATTTCTACAAAATGGCATTACAATTGTATTTTAAATCTTTTTTTCCAAAAAATTATTAATACAAAAATGTTTTTTAAAAAAACGGCTCTAACGATTTTGAACATTTTTTTTTTCTAAAAATGCACGTTAATATATCAATAAAATACTTGTTTTGAAGGGCAATTTAATTTCAGATTTTATTTAATTTTTTTTTAAACGAATTTTATTTTTTTTTTCCAAATTTCTATATAAAAAGTCTTAAAAATTTAAGCAACTTTAACTCCAAGAGCCAGTTCGTGCGACCCAGTAGTGCATTTTATTTTATAGGAAATCTGCAAAATGAAAAAGTGGTCTAAAACGATCAAATTTTAAGAAGCACGTAAAAACAGCAACTGAAATCGTTTGTCTACCTCAAGTTCTGCATCCATCCATCCTCCCCTTCTGGCACTGAAAAATTCAAAATCCCCTTTGATTCTCAAAAAATATTTTTTTTTTTTTAAATTGCAATCGTTTGTGCACCTCGAGTTTTGTATATCTACATATAAATAACACTGGTCAACAAAATTAAACTTTTTTTTGTTGCCGGAACAAAAATATAGTTTTCTGGAGGTTTTCGGTGTGCTGAACTAGAATCCGGAGTCATAAAACAAATTATCAGCTCCCATTTTTGAAATATGAAAGAAAAAAAAATAAAACAGTTCTTTTAGAAACCGTAACTAAATTGATCAAAAAAATTTCTTTATATAAAAGAATAAGGTCCGAAGTAGTAAAAAAAAACGTTTTTTTTGCATTTTCTGACGGTAATATTTTAAAGACAGGAGCTGATCAATTTTTTCTGACTTTGGAGTCGTCGAGTTTAGTACACCAAAAACCTTGAGAAAAGTATATTATTGTTTTGGCAACAAAACCCTTGTAAACCAGTGTAGTAATCGTTATTCAAAAAAAAAAAAGCTTTTTATAGCAACTTTCATTTGCACAAAATATCCTTTTTTTGTTCTACAATCCCCAACAATTTTTTTTCATCAATCAAACAAAAGTCATTTTCCTACTTCGAAAAATGGACGTAAACAAAAAATCATGGTTGTTTAGAAAATTTTTGAAAAAAAAAACAAATTTGCACTGAAAGATTCAAAAGTCCTCAAAATTACCTTAAACAAATTTTATGCAAACATTTTAGCACTTAAACTTAATGCGTTATTATGTTATAATAGAAAAGAATTATAACTCTTAATTGCATAAATATCTATACAAAATAGAGATGACATTATCCAAGCCAATTTGTTATAGTTTAAATTTTAATGATTTAAGATGTCAAAATTTTGACTCTTCAGAAGTATAATTTTCACATTTTTAGTGAATAGTCAAATAAGTCAGCTTTTCAAATAGTGATTAAATTAGAGGAAATTAACAAAGTCACTGTGGTGTATGTACAATTCTAAAATACATGTTAGTACTTGGCAACCCTGCTCAAATTAAAAAAAAAAAAATTTCACCATATCTGAAATTTTCATCACAATCGAAATCAGAAATTTTTCAATGACGCTCTATTCATACAACCGAAAGCTGATAACAACAATTCCTCTAGACCTTATAATTTACTTTCAATTTTGATTGACTATGTCACTTCTTTATGGATTATCTTCCCTAAGCCCAAATTTTGCAAAAACCTTTAATAGAAATATAACTTCAGAATTATTGCTGTGATTGCAATCCATAACCTACCTACACCACAATTTTAAGTAATATGTAATACGATGAACAGTGGGGTAAATTATATAAAATAGCTGATAAAAAAAAACAATTTGTATAACAGTTAAATCAGTTTATCGTCAACTAAATGGCGAAATGTGTGACATCTGTGGCATACGTTGAACGGCTTAAAATGTACAAGGAACCGTGTCATCATGGCCGAGAGTCCTTTGGAACTTCAGAGACTTATTTTTCTGACTCTAGCTACCGAAATTAAACTGTTATACAGTAAAAACTGTTATACAACTTAAAACAAAACTTGAAAAACCTGATGTATGTTTATGACGGATTGTCAGAGACTTATGATTCTAAAGATAGCTTCCAAATATAACTGTTATACACACAATATTACACTTAAAACAAACCTATCTCTAGACAAATTACAAAAACTTTGTCACTACTACATTTTATGACTTGAAACTAAAATAAGAAGACAAATAAGGACTCAAAATTTCTGGTGTTTTGTTTTATTTTTCTCCTAATGATTAGGTTCTCCCACCCCACTGTATCCAACTGACTAAATTCGAAGCGTTAGTTTTGCCTTTTTGCAACGGCTTTTTTAAGCCAGACTTGCATTTCCATATATCAATTGGGGTTCTTGCGGTTTATGGCAAAAAGGGGACCGATTTATTATGTTCGCTGCTGCCGCCACCATCTGCAACCCTACCTTGCATTTCCGCTGCTGGCAAAAAATGTTTGCCCCCTATTTACTGTGTGTTGCCTCATAAAATTTGCATGACAGACGAACGACGACGACATGCAATTGTGCATTTCGACATGTGTGTACTGGGGCTGAAATGGTGTTCTGTTCTGGTGTGCGTGACTGTTGCGGTTGTTGTCTTCTCCTTCAAATATTCATCATACGCCGACGACGTCGCCGCCCGTCAGTCGCCAGGCGTCACCGCTAAGGGATTCAAACGAAAACTGATGATTAACAAATCCTTCTTCTTCTTCTACTTCGACGTCAGGTTGTCGTTCTCATTTTATATCCACTTTGGGGTATGACAAAGTCCTTTGGGACACACACCAAGCGTAGCACTTTTTTTTTTTCTTCACTTCCTTTCGGTTGTTGTTTTTGTTGTTTTACTTTGTGTGAGCCTTGCAAATTATGCAGTCACTTGGTTTTATGTCTTATGTTCGAGGAGTCTTTTTACTCAATTCCCTTTCCATGTTTTTTTGAAAAAAATGTCCTTTTTAAAGTCGTCCCCATGCGTGTTACATGGATTTTATTGATGTATGTGTGGGTATTTTTTTTTTTTTTTTTATTGAATTATAAAGTGGCAAGGTTTTCATTTTTTTTTTTGTATTTGTTGTTGTTTTTATATATTTTTTTTTATTTGATAAATTACACTTGCAGTGTCACTGAAGTGAAAGTGACACGTGCTTAAAAACTCGAAATTAATTAAATTGAATTTTTTTTGCTCGTTCTTCTGCGAGATTTTTGCGGATTTTTTTTTTTTTGCAGATTTTCATTTTATTGTAATGCGCGAAATGCGATACATGCGAATTATTGATGGCGATGCCGCACACACACGAATAAATCAATTTTTGTAAAAGAGAAACCAAAAAAAAAAAACAAAAAAAAAGGATGAGGGAATTTTTTCGTCGAAGAGCAGCGTAAAGGACCTCGCTTGACTGGATAAGGAATCACTTAAATTTTTAATTATGACAAATGGTGTAAAATGTTAAATATATGAGTGTAGGACAACAACGACAACAACAACGTACCTTTTAAACCAGACACAACGCCGCGAATATGTGTTTCAAGTGCATGTGTTGTATGCTGCTTTGCAGTAGTACCTACAATATGCGTGAGTGGGTGCGTTTATATGGGAAAAAAAAAATCTTATGATTAATGCAAATGCATCCACTTGTATCCGACGGAAATGAATGCGGATTTTTTACTTTTTTTTTTTTTGTTTTTGCAGAAAATTTAATGTGTAATGTTAAATTGAAAAAAAAAATATCATACAAACAAGGGTAAATGTCGGGAAAGTTCTTTAAGTTGCTGGCGGGTAGATAAAGGACATGAATCCTTTGTTTTTTTTTTTTTTAAGATTGTAATTTAAATGCAAATAAAAATGTCTGAAAGTAATTTTTTGGACAATTGAAATTCTGTGAATGGTGAAGGTGTTAATTGAATTACACTTCATGTGTAAAAAAAAAAAAAAGTTGTAATCGGCTTTTTTTAAATAATGAAAAACTCATTTAAAAACTCATATCCTATTTACATAACCTCTCATGACAATACTGTATTTTATTCACTAAGATTAAATTCACCATACAATTATCTTTGAGATTTATCAAACATACTTATCATATTTTCGCATTTACATAGCTTCTGAAGCTTCATTTTTATGTGACTTGTCATTTAAGAGATATGTACCTTTTATTATAATATTGGTCAATGCGTATTTTTCTATCATATGATGAAAATTTTGGCATAAGTGATAACTCCCAAAAAAACAACCTTTCACTCAAAAATTGTTTTTTTTTTTTTTTTTTTTTTTGTTTCGATGACGCAATACACGAATCATTGGATTTTTGAGACTTATTACAGAATTTCCCGTCTTTTCGAAAAAAAAACACCCTTTCACCAAAAAATATTTCATGAAAACTCGCAAGTTTTTACCAAATTTCATTTGGGGGGGGTCATTAATTTTTTTGTCAACTAAAAAAAAACACCCTTTTAACTATGATATTATCGTACACACTGTATATTCTTACTTCCAATCTCAAAAGTAACAAACACACATACATTTCCTCTACATCTCGAAAAAAAAACACCCTTTCACATGAAATAAAATGCACGACTGGGTCGCACGTACTTGCTCTTGTAGTTCAAAGTATCTTTATTTTAAATATCTATTGGAAATTTAAGATTTTGTGGAGAAAAAAAAAATAAAAACAAAAAAAATAATCGAAAGTTAAAAAAATTCAATTTTTAAAATATTTTTTGAAAAACTTTTTTTTTAATTTTTTTTTACATTTTACACTTCAATACCAATGATGTCTGTAAATTTTGAATAAAATTTACTTATGCTTTGATGAAATATATGAACTTAAAAAACATGTCATGTCTATTATACCAAATTTAATCAAAATCGTTAGAGCCGTTTTCGAGAAAGTTGCAATACCACAGACCGACGGACGGCATGACGAAAACCACTTTTTTGATCTTCTCCATCATCGTAATGTTGGTTTTGATTAAAACCCCAAATTTTTTTCTACACGAAACCAATACTTTCCCTATAGAGCAAGTAAAAAATGTGTAGACTTATTTTATTTGTAATTAACATCGCAAAGACAAAATTTTTAATAAAGTTCATAAGGGTGTACCATTTATACCATTAATTTTATTGGACCTATGGCGAATTGTTCTCATTTCACAAAAAAACACCTTTTCATCTAAGATATTTTTATAGACTGCTTAGATTCCTGGTTTCTGTTATGAATGAAAAATTTTTAACAATTTTCACTTTACCATTATTTTTGTCTCAGTTTTTGATGTCCGTCATGTTAGCATTACTATATTCGAATTTCGAAAAGCTAATTATGCAGTTAATTGTCGTGAATTTGTCGTAAATTTGTCGTGAAAGAAAAAAATTTGTCGCACCCGTTTTTTTTTTTTAAATAACTCCTGGTCAATTTTTCCATAATCTACTTTTTTGTTTATGGGACTTTTTGATAAAAATTTGTTACACACAATTGTCGTAAAACGTCTTAAGTCGAATTTCGTACAATTTTACTAATTGGATTAAGATAAGATTCAATATTATAGTTGAAATAGTTAATTTATGCTCAAATAGCCAAAATTATTAGAAATTCGACGAATATTAAAAAAAAATATTTAATGCACAAATTTTGCGTTGATTTTTTTTTTAATGCAATAATTAATTCAAATTTTTAATTCAAAATATTTTCATTTGCAATAAAAATTTTATTTTCAATGCAAATATATTTCAGTTGCAATAAGATTTTTTTTAAAATATTTTTATTAGCAATAAATAGTTTTTTTTTTATGCAAATATTTTTCAGTGCCAATACAATTTTTTTTTTCGGTTGCAATAATTTTTTTAATGCAATTTTTAATTTATTTGCAACAAAAAATTGTAATAAAACAAATGGCTTAAAAATGATTTTTTGAGTAACAGAGGAATAATTTTTGTTTATTTTTGAATGTTAATTTGAATCAGGTATTAAAGAGGTACCTTACTTTGTTAGGAACATATCACACCAGTGTACCAAGCTACATGTCAAAATTCAGTATGTTCCAAATCCTTTTCTGCTAAAATCTATAATATTCTCCTGGACTACATAATCTCAATAATTATTTCTTAATTATTCACATTCCACAAAGCCTCTTTATTTACTCCTTAAAAATACAAATTTCCTTCTTCTTTGCATTTTAAAGAAATTTGAAAAAAAAAATCAACCAACTTCCCGACACCCTTAAGCACTTTTCACTCTTCAAATCTATTCGAACATTATTTTTGTTCAAATAATCATCTTTCAAAATCTCTTTTTTTTTTCTATCTCACTCTGCCTACCCTACATTTACATTTATATATATATTTATTTTTTATATTTAACCCCCGCCCTCATCTGTACCACAATAATTTGCATAATTGACCCTTCAAAGCCATCACGAAAAGCCCTTTAGAATTTTCTGCAAAAATAAAAAGAAGTAAAATAAAATTAGGAAAAAAAAACACAACACAAACTCCATCATAACCATATGTTTTTATTTCCGCAGCAAAGAGAAGAGCATCCAACAACTTTTTTTTGGGAGATCCCTTCTAACTTAGAAGAAGGATATGAAAAAAAAAAAAACAAATAATACCAAAGTGAGTAGCATAATTGTGTTTCTATGTCCTTAGTTCTTCCAAAAACAAAAGCTGGGCACGAAACGAAATAAAAAAAAAAAATATCACGAAAAGACTACCCGCGGCGTCTTCAACTTCCAAACGATTCCCGTCCTGTTGAACGTTATAGTCGTCGTCGTGTACTCGTTCTCATCGTCATGGTGGAGGTGGATCTCATAATAAAATATTCTCTCAGTCAGACAAAAAAATAAAATATAAAAAATAAATGTAAACTTTCTTCTCTCAAACCACTGCGCGATGTTTGTAGTAGTATATGTCCTTAAGGACTTCAACAGCAGTGTTTCTGCAATTTTTAACATGTTCCTTTCGATAAGGGGATATGTATTGTAAAAAAAATTAAAAATAAATAAAATAAAAAACAAAATTAAATAAAATAAAATAAAATAAAATAAAATAAAATAAAACAAAACAAAACAAAACAAAACAAAACAAAACAAAACAAAACAAAACAAAACAAAACAAAACAAAACAAAACAAAACAAAATAAAATAAAACAAAACAAAATAAAATAAGATTAAATAAAATAAAAAAAATTAAAATAAAATAAAATAAAATAAAATAAAATAAAATAAAATAAAATAAAATAAAATAAAATAAAATAAAATAAAATAAAATAAAATAAAATACAATAAAAAACAATAAAATAATATAAAATAAAATAAAATAAAATAAAATAAAATAAAATAAAATAAAATTAATAAAATAAAATAAAATAAAATAAAATAAAATAAAATAAAATAAAATAAAATAAAATAAAATAAAATAAAATAAAACAAAACAAAATAAAATAAAATAAGATTAAATAAAATAAAAAAAAAAAATTAAAATAAAATAAAATAAAATAAAATAAAATGAACCTAAAAACAACCACGAACAATTTCTTCCAACTTTGAAGTTCCTTTAAATTCCATTTCATTTCTTCATTCTTTTATACGCTATCATTCTTTTGGCCTAACAGTTGGTGCCTGCCAAATCGAATTGCTGTTATTATATACCAAGGCAAAAAGGAAGCTCTTCTTCCGTTTTATCGATATCTTCTAGTTATAGTTAGTTAACTCCATCAAAACCGTTTTGTTTCTTTTCTACTATACCAACAACCTCATAACGGCACCGCGAGTATAAATAATAAAATAGAAGAAAGAATATAAGGACGAACAAAAAAAAAATAAGTACGAACAAAATGATCCTTAAATTGTCGTTCTGTTTAAAGTTCATTTACCTTTTTTATTGTGTGTGATGGAAAAGAGCTACTTATAACGAAATAGACCATGGTTTTTTTAAAGCCTTTTGGAGGAGAATTATGTTTGTGTAACCTTCAATTGGAAGATCCTTTTTTTAATTCCAACAAAAAAGTATATAAAACTTTGATTTTACCAACACCATTTTCGTTTATTGTCGTTATCCTTTCAAGCAAAAGAAGGCGTCTTGTCGACAATAAGTCGAAGAAGAAGTATTAAATATCATTTTGTAATCTAAAGAATCCTTTCGTTGGGTATCCTTTTTTTACTACTCACTTGAAAGGCAGCAATCTAATCTTGTTAAACAAATCTAATAAAACATCCATCTTCCAGGGATGAAAAAAGATGGTGTTGGAGGCTCCCTCAATACCACATATTGGGTCCTTCGAGGGTTTAGTTATTACATACGTTTTCCTTTCTGTGCCTCCTCCATATGACAGCAGCCAACGAATAGACCATGTTTCTCGAGTAATTAATCGAATTTCAACCCTTTTAATTGTCTTTCTAGATTGCAGTGCAGCAGCCGAAAAATAATGGCCAACCAGTTGCGTGTTAAAGGACTCGAAAGTCGGTGGCGGCGTTGTATCTGCATCCAAAAACCGACAAAAGCGAGAAACAGCAAAAAAAAAAAAAACACATTTAACACGCCAACATCTGGGTTCGGCTAAAACGTTCGGTAAGAAGAGCGAGAGGGGGGAGTGTAGAAGGTGAAAGGTGACGCTAGCAGGCGATATTAAACGGTACCGCGGCACAGCGCCATCCATTTCTAGGATAAAAGAGGAGTGTAAATTTTGTGATTTACTGGCACAAATTGTTCACCACATCAGGAATGAATAAAGGTGCTGGACCGTGTGGCACAGAAACACCATAGCAACATATATGCCACATTTTTTCAACCAACTTGGTAGATATACGAGACGCGATATCCTGTGGGAACCAGAATTAATGGTCTTTTAAGGACTTTTATATATAAAAGAAATGATGATGATGGGGATGGTGGCAGTGTTGCGGCTTAATGATGCCTCATTTGTGTGGGTTTTGTGTTTCTGTTGTTTTTTTTTTTTTTTTGATAGATTTTTGTTTTTATTCAACCTCATTTGGTGTTAAGAGAGGTGCAAAAGTGAAATCACAAAACGAAAATTGTTGATTAATGTTCAAACAATTGGGGATAATCGAAAAATTATCTAGTCACGTTCTTGGAATCACTTCTTTCGTGCGTGGGAAATTTGAGAGTGAGAGAAAGTTTGTTGTTTTCTGGATTTGTTCGTGTGGGATTAAAAGCTGACTTAAAAGGTTTGGTAAAAATAAAACAACACGACTCTGGAGATCTAATATTTTATCTGAATCAAAAGGAAGGGCAAGAGAAAAGGAGCTGAAAGTCGAAACTGTGGGGAGCATATTGGTTGGGTCATTCAACCTTAAAAACTTAGCTTACAAATCTACGTATAGAAGTCATATAGTTCGAGATTCTTAAGAAACCACTAATAAGTCAACATAACGCTCCCACAAAAGAAACGGGAAAGTATTCTACTTGGAGTGTACCTATGGCCTTCGAGGACATTAAGAACATTAACGGAAGAGGATTTTGGATCCCATGTGTTATCACCTAAAAAAACAGACAAAGTTCATAATATCCCCGATACTAGCTGCCAGAAGAATTGAAGAACAAAATTTCAACAACAGATTTAATTTTTTTTAAAGCGACCGATTTTTTGGTAGTAATCGATTTTTTAAATCATTTCGTTTGCTAAGGTTTTTTTTGTATTAACCAATTTTTCAATAATAACTGATTTTTTGGTAACTTTCGATGCGATTGAAGCGACCACTTTTTTCGGTAGCCAAACTAACTAACTGTACTGTACAAACCAACTTTTTTGCTTACTACCCAATATTTCGTTACAAGCTGAATTCTGTGTAACGGAAGTTTTCTATTGTAACTGAATATTTTTATATAGCAACCAATTTTTTCAGAAGCTAAAAAATTTTCGGTAGTGTCCAATTTTAATTTTTTATTATTGCAACCGTTTTTTTTCCGGTATTTCCCCATTTTTCAAAAATAACAGATTTTTCTGTGTGCCCCTCGATGTTTTCAATTACACCCGGTATTCTAGATAGTTACCGATATTTGGTAGAATTCGTTTTTTTTTTTTTTTTTTTTTTGTTAACAACCGATTTTTGCGATGTCATTTGATTTTGTTCGTTATAAACCAATTTTGTCGATAGTCCCTAACCGATTTTTTTTTGTAGTAACCTAATTTTTGCGTAACAATACATTTTTTAAGTAGTTTTCGATGGCAAGTGATTTATTTTTTTGATGAGAAACCGATTTTGTTCGGTACAATAGTACTTTTTCGATAGTCCCTAAACGATTTTTTGGCAACAACAGATATTTTCCATAACAATAGAATTTTTAAGTGGTTACCAAATTTTCAATGGCAATGGCAACCGATTTTTTTCGGTAACATACGATTTTTTCGATAGTCCCTAATCGAATTTTTTGGTAGCGACCGAATTTCGCAATAAAATAAATTTTTCAAGTAGTTACTAAGTTTTCGATGGCAAGCGATTTTTTTTTTTCGTTCCCATATTTTATGATTTTTGTCGATAGTCCCTAACCGAATTTTTCGGTACCATTTCGATAGTCCCTAAACCAATTTTTTGGTAGCCACCGAATTTTTCCATAACAATTAATTTTTCAAGTAGTTGCCAAGTTTTCTATGGCAAGCGATTTTATTTCTTTGATGAGCCACCTATTTTTATAGGTATGGTATCAAACGATTTTTTCGATAGTCCCTAACCGAATTTTTTGATAGCAACCGATTTTTTCCAAAACAGTAAAGTTTTCAAGTAGTTACCAAGTTTTCGATGGCAAGCGTTTTTTTTTATGAGCAACCGATTTTTTTCGGTACCTTACGATAGGTAGTCCCTAACCGATTTTTTTTGTAGAAACCAAATTTTTCTATAACAATACATTTTTCAATTCGATAGGTACCAAGTTTTCGATGGCAAGCGATTTTATTTCTTCGATGAGCAACCGATTTTTGTAGGTATGGTATCAAACGGTTTTTTCGATAGTCCCTAACCGATTTTTTCCAAAACAGTAAACTTTTCAAGTAGTTACCAAGTTTTCGATGGCAAGCGTTTTTTTTTTTATAAGCAACCGATTTTTTTCGGTACCTTACGATAGTCCCTAACCGATTTTTTTTGGTAGAAACCAAATTTTTCTATAACAATACATTTTTCAATTCGATAGGTACCAAGTTTTCGATGGCAAGCGATTTTATTTCTTTGATTAGCAACCGATTTTTGTAGGTATGGTATCAAACGATTTTTTCGATAGTCCCTAACCGAATTTTTTGATAGCAACCGATTTTTTTCCAAAACAGTAAACTTTTCAAGTAGTTACCAAGTTTTCGATGGCAAGCGTTTTATTTATGAGCAACCGATTTTTTTCGGTACCTTACGATAGGTAGTCCCTAACCGATTTTTTTGGTAGAAACCTAATTTTTCTATAACAATACATTTTTCAATTCAATAGGTACCAAGTTTTCGATGGCAAGCGATTTTATTTCTTCGATGAGCAACCGATTTTTCGGTTTCATACGATTTTTTCGATAGATTGTTCTTGATGACCGATTTTTCGATACCAACCAATTTTTCGGTAAAAACTTTTTTTTTTTTTTTTTTATTTTTTTCGTGGCATCCGATATTAATCACGCTCTCAACAGCTACTGTTTTGTGGGTTGAAACCGAACAGGGATAGATCAAGCAAGCAGATTATTGTTTGGATCCAGAAGGACTTGGGATTTTTCAATAGTTGAGGCACTGAAATATTACTCCAAATGTCTGTTTTTTTTTTTATACAATTTTTATGTTGTCATGTTCGTAGTCCTGAGAAATTGCTTTTATATCGCTCCATTTTTTTCCGTTTAACAACACCTAGTCAGAAATTGTTAACACACTAGGCCCTGATTTTCCATAAGCTGTTACGTGTGTTACTAATTTAAACTCTCCTATAAAAATGTCCACACAAACTCATTCCAAAATCTATCAAACACTTTAAAACCCCTAAAATTGAAAAAAAAAAAAAAAAAAAAATTATTCAACATTAGTGCCCTGATTTAAAACCTCTCCTCTCAAACACATTGAACTGAAAAAAAAAGCCTTAAAGCTGCTTAACTTGAAAACGTGTATAGAAAATAAAAGAACAAATGCAAACAGATTGCAAACTTTTTATATTAAAAAGATTTTTACATTTCATTTCACTTCACTTCATTTCTGATTCTGTGCCTGGTGACTTGCCCACAGCCCTATTTTCCCACAAAACACCCACCGCCGCCGCCCTCCTCCATTCCCCCACAAAATAACCAGACAACATAAAACGAATCTCTATACATGTCAAACATAGAGTTCGTTCTGTGTAATGTTTAGTTTAGTTCATGCATAAAAAAAAAAAAGGACGAAAATATATATGAAACTACTGACACTGCTGCCACTCTACTATTCTACCACAACTACTTCAGTCTCGCAGGCTAAAACATTATATCCATCAGGAACAACTCTCTATCGTTCTATCTCACTCACTTGTGTTAAGGTCCTGGAATCTACCTTAAATCCCAGAGTGCACATGAATATTTACTTTGACGTATTGCTCATACTTTGTAATACGAACAGTACCCAGTTTTTGTCTTCTATTACATTTTTTTTTTGTTTATATTCTATGTAAATTTCTATTTGTTGTCAAGTTTTTTTTTTTTTTTGTTTTCTCTTTTTTTACATTATGCATTGAAAAGATGCAGACACAACATTGGTAAAATGTTTTTTATATTTTTTTTTGTTTTATTTTGAAAATTGTATTCTGATGTAAAAATCTAAAAGCCAAACAGATTTTCTACAAATGCAGCAGTAGCAGAAAAGTAGAAGCATCAGCCGGAAAAGTTTGCTGAGAGAAGAAGAAGAAAAAAGTCAAACACAAAATAGTCCTTTGTCAAAAAATACATGAATATTATCTGGCTATATGGAGAGATGCTTCTACTAAAAGAAGTATTAAAGGAGTTAAATGTAAAAATGTTAAGGAGATTTCAGGTAGAAAAAGAGGTTTTAAGGATAAATTTAAGTAGGAATTAAAAGTGCATCAATATTACTTTAGTATTCTCTAAGATGTCATAATATGAAACCGAAAGATTAATAACAATGAACTAGAACTTAAAGGAATTTGTTATGTTTTCAAATACGGACGTGATTATAAATTTGAATTTTTATCAAACAATTTGCCTAAAAAAACTATAAACAACTCTCTGAGTTTTCTTGCAAAAACAGCAATCAAAAAAAAAGCAGAGTTCCCAAGCATGAACTTTGATCTCGAAATTTAAACTATTGTTTTCTAAGACACTTATAAATATACGGGACAGCTCATCAAGGGACGACTCATCATACATTTCGATTGATGAAATTTCCAATAAAGACCGACTTGTAAGCTGTATTGAATTCTATCTCAATGGGCAATGATGAGGAGTGTTCCCTGATGTATTGTTAAATCACTTTCTCGATTCTCGACGGAGATATTTAGGATTGTTTCAAACATGGCAGGACTTTGCTCTATTCGAATGCATACCATATCTCTCCAACTCCATCAAATTTCCATCAAATTGAAAGTGTTTACCTACTATAAAAAAAATCAGTAGGTACATCCCGAAAAAATATATTGCTAACGAGAAATCGGTGGCAAACAAAAAATCAGATGCTATCAAAAAAATGAGTTGTTTTTAAGAAAATCAGAGCTAACGCAAAATCAGAAGCTCCTGGAAAAAATGGTAAAAAAAAATTGTGTCACGACACTCCATGTGTTCTAGTGACTAACAAATTTTAACCATTCTTGTGTGCAGTAACTAATTTTCTAAAATGGAAGGGACCTACAATTTAACCCCGAGTTCGAAGGCAATGGTTCTCTTGGATGCTTTGCTAATTCCTCACAAGAGGCAAAAATGTTTAGTCAGTTAGACCTGGGATTCGAACCTTTAATACAAAAATTGGAAAAATTGATCTCTGTGGAAAAGTCGATTAATTTAGAAAATAATATCGGTTGCAACAGAAAAATTCGATTAGATATCTACTATTGACAAAATTGTTTTTTTTTTTTTTTTCTTTTTTTCGGAACAATGTCAAATGTTACCGAAAAAATCGGTTCCCAACGAAAAAATCTACTGTAATAATCGAAAATATCGGTGGCAATTGAGAAAAATCGGTTGAAATTGAAAACATCGAAAGCTTGCAGAAAAAAAGGTAGCTATCGACCAAATCGTTTGTTGTCAAAAAAAACAGATTGCTTTTAAGTTAATCGGCTGCTCCCGAAAAAAATCTGTTCTTATAAAAAATAAAATCGGTTGCCTTCGGAAAAATTTGAAGCTACTAGAAAAATTTAGTTATTATGCAAAAATCAAAAGTTCAGCTGCTTGCAAAAAAAAATCGGTTACTATCGAAAAAATTTGTTTGTGTCGAACAAAAATGTAGGTACGTTACCGACAAAAATCTATTGTTGAATGCTACTGAACCAATCGTTTCCTGTAGTAAAAAAAAGGTTGCTACAAAAAAAAAAAACAGATACCAACAAAAATCGATTGGTAATAAAAAGAATACATTTTAGCGAAAAAATCGGTTGAAAACACTGGTCTGCAAAATTTAACTTTTTTTTTCTCCTTCAAATAATTTTTTGATATTATGAAAGATATTATTGAATCTAAATCTGGTTTCAAAAAAATTCTATCAGGTACCGTTTTTGTAAAAATGATATTTGAAAAATGTGAGTAGTTTCTAAAAAATCACCCTTTTAGATTCATTTGAACTTGTAGAAAATTAAAACTATTTGTCGCATTGAGCTCAAATTTGGAGAACTTATTTCTCATAATATGACCTATCGGTTGACACCAAATATGTCCTTTTACATTTATGTTTACTCATATTTTAAAATACTGATTGACAAAAAAAGCAGAAATATCGAAATACTTCACTTTTTAGTAAATCCTACATGAACAAAAACACCTTAATTAAGGAAAATGTAAAATATCAACGTCCATTATATTTAAAAAGTTAAATATGTAAAGAAAACCATAATAAAATACAATAAACAAAATTTTTACGTTTTTTGTAATTTTATATACTATTTTTCTATTTAGAAATATCTTAATTGCAATAAACCATTCGATAAACTGCCTTGTAAAGCTTCAGATTTGTTTCTCCTAAAAACAAAAGTATACTTTTCTTTTGATGTGCTGAGTTAGAATCTGAAGTCAAAAATATTCTATCACGTCAGGATTTTGAGATATTCGCATTAAAGTATCACAAAATCTAGTTCATCTCAAAAAACTACTATATCTCAAAAACCAGAGCTGACCGAAATTTTTTGAGTTTGGATTCAAAATCAGCACACTAAAGTCCATTAGAAAAGTATACTTTTGTTCTAGGGAGAAAGATATATTAATTTTTAGAGATCAGTTTCTTTATGGTAAGATATGCCAAACCTACTAAACTTTATTAAATTAAGATATCTCGGAGAAGAAAAGAGATATTGAGAAGATTGAATTTGAAAGAAAAAAATAAGTTTTTTCATTAACCGTATCAATTTTAATTGAAAAAAGATTACATTATGCCAAAATATTTCTTCAAAAACAGCAAACAGAAATCTTTACCGGGGTGCAAAGCCAAAAACCCTCAACTTATAACCATTTATTTAATTGAGGATTGCAGATTTTCTAACTAGATATACTTGGGTATTAATATATCGATTTAACTTTTGATTACATTTACAAAATGTGCTTCGACTTTACGTTGTGTCGTTGTAGACATTAAAAATGGTATTTTTTGTATTGTTTTCGACGGACGACGTGAAACGTGATCGGTTAAAATATATCCTAAAGTTTGAACAGCTGTAGCTAATGACTGGCCTCAGAGGTTATTTGTAGACCAAAACCTTTAAAGCATATCATCATAGGACAACTCATCATGAGAAAATTCATCACAAGTTTCGATTGGAACAATTTTATTTTGAGTTTTATTTATTTGAATGTTTTTTTTTTTTTTTTTTTTTGAAAGGTGTTTTTATTATTTTTTTAAATTTTTTTCTTGATAAAATGCATTCTCTGATGAATAGTTCTTTTATGGGATCTCAATGACGACTTGTCTTGTGATTAGCTGTGCAGTGATTAGTTGGGTTGAAAAAAAAAAAACCTTTTTCTTCAAAAATTCGCCAATCTGAAAGAAAAAGAGCTCCATTTGGACTGTTCCGAGTGTTTACCAACGTTCATTACTAATTTGTTTTACCAAAACAAAAAACCCAATAACTTTTATTCTATCATTACTTTGAAAAGTTATAATGTTGTTTGTATCTTTTCTATATATCAACACACTCACAATAAATAATACATATAGATACCAGGAAAAGAAGAGAATGCAAAAAAAATAAATAATAATTCTAATTATCCTTCTCGATTTCCAATCTACCCCCCATCGATCCCAACATCTACTATATCACCAATCGTGTATAACAAATGTCATTTGTGATTTAATTTTATTCTTGGACGACCCTTTGGTGTGTGTACATATATATCCTCAATATCCTTAAATATCCTTAATTTCACATATATGTACATGCAAACATAGCTAAAAGCAAATCTGAGAGTATATCTCTCTGATATAATGCAATCAAAAGAAGACAACGACGACAATACAACAAGAAAAAAAAAATAATAAACAAGAACAAAAATACAAAAGGACATCACATAGAGATAATACATTAACCTCTAAGACACCATAATGGTGTTTGTGTGTACTTGGATTGGATATCTCACGCGTGTGTGGGCAGAAGGAGAGACGACGACCGACGACGACAACGACATCATCAGACGGGGGATGATTGGAATATTGATGCCAAAAGCTGTAAGCCTCCCCATACTCTGTTAGACATCTTGGCAACATAAGTCGTCTTCGCCTTTGTCGTTGTCTTCGTCGTTGTATTCGTAAGTTGAGCGTTTCTATATCTCGTTTCTAGGATACAAAAAAATAATTCCCGCACTACAATGTCATCTTGTCACCAGAAAGACTTTTCTTAACAGGATCGGATTTCATGCAAGAAGTTTAATAGTGATAAAGAACTGAAATCAACTGAACATACATAATTTTACAATTTTTTTTGTTGTTTTGTTTGAGAATTGAGACCTTGGACCTCTCTGAATTTTCATTATAATTGAAGCCTGTCTGTTTTGTACTTTCGATTTACTTTAGACCTCTTGTCTATTTTTTTTAACTTTTAATTAAATTTTAATCTCTCCTTTTCTGACTTTTTCAAAATTGTTACCCATCTTTTTTGCTTTTAATATATTTGAGACCTTAGACTTTCAATGTTGGTCCTGGTAGACCTTTTTCAGACCTATTGTTCAACTCTGACATTTTTGTTTGTATTGTTTATTGTCTTTTGTTTTTCTTTTGATTGAGACCCGTAATAAAATATTTAATTATTTATTTGTTGCGTTTGGGTAATTTGAGACCCTTACAGCACCCTTCAGGTTTTTTTTTATGATTTTTTTAGATTTTTTAAGCTATTGTTTGATTGCTCCCCGCTGACTTTTTACCTGAAGTTTGGGACCCCTACAAAAATGGTTTATCTGTTTATTTTTGTGATAAACCTTGCTAAGAATTACTTTAGTTGAATTATTTCTTCTCCTTATTTTGTGTATACACGTGAAATCGTCGGGCACTGATTTTTTTAGTTTTAAATTGAGACCCTTGTGTTTTCTCCCTCTCTGAGTTTTTGTTTGAAACCTATCCTTTTTTTTCTTTTGATTTTTTTAAGATCTTGGACCTCTGATCTTGTATTTTCCACTTGAGCTTTTTGAAGCCATTGCATCAATCAATTGCTCCCCGCTGGGCTTTTTTGTTGGAATTGTTTCTTGTATTTTTTTTTTTTTTTATTTACCTGAGACCCCCTATCTTTTTGCTAAAAGTTTTTTTTTTAAACATCGTTGAACTTGATCCCTTTCTGTCTTACTTTTTTATTTGAACTGTTTCCGCTCCTTCTTTTATTTTGATGTTCTTGAGACCCTGGACCCCTAATTTAGTCTGAGCTTTAACTTTTTGAAATACTTGGATCATTTGATTCTCTCTTGTTTGCTTTTGATGAATTTGGGACCTTGGACTATTAATCTTATATTCTAAATTTGAGCTTTTTAAGACCCTCATAGCAATTTATCACCCCTTATTCACTTCTTTATTTGAAGTTTCCCTATCTTTATTAATTCTTGGTGTACTTGAGACCTTAGATAGATAGATTTTGTGCTCCAAGGGAGTTTTTAAAATCACAAATCCTTCCCTCTTTTCGGACAATTTCATCTATTCGATTTTGAATTAAGCCCCATGCTTTATATTCTCGCCTTTAAGGAAGTCTAACTCTCTATATCTATTCGATTTCGCTGCTGCCTCGCTCGCTGTCATCGTCGTCGGTCGTCGTCGTTAAAGCAAGGCGCTTCCCATAATTATAATACATTTCTCATGAGACAAAAACGGGACATGATTCGAATTGATAATTTGTATATGTATTAACTTTGCCTGAAGGATGCGTGATACAAAAAAAAAAAAAAACGGTATGTATGTATATAAAGAAGACAGCTAGGAGACATTCCATTGGCATTAGGATAGAAGAAGGATAATTTTAACTTGAAACTGGAAGAACGACAACAACAACAACAACACGAAAAAGACGACGACAAATGCCTAAACTTTTTTTCGAGAACCGAGAGGAGATGTAAGAGAAGAAATAGGGTCAGGATAATAAAAATAAAGTAATGACATGCAATGATCGTAATCTCCCTAAGGGTACAAAAGGGTGGAGGTATACCTCTATAGATACTGTGTTATAAGGACACGTGAGATGGCTTCTTCCTATTTTTTTTTTTATTCAGCTTTTGATTTTTTTTTTTTTTCTATCTATCTATTCTAGACATTCGTTTTGTTCCGTCAGTTATTTTAAATTGAAAGAGTCAGAAGGTGTATGAGGGAAAAAAGGAATTACGAATTGAGGGTAGTTCATTGAATGCGTGTCATGCTCTACAGGTTATTAAAAAGGATGTGAATACCGTCGTCGTGGTATGGAATAATATGATGAGAGATAGAATACAAGCGGTGGTGTGGCATGTCGGTGGTGTGAGCGAAACCAACAAGAGAAGTGATAATGATGTGAAAATGTGAATTTATTAAATGAAGCGTGTTATAGAGGATATCATTACAACAAAAAATAACAACAACAACAACAACAACAATACACAGATGTCCTTTTTTATTGTTATGTTTTGGGTCAGAGCTTTTGTGGGGTCGGTCGTTGTTGGCATCGAGCATCGGCATCGGCATCGTTTGGAAAAAAAAGGGTAATAAGGTTATCGGAATCGGAATTGGAATTGGAATTTAGAAATGGATATTACACTTTGGGAGAGGATGTGAGCTAAATCTAAAGTGAAAGTTGTGTGTTTTTTTTTTTTTTTTTAGATTTTTTTTTTGGAGCATGAAGTTCATAAAAGGTTAACAACTATTTGAGCTTTGATTTTATGGAAATTGATGCTCTTTTGTTATGGTTTGTTTTTAGGGAATGAGTATAGTCTTACGATAGACTCGAATAACTTTTTATCTACAAGAATCTTGTTTTTTATTATGTTAAACAATTTTGTATACTTAATTTTTTTTTTTGTTTTAGTAGGTTTAATTGTTTTTTTTTTTTTTAAGGATCTTTGAAAGACTATGAAGAACCACCCACTTGAAATCGTTCGTACACAAAAAACGGGTAAAAACCTCATTTCATCATCAAAACATTTCCACATCCATACTTATTTACAATTTAAATCGGTCATTAAAAAGGCAATATCATAAAACGCACCGATCGTCATCAAATATTAAAAATAAACTTCAAGATCATTGACACAAATTGTAAAAAAATTAAGAAATCAAAATTTAATCTTTTTCATCTGTTCAAATTTATAGGGACACTGAATTAGTTCCCTGGAAAATGATCAAAATTGTTGATAGTTTTTAATACTTTAATACAAAAAAAAAAATATAATATTAATTTTTTCAAACTGAACAAAGCTGTTTAAAATCTTTTAGATATGCTTTGAATCATTATCCTTTTAAAATCTAGCTTTGAAATAAAAAAAGTCAATAATATTATTGTATTAGGACAAAGTTCGGACGTTCCTAGTTCATACACCGAATGCCCCGTTATTTGTGTAAAAAAAAAAAAATCCTCAATTTAACTTTTTTTCATGTTTTTATGTTAGAATTTAATTCAAACTTATTTTTAAAAAAACTTAACCAGCTTAACTTGATTGGAAATTTAATTTGCTATGAAAAGTGTCTTTGAACCATTTTAAAGTTAAAACCAACCAGTGCTGCTGTTTTCTCAGAAATGTAGCATTTTTGGATGAATTTTGGTCTTCATTTTGGTCTCTTTGGATTTGTTACTTCGTTAATTAAAGAAAACGTCTCGAAAGCAAAAATAACTTAAGAATTTGATTTAACAAGTAAATAATATAACTTGCCATTTTATTAGTAGGTACTTATAGTATGAATATCAAAAAATGCAAAATTTCTACAAAATGCCTTTGAAGAGGGTCTATTCAATAGATTATAAGCTTATTATATTTAAAACAAAATAAAAAGAGGTTGTCTGTAAAGTCGGTTTACGGACGATGATTTTACGTGATAACGTCGCGTCGTCAGAAAACAGGTTGTGTGCTTTTGTTTAAAATGAGTCAATTGAAGCGTTTACTTTTTTCAAACAATCATAATTTACAAGAAAAAGCCTTTTTTACTTTCTCATTATATTAATTTTTTTTTATTTTAAAAGCTTATAAAAAAAATTATGCAATTTAAAAGCCAAGTATTTCTTCTTAAGAATAAAACCATTTTTATATTGTTACAATGCGCAAAAAGTATAAAAATAATTTATTGAAAACAATCATTTTCATTAAAAAAACCAAAAAAAAACATTTATTTTTATGTTCTCACGCTATGGAATCAATTTTTTTGTTTGACAACCTATAAAATATATATACCATGTGAAAGCTTATTATTTCACCTTTCATATGACGTATTAATCTTATTTCAAAGATGCCTACGGTACTTCCCACACTGGTGGCTATTCGGGGGCAACAGATCTCCACTGGTGTTTTGAGGTTTTTCGCAAGTTTCTTGATTTAACATTGTGTAGCTTATAGTTAGTCTACAGTTATGTGTGATATACCAAATGAAAGGTAATTGTATCAGGATGCTTATATTAGTTTAATATATCTATCTGCTCTTGGTCAAAAGTTATAACCTGTTGAATTCTAAAATTTTACCGTTATCTCAAAATTATGTTTACGAAAATGATTGAAACTTCGCACACATATAGTCGTAGTCATGGTCTATCATTACTCCATATACTTTATTTCTGTATCTATTAAAGAAAAAAAGATATAAATAAAAAAACGATGAAAATCGATTAAAAACGGTCAAAAAAACGTGTTTTTTAAAAACTTGTTTCTTCCGTTATTCAGTCAAAACTCACTAAAATATTCCAAGTTTTTGCACATTAATGCATAAAGCCAAAACCTACATATCCTATAAGATTGAAGATTTTTTGAAAGCTCAAAAAAAAGCTAAAAATCAAAAATTACCCCAAATTACCCAGAGTTTTGGAAAAAAACTCCGTATCAGACGCTTAGTTTTTTTTCCCTCATCTTTAACCTGGCATCTTTAGAAAAAAACTTTCCTTTACCCAAAATCATCATTTTGTCATAGCCCCAACACGTGAACAACGTTCAAACAAAACGTTATAACTTAGTTTCAATTTTTTTTAGAATTTTTTCTTAGATGCAGTTATTCTTAAATTAATCTCATCTATATATAGCAAAAAAAATCAATTCTCTACAACTTCGCGTTTAGATTTTAGCCCAAATTTCATCTTTCCGTTTTACCCCTGTTTACCCTATTAAATGACGGAATTTTTAAAAATCCTTCATCTGGATTAAGCTTTACGTTATTATCTATATATATATAGAAGATTTTTGTATCTCTAATAGTTTATTTTTAATTTTTAATTGAAATTTTTTGCCGCATTGCGAAAGTGCGAGAGTGTAACGTTAGGTGGCTGCAATGGTTCATCGATTTATAAGACTTTATCACGTCAAAAAAAAAAAAAAAAAAACAGTTTCATAAACTTCCTGCTTTCTTTGGACCACTTTCGTCATCATAAAGCCATTTCATTTCATTTAAAAGTAGCAAATTAATTTTCTACAAGATAAATGTAGATTTAATCGATGTCATCATAAATGTCATAATTATTTTTAGATTTATAGAAAAGTTAAATAATGTTGAAAATATATCAAAACGGCACTTACCTTCTTTAGATTCATCAACATTTGTTGTTTGTTCTACATTTGGGTTTTCAGCTGGTTGAACCATTTTATTGTTGTTGTTTTTTTTTTTGTATATCCTTTAAAACACTCAAAAGAAAAAATAAAAAAAATTAAACTGATTCACTGGACCGATTGATCTAAAATCACAATTTATTGCGGTTTTGATTTTTTAAAACTTCTAAACTAGTTGACAATTCAAAAAACAGGATAACTGAAATATAAAAAAAAAAGTTACATAAAAATAAGAAAAAAATTTTTAAAAAATCGTCAGTAATAAATAAAATAAAAATTAAATCAAAACAAGTTCAATGACAAAAAATGAAAAAAATAAAATGGAAAAATCGAAAGAAGCTTAGAAACATAGCTTGGCCATCTGCCAGCATCATGTATCATTATTATTTGCCACTGTATAGTGGTGCCTGTGGTGCACAATCAAGATCTATCTCAAAAAAACTTTATTCTCTCTCCTCTGTAGGTATCCAATCCAACATCCATTCATCTATATCTATCTTCTATTTCATCCAATTATGGTGCGAAAATGATTAAATGATTGGACGAAAAGAAGAGCACAATAACTTTAAACTGGTCGTGTTTGTGTTGTCCAAGACTTTCTTTTTTTGCACAAGTTTACTTCCAGCTTGACGCCCTCTTTATAGAAAAATTCCCTCTCTAGTGTGCCTTCGGAATCTATTACTCAAGAAATTCTCGCTTCCCCAAATAAGGATGATGGAGATGAAGATGATGCTGATGATAAAAAACAACTATAATGGGGACCCAACAATATTTTCAATTGAGAGCAATTTCGCGATATCTATTCTTTTTCTGATTTAATAATAATAATTATTTTTATTTGTTGAGCTATTTGTTCGTTAAAAATAATAACAAAAAAAAAAAAAACAAGACAAAAAAAAATGTGAATGGACTTTCATCCGAGATATAGAAATTTATTAGCTTCCACTTTCTTACTGCCTCTTACTGTGAAGTAAACAAACGAGG
Source organism: Episyrphus balteatus (assembly GCF_945859705.1). NCBI lineage: Eukaryota > Metazoa > Arthropoda > Insecta > Diptera > Syrphidae > Episyrphus > Episyrphus balteatus. The sequence goes on from NC_079136.1 coordinate 120,052,534, forward strand.
GAATGGGTAATTGGTAGTATTAAACGGTTGATCTTTGTCTATGATGATGGCTTAAGTTATTTCAATCTTCAGCGAATTATAGGGGGCGGGTTTTGAGAGCAAGAGTATTTATGAAAGATGATTGATAGGTAGTGTTAATTTTAAAATGATACGATTACTATAATTTTGTTATTTCAAGCGGATTAAATTTCTCTTGCAATAAAGATGCAGACATCAAGGATAAATCTTTGATTTTATTGAATCATTTTTTTTTTTTTTAATTTTCTTGGGCATTAAAAACATTGAATTTAATTTTTCAATATGTTATCATTTTTGTATGAGATTTATGAGCATTCATTCAAATCCCTTAAAGATCTTGAAACTTTAAAAATCTCACAAGTATACATTGAATTCTTTAGATTTCAGTGTTTAATTGGGAAATTTTTGAAAAATTAAATTAGAAAAGGTCATGTGAGTGTCAATTTACAACCAAATTCTCTAATTCGATTCATGTAAAAGCTTAAAAAAGAAACGTTTAAATGGCGGACGGTTGTCCAAAATGACTTATCTCGTTGCAAAAATCATAACTTTTGAACGGATTGAGTTAGCGGTACAATTTTTTTTTTTAATTTAAAGGAAATTTCCAGGGCTGTTACACCAATGAACTGCCATAGAACTGTTTTTTTTTTTTTTTTTTTTCAAATCCGATATTCTTCGAAACGGCTTATTCGATTTCAACGAAACTTTTTGTGAAGAAGCACTTATATAACTCAAATATAAGCCAAAAATAAAATTTAAAAAAACGGGACATTGTATTTTTTTGAAATTTTGTTTTTAGATGTGGATTAGCTACCTAAATCCGTTCAAAAGTTATGATTTTTGCAACGAGATAAGTCATTTTGGACAACCGTGTATCGGTTCAAACTTAATTGAAACAAATATTTTTCCTAAATAATTGCTTAAAGAAACGAAAGCAATTATTTGCCATCGAAAAATAGACGTTTTTCAAAGCCACATTGACGTGATAATCGAAGAGCTGTCAATCATTTTCACAAGGCTAGAAGGCAGATTGATGATATGGGGAGCAATCTCACTCCATCAAGCCTTTTTTTAAATCTACGTTCATTCTAAGATTTGTGTGGGCTTTCCCACATTTAAATTTTACCATTTTTCCCTCTTTTATGGAGTTTTTTCAACATTTTTTAGCTTTGATGGTACAGAATAAATTGATCAAATCAAAACATGTTTAAACTTAAGTTTTTTCTGAAAAAAAAAAAAATATGTACAAAAAAACGTGGATTTTGCACACTTTTATTATAATCTTGCTTAGAATAGATAATTGCAATTTTTACGTAAAACGAATCTAAACTTTGCATACGTATAATAATTGTAATGCAATTGCAACAAAGTTGCATTTATAGTTTTTCCAAAAAATCAAACAATTTTTTCTAAAACCCAAAAACTTGGTGGAGATGTTCAACTTTATCATCTTGCCTAAAACAAATATTAACATTCAGATATAGAGTTAGGACAGATTTTCATAAAAATTAAATTGAAATTTTCGACAGCTGAAAATTTATCTTTTCACCACAACCTCAATAGTGTCAAAAATTTATCTTCGATTAGGTAAATATTTAACCCAATTCACACATGGCGTAAATTGTGTTTTCCCCGCAAAGTTAATTTTGCATTTATAATACTGGGCAGCAAGGGTTTTGTGGTGAAACATTTTCTATCAATTGCGTTTTCGAGATATGTATTCCCGTTAAAAAATCTCAATAATCGATTTTTTGCTACTTTGTAAGCATTATCCTAGCTAACTGTGGTTTTGTTTGAGGAACACAATAATACTTTTCTAAAGTTTTTGAGTGAGTATTGAACTCAAATCCGAAATCATAATTGAATCGATGATTGTTAAAACAACATAAGTGATTTTTTTATTTTTTTCGAACATGAGACTAAAACCGCTATAATTTTAAATAGGCTGCGGATTTGTATATTATAATAATCAATATTTAATCTAGAAATGTCAATTAAGGTATTAAAATTGCCAAAGCATTGTAAATTTGACCTCCTCATGGAAAATACAGGGGCTTTTGAACCTCGTACGAAAAAATTAAAATTTCACTTATGTTGTTTTAACAATCACCGATTCAATTTTTTTATCAGCTCGCGTTTTCGAAATATTTCTGTTATAAAATCTCGTTAATCGATTTTTTGCTATGTGTTTTTGAAACATTTCCCAAGTTTACTGTGTTTTTGTTTCATAAGCAAAACAAAATTTTTCTAAATTTTTTGAATGTGTTGATCCCGAATCCGAAATCAGATTTTTTCTATCAGCTCGTGTTTTTTTTTTTTAAGGTATTACCGTTATATATATATCTCGATAGTATCGATTTGTTGCTATGTACTTTTTAACATTTCTCTACAATATTTTTCTAAATTTTTCGGGTGTGCCAAACTCGAATCCGAAATTAGAGTTTTTCTATCAGCTCGCGTTTTCGAGATATTCCTGTTATAAAATCTCTGCAATTGATTTTTTTTTCTCCATTTTAAGTACCTGTATTACCCAAACTAGAGCTGCTAGAAAAATAAAATACACGACTGGGTCGCACGAACTAGAGTTCAAGTTGCTTAAGTTTTTAGGACTTTTTATATAAAAACTTGGGAAATGTAGGTATATAAAAAAAAAAGCAAATACAAAAAAATAAAACAATATCTGAAATCAAATCGCCCCACAAAACAAGTACGCAGTTTTATTTGATATATTAAGGTGCATTTTTAGAAAAAAAAATTTCAAAATCGTTAGAGCCATTTTTTAAAAAAACTAATTTTTTATAAATAATTTTTTGAAAAAAAAGTTTTAAAATAAAATTGGTATGTCATTTTGTAGAAATCCCTAATCAGCATCTATAAACAAAATTTCAAAAAAATCCAATGTCCCGTTTTCGAAAATTTGATTTTTCAAACAAAAATTTTCAAAAATTTTTTAAAAATCCAAAAATAATTTTTTTTCAAAATTTTATTTTTGGCTTATATTTAAAGTACCTATATAAATGCTTTTCTGTAAAAAATTTCGTTGAAATACAATAAGCAGTTTTGCAGAAAATCCGATTTGAAAAAAGCGGTCCTATGGCAGGTACCGTTAATAATGATTTTCAAAAAAAAATTTTTTTTTTCAAAAGATAGACCTAGTTTAAAAAATAACATTTAAATTTTTTTAACAAAATCGTTGGAGCCGTTTTTGTGAAATTAAACTTTTCCGAAATTTTTGTATGACAGGTACCGTTATTTTTGGTCCAAAAAAATTAATTCCAAAAACCCCTCTGGAGAGTCTCCAAAAACTGCTACATAGCAAGTTTGGAGTCAATCGGTCCATCCGTTTAGGCTCTAGTTCCTTATACAGGCAGACGGACAGACGGACTTCCGGGACCCACTTTTTTGGCATTCTCTATCATCGTAATGCCATGGAAAATGTTATCTCAACTTTTTTTTTTGTACGAATGCATAACTTGATATATCTATAACGCAAGTATAAAACTGAGGGCTGATTTGAAATCAGCGATTCCAAACTAATAAAAACAGTTAAGAAACTTCATAAAACATAAAAAAAGGTGCAATTTTGCTACCCAGTAAATTCAACTTCAAAGTTCAAATTCCATCAAATCACTTTTTTAACCAAAATTAAGAAAAACTTAACAAAATCTAGGCATGTGGGCAGGTTACCTTACTAACCTAAGTGTCAAGACCTCATTTTTACTTAAAACCTCACTTAAATGTCGAGATTTCTTGAAATCGTAAATATTATCATCCTCGACAGAAACTAAGATAAGGAACTACTGTACCCGTTACATAACCTACCTATCTATCAACTACCTTCACAAAAAAAGAAAAGACCTTGCAATCATTCATTTGAAATGCACTGATAAATAATAATCATTTTCTTATTAAATTAATATGCCCACTCAAAAATGCATTTTTTTTGTTTTTGTTTTTTGGTGCACATTAAAAGTTCAAAATACTGTTGAAGTGTCTGACCTAAATGAAGCCCCCTACATTCAATTCAATAAAAAACCTACGCTTGAAAAAATTGTCCAACTTATGGTACAAGCGTACAAGTTTGGTATTAAATCCCCTATACTCCCAAAAAAAAAATGTCATCGTAAAACATTTAACAAAAAAAGAAAAACCGACAAGAACAAAAAATTACTACGTAAAAATTGCAATCCACAAAAACCCACTCAAAAAAATAATCCACTCATTTCGCCGCAAAATGAACTGTATTCTCATTTGAAGTCTACTCTGTGAACATCATGAAATCCAACGGCAACGGCAATGGAATAACGAAAAAAACAACAACAAGAAAAAAAGCTACACAGCAACAACTCAACCGGTCTTTGGCTTTTCGCTTTTGACTTTGCGTTGGCTGACAGTGCAAAACAACAACAACAACAACAACAAAAAAAACAAGGAAAATCGAGTTAAAATCATCCAAATCCAAACAAAGAACCAGAGAAGCAACAGACAATAAGAAAAGAAAAAAACATATGTTTTTTGTTTACCATCTATTTCTGCATATGAGACAGGGATGTCGCTTAAGAACTGACATGAAAAATTAGCTTGTTTAGTACAAATTAAATATAAGGTAGCTGCGACCATATTCAGCTTCTATTTTTCGTTCTCGAACATATGAATAAAGTTTATTTTAATCTTTTTGCTGGTTAAATGAGAAGTACAATTGAGGACCTTGCATTAAAAGGGGAGCAGGGCCCATATTTTTTATTTAAGACGATCCAAATTTAAAAAAAAATCAAAGTGGGATATTTCCATTGTAAGGGGGTTTGATACTGTTAAATCCATTTTTGTTCCTGATTGGTGTACTATTCACTAAAATAAGTTATTTAACAGCATCAAAAAATAATATTTATTAAGTTGTTAATATATTTTTCAAATCACCATTTTTTTTTAATCGGCCTTTTAACGTCTCAAACTCTTAAGATAAGATGTAACGGGTGTGACGTTAGAAAATCGATCCAGTCTTCGTCGGGGAATTTAAGAAGTAGGTAATATTGTAGATTTTTGAATAATAAGTCTTGGATATCATATTCAATATGAAAGAAAATTTTTATTACGTTTTAGTCAGCACAACGCTCATTAACTTGAAAACTGGTTACTCAAGAATCATAACTCATAGATCGAAATTAAATTTAAAACTCGTTTCCTAAAAAAAACAGTTTTTTTGAGTTATGACAGTGTTCAATTAAATGAGCGATATATTTGAAAGAAGTTAACGACAAACTGTGTTTTTATAACAATTCAAAATTATAACGGGTGTGAGCTAGGGTTGCCAACCGTACTCTAAAAAAGAGTATTGTACTCTATTTCAAGCGTTTGTTCTCTATAATCTATAACTCTGATAGAGTACGTCAAAATACTCTTTTTTTACTTAAGGCCAAGTGTACAACCACATAAACATCTTAACGTTTACAAATTGGTGGATAACTTTCATATTTCTAAAGATAATTGAATGAAAAAGAAAACGAGGCTTAAAATATTTGACCTTATAATTACTAAATATGAACAATTGTGATTTAGAGAGTACAAAACACTATAATTTTGGTCGTTGTTTTAGTATGACCTACTTGTTTTGTTTGTTTCTTAGTCAGACTTAAAATTTAATTTTTTTAATTCTGTTTTGGAATGAAATTGAATCAAAGGAAGGAGTAAGCTTTTTTCAAAAAAATAAACTTTGTTTTTTTTAATAGAAAAACATGAAACGCAACTGATGCTATTTTTCTTGATTTTCCAATGTTTGAACTCGTGTAACTTTTGCTGTTTTCAATATAATTCATCGAAATACCTAAAAAAATTTATAGAATATTTATACCTTTATTTTTTTTACAAAAAACACGAAATAGAAAGGTAGGCCTAAAAACTCCTGGTACAAGCAAATGCAAAACCACCAGCATTCAGTTGGCCTTAGAAATGGAACAATACAAAACCGGGAAGCTTGCCGCCGATTTTTGAGGTCAACCCGGCGAACCCCACAGGCGGATCACTAGTGTGAAGCAGTTACGTGGGATAGTTATGATCCCCTCGACATCGAGATCATAACAGCGCCGAGAAAAAGGAAGAAGAATTGTTTTTACAAAAAACGGTTTTAAATATTAGGTATGTTTAAAAAGGATTTTTTACTTTTTCAGAAATATTATTTTAATTTATTTTTAATTCAAATTTTGTTCTCTATTTTACTTTGTTTTGTTTAAGACCTCAAAACATTAGATTTTTTCTTGTAAAAAATCAAGGTATTTTTGTTTGAGTTAAGCTTCTGATTTCTTTTTATTTCGATGAATTATATTGGTAACTGCAAAAATTGTGAGCTATGTACTATATGTTCTTACAACTTCAGCATTCACTGAGAGAATATTTTGGGTCATGAATATGAAGTGGTGAGATGAGAGGAATAGGGCTGCATTGAAATTGATCAAAAATGAGCTCTTAATTTACATATATGAATTTGGAATTTGACCGTTTAGAGTTATACACATATTTTAAAAATAACAAAAATATTTTTATATAATGCAAGAAGTACCAAAAAATACATTTTCAAGACTTGAAATGAATGGTACTCTTCTTTTTTCAAATGTACTCTTTTTGTTCGTCTCTGAAATCAAATATACTGTATTCGTTCTTAAAAAAGTTGGCAACCCTAGGTGTGACATTGTAGGAAAAAAACGTAGGTATTAATACAATAATATAAACATTAATAAAAAAAATCAATAACATCACATTTCAAAAATATTCCAGCACTATTTATACAATAAACTACTAATAAGGGTCAGAATCTGAGTATAAATATAGATTAGGGTGGTCCTTATTTGGGACATGGAGTTGGATAGCTGCTACTGAGAAAAATTTTCCCTATTTTTTTTTTTAAGATTTTTATTTCTTCCTCTCCCGGATACAACGTGAAATTTTCATGTAAAAAGTCATTTGATTTTTTTAGGTAATTTTCTAATTCTATATGGGGTTTTCCGGGTTTTACCGGGAGACTAAGCAGTTGAAATAAAAATTCTCAAAAATTAGAGAATTTTTTTCGGTATTTAGAACTAATTGATACCCATCCACCCTGGAATTTCGGCAAAAAGCAATATAAAGACCACCTTAATATTGATATTAGAATAATTGAATTAATATAATTTAATAATAAAATAAATTCGAGTCAATTATTGTAATATCTATATTAAGGTGGTCTTTATATTGCTTTTTGCCGAAATTCCAGGGTGAATGGGCATCAATTAGTTATAAATACCGAAAAAAATTCTCTAATTAAAAAAAAAAAAACCCTAGATTCTAGGTTTTTTTTTTTAAATAATGCTTGCTTTGAAAACTTTAAGAGTTTTAATTTTTTTACATCTTTTACTCAAAAATTATATGAAATTATTATATTAAAAAGGATAAGTATTTAAATGCCATCATTTAATTTCTTATAATTTTACTTAATTTTTTGCTTTAATTTTAGCGGTCAACTTGAGTGGAATTACCCAGTAATTACTAAATACTTTTTATTTAACCTAAAACTTGATTTAAACAAATTTTAAAATATGCAACATTTTTGAAAACGTTCTTGAAATAAATTGATTTCCTTCTTTTGATGCAATTTACTCAATTATATTATTATGTAGGCACCTACTACTATTACTAATTTCGACAGCTCTGACTACAATAGGATTAAAAATAATTCTCAACAGTTTCAAGAAACTATAGAGCTGCGCGGCGCGGTGCTGCAATAAAGGTGACAAAAATTTAACAAGGAAAACAAAAACATAGGGTAAACGGGATTTCAGAGAAGAACAATGAGAGTTTTGTGAAGTTGAGAGCTGAGCTGAGTTTTGGAGTGGAGTGGATAAAGTTAGCAGGAATAGGGTGAATGTTAAGGGAATTGTATTAAAGCAGAATGACTACCAAAGCTATGTATGTTAATAATGTATTCTCTGTGTGTTTATAGATATATACATATATTATTTTGTAGTAGTTACTTCATGCAATTTGTGCCTTGGTAATTGAAGTTTTCTTTTTTTGCTGGAATCTCAAAATCCAATTAGAATAATAATACAATGCCATTTGCGTTGGGTATAATCTTTGAAGTTGTGCACAGAAAGAGGTTGTTGCATTTTATTCGATTTAAGAATTTAATGTATATAACCACTTATTGCTCATTAGGAGAAGAAAAAAAAAACTTTTTACTTGTTTCGATAATGTGCTTTTGCTTTGCTTTAATTTTATGCAATTTTTTGTTATTTGGTTGTTGAATTAATTTTGTATGGAAAGATAAGTGGGTATGAAATGATGTATAGAAAAATGTTTATCTCAACTCGTAGAGAAGAACCGAAGAACAGATTTTGATACTACTTCAAACTCAATTTAGGAAAAAGGTAGCTAGTAAGAAAAAAATGTTATGTATATTAGATCCTAATTTTGTATAGCAGCTGACCAATCAGAACAAGTACCTATTCTCTACTTAAGTTCTGATTTCTGCTCTGACGAAAAGATCGCTTCCACACTTTTTGTGCAAATTTTAAAATTTTGCGTTTAGCTTTTTGACGGCTTCATCTACGAAAAACCGTGATCATTTTCTACTGTTCCACTTGATCCTGTTAACAGTGTGGTATGAATTGTAATTCAAAATTAAAATTAAACTATTATACACTAGCGGAAAAAATGAATAGATAAAAAATTTACTGTATTTCCCTTAAAAATGGTGGCACTGAAATTTAAAAAAGAGGGTTTTAAAGGTCGATCTTTCTAGTTTTGAGATCTTTAAATGGATTTTTTTTCAAGCTACGTGTTCGGCTCAATCCTATATTGAATGCCGAAACAAATTTTGAAATTTTTACGTTTCTTCTTTTTTTTTTGGTTTAAAAACTTGGAAACAATTTTTCCAACTTAATCACTAAAGAGATCGGATAGGTAACTTGTTTATCCAGTTTTTTTTTTTTATAATTTCGATACGAAAATTTTAACGTGAAGATATCGAATTTTTAACGGAAAAAGATCTTTTTGTCTTCAACTACAATATCTTAACAACTGCTGATTTCACAAGAATATTAAGGAGTGTTTTGAAATCTTGAATTAATTTCCCACAAAAATCAAGTTTAGGTTTTTGAACGAAAAAAATTTTTGTATTTTTAGAATATGTACACTGCCGCTCATCTGAATAGGTTCACATTTTAGTTCATTTTACATTTGGCCTGTCTTGGTATTTAATGCAATGGCGCATCTTTTTTAATGTATGTAACGAGAGAACATCTTTATGCGCTTAGTTTAGGAGAAAAAAAATTGTCTTGGGGCCTACCGTTCTTCTCACACGGTAGCTAGACCAAATCTAGTCATAAAATCAAGCATATTTTTTGGCTCATCTGAATAGGTTCAAAAGCAAAAATGTTAATAAATGATGAGTTGCATGGGTCTGTTGGACTCAAAATTGTGTGTCAATAAATCTGATTGTGTATAAACTGTAAGGATAAAAACGGGTCGTGAAAAATCTTTAATCTTTAGGCGCGGAAAAAATGTGGAAAATAAAAGAAGCCTTTGAATTAGACCGAAACCAACGATGCATTGGGACAAAAACAAAACCCAAGTTAAAATTTAGTAAGCAGTTATGTATTTTGAAAAATCAAGAAAAACGATCTTTTTGTGACTTTTTTGATAATCAGGCGCCACGTTGGAAATATCGAGAAAACCAGTACCTAATGTTGATTGGTAACAACAAGGTTTTGATTCCATCCATTTTTTTTTTGGTTTATTCGATAGAAATTTTGCAAAAAAAAAATTAAACGATCACGATTTTTACATTAAATGTACATAATCCTTAACAAAAAAAAAAAAATTTCTCACATTTCTATCGATTCAAAATGTAATAAATTCAAACAATTTTATCAATAGAAATGCATACATTTATGAAGAAGAACTTCATTCAATCGAAAACCATAAGGATTTGGGATGAACAAGTTACCAAATTGTGAGAGCAATTGAGTTAGTCTATCAGTATATATTACGTTTAAACTATTTCTTTTGGGACAACCTGTATAGTTATTTTAAAAAAAATTGTTTTTGTTCCCAAAAATTTTATTTTGAATCAAAAAAAAAAAAAAAAAATGAGCAACAATTTTAAACCCTATGGAGGTTAAAGTATGAAGTTAAAAAAAAAAATATCAAAATCGGAGACTTTCGGTGGGATTCAAAAGTAGGTAATTTGATTTAGTTTTCTAATTTTTAAAATGGGTAGAATTATGTTTTTTCCAAAACATAAAGTCAACCAGACCTTTTTTAAATTAAAGACCCATGTTTTATCTGCAAGATTAATCACAAAAATTCAGCAAAACATAACGGTAATGTTGAAAAATAAAGCTTCCAAAAAAAAATCGTGTTGTTTCAACTTACCCCACATACGGGGCAAAGTGTAACACATACCGGGGTTGGTTGTACCAAGAACTAAAAATAAGAGAAAATACCTTTATTTGTTTGTATTTATTTATTTTTAATTAATAACAATAAAAACAAACCTCAGTCATGAAATTTTGGTGCAAATTTAAAAAAAAAAGTGGAGCAAATCCAAGATTTTCAGAGAAAATTTAACAGTAGTCTTTAATTAAAGTTATTTGAATTCATAAATTGTTTTATAATCTTTATGAATTTAAGTGGGGGTTCAAAAAGCGTTTCCAATTTCAAAATAAATACAAATTCAATTACAAGCATTCATATCCTGGGTTGTTTATTATATTAGGTAAACAATTTTTCAGTATTTTTACATGGTACAACTTGCCCCGGAAAAATGTTACAACTAGCCCCAGCATTTAATTTTTCAAACAAAATCAATTTAAAAAAAAAGTAAAACTGATATAGACATAACATATACACGCAATTTGAGCCAAAACACAATTGCATATAACAAAAAAACACTTAGCACTCTATCTTTTTCGGGTAAATAGGTAGACCAAAAATAAAATTTAAAAAAAAAGTTACAAACATGCTTTTTTTGGGCACCACTAGTATAACTTCTCACCCTGTCGTCTAATCTTCAACTGAAGAAGATGTGCCGGTAGATATGGAAAAATTGAGCATTTTTCTCCTTTACGCGTTTCTTAATATTGAAAGGAACATCGCTTTTTTTAGCTGTTAATTCTTACCCCTGTTACTTTTAGCCCCACTCTCCCCTATTGATTTATCTTAAAAGTTTTTTTTTTTTTTTGTTTTCGTTAACTGATGAAGGCCAAATAAATTTCTCCTCAAACAATGTGTTTTTTAAGGCTTTTATCCTTTTCTGAGCAAAAATTAACGTCATTGTTGCATTGAAGGCTTTCGCATTCACGTATTCTCACAAATAGTCCAGTGCATTTATGATGTTCATATATGGGCGACCCAGCAGTTTGTACCACCCCCAAATTTTTTTTTGCTCATTCGATAGAGCATTGGCTTAATATCATTATCCTGATTTTTTGCACTCGCGAAATTCACCTTTCGGCCGCCATCTTGGATTTTAGTTTTTGTTGAATATCTCGATTTCTATTTATCCTACATAAAAGTTGTATATACAAAAAAACGTAGGCAGTAAAATTTCGCGTCTTTTTAGTTAAGAACACTTTTTCGATATTCCGAATATTAAAAAAGTTACAAGCCAAAAAATAAAAAAAAAAAAGTAAAAATGACAATTTTAAAGTTTTGAGCACACCGAGAAAAGATTATTCACCTTAAAATTCTCTACAACTCTGTTCTTAAACTTTTTTTTGTATCGCTATAAATACAAAAGTTATTAAACTTTTTTTTGTTAAAAAATGCTCTTTTTTGTTTGTGTTTTGTATCCTTATTTTTTTCTTAAATTATTTTTACCAAATCTTGAATTTTAAATGATTAGTGAGTATTTTATAGATTTATGTTACAAGAAAAAATTCAGGACCTGCAATTTTTGTTTATTTAAATCTCTTCATTTCGTAAATAAGGGGTATTTTTAAACAAAAAAAGTATTAATAACTTTATTAATTACAGCGATACAAAAAAAGTTGTATAGCAGAGTTGTAGAGAATTTTAAGGTGAATAATATTTTCTCGGAAGGTTTTTTCATAATTTTGTAAAAAAGTGCTCAAAACTTTAAAATTGTCATTTTTTTCGTTTTTGTTTACTTTTTTGGCTTGTAACTTTTTTAATATTCGGAATATCGAAAAATTGTTCTTAACTAAAAAGACGCGAAATTTTTGTGCATACAACTTTTATGTAGGATAAATTAGAACTCGAGATATTCAACAAAAACTAAAATCCAAGATGGCGGCCGAAAGGTGAATTTTGCGAGTGCGAAAAATCAGGGTAATGATATTTAGCCAATGCTCTATCGAATGAACAAAAAAAATTTTAGGGTTGGTACAAACTGCTGCACATAGGGGTATTTTCCAATTTTACGCGGACAAAATTATTTTTGCGGTTTATCTCCATCAACAAGGTAAAAGCTTGTATTTAGTACTGGAATAAAGTGTTTTAAGTGTTGATTTCAATGTAAACATTTTTCTTCCTAAACCACTTTTTGATCAAACAAAAAAGTGTCAAGAATGGACCCCAATGGTTTGTTAAAACGCTTATAAATGGAATTCTATTAATGGTATCGCCAAGATAAAGGTCTTAAAATTTAGGAAAAATCATAAGGATTCAGGTTCTGTAATTCAAGAAGTTGAATCTTTAAAAAAAACTTAAAATATGGATGCTGAATACAAGGTAACCATTTTTCAAAACCTAAAAACTTTAAGAACGGCAAATGTGTCGATGTTGCACTTAGTTGCACTTTTTTTTTACAGATGCAATTAGATAAGAGTTTAACCTTTAGAAAACATTAAATTTTAACACACAATAATGTGAAATTGTATAACTTATCTCCTTGCCAACACAGAAATTTACTTTTTTTATGATTAATTTATATTAAGATTCAACATATTACTTTTTTATTTATAAAGTAATGCAACATTTAGATACAACATCTAGTAGACAGTTTCGGATCTCCTTATCAATATTCCATAAAAACTTTTTTCTACATCCACTTAAAAAAAAAGTACTTAATTAAGCACAGTCGCTAAATTACAAAAAAAAAATTAATTTTATCTTTGGGCTGAAAACTTTAAACTCTAGACCGCTGCTGTTAGTCACCTGAAGTGATAATCAATTTTTAAACTATAAGAAAATGCTAAGCAAGTTATCTACTTTTAGTAGGATGTTGATTTTTTACGTTTGGATCAGCTTAAAATTTCGTGTTTTGTCCGCCTAAATTAACTAAATACCCCTATGTGTGCTGGGTCAAATTATAAATGCACTGGACTAAAACTTCATAGCACCCTATTATAATCAAAATTTTATTTTATTTTTCGTGTGCAATATATGTATTAGCTTTTTTGTATTCTTTTATTCGTTGCTAAAAGTCACCATCCTTTTTATTCCTTTCCTACCCCCTTCCGACAATTGAAAAGAAAAAAATAGGTAATAAAAACAACAGAAAGTACAGAACGTTCAATGCATGGACAAAATTAAACTTAAAAAAAAAAAACATTGGAACTAGGAGTAGTAAAAAATTTCTTTGTTCTTCCGATTTTGAGTCTCCTTTTATAGCAATTTAATAGCATTAATCAACATAAATAAATATGGAAATAATTGAACAAGTAATAATTTATTAAAACAAAACAATCACCTCTTTTTTTTTCGTATGAAAATCTATTCCGTTATCCAAAAAAAAATGCACTCAAACAAGCTTGACAAATATTTGAAATTTAACGGTCACTACCAATGATTTAATTGAATAATAATTTATTGTTTGCAAAAATAACACACACAAAAATCACGACACAGAAGAGTTTGAGAGAGATCGAACCGATTACGAAAACACTCCGAGATGAAATGATTGTGGAACGTAAGATGATGATCGTTTTATTAAATGGAAAAAAGAAGAAGATGAAGGTGATAACTGGTAAGCAAAAAGAAGCAGAAGAATTTGCAGATCATTTTTTTGTTGGTGTGTTCATTGAAATTAAATTTATTCATTTTGGTTTGGAGAATTGAGTGATGGACAAATGAGTGATAAATTGAGTGATAAAGTGTGGATGTTGAACAATATGATTACCACTGTGGTTAAATTGAAATAAATTAATGTGATTTTATTAAATTTTTGTGGGGATGTGTAGATTTTATCTCTAATTTTTTTCTTAGAATAATAAGTAAAAATAAGAAGGTAGAGATCTTAATACTTTGAGATGCTTTTTGATCCTAAGTTAATAAAATTAAAAACAAGTTCAAAAATTTAAATAAAGCCATAAAAAGTAGATAAAAAGCAATTATTTGCAGAGCCGCTGTAGATAACAAACAAATTAAGGCCCTTATTGCGAGTGTCGTTGGTCTATCAATAGACGACTTTTGTCGATTGTGTGAATTATATTTTTTGTTTTTTTCGTTCGATCCTTTTCGTTTACAATTTTGCTTTCGACTCAAATCAAGTTCATAGCTCACAATAGCAAAAATATTTGTCGAAAAAGATTCACAATACCAAAACAGGTATTTTCAATTCGATCGACTTTTATCGCATTAAAAGTTGAACGACACTCGCATTAAGGGTCTAAAGTTCTTAACTTCTGTTTCATGAGGAAATCATGTTCAATTTAATGTGACGTCATGTAAACTTTAATCAGAAGACGACCAAAACGCTTCCAAGTTCCAAACGATACCTTGTTTGTCAAACTACGATAAGTAGTTTAAACGTTATGATGAAACCGACCAACATGCATGCTGTTCAAACCTCTAATAATAGGTAATTGTGGAGATTGTGGAAGCTCTAAAACAACTCCACGATACACGCTTCTTAACAGACAATTTAAAAGTTTATTAATCTCAAAATTTAAAAAGTGAATCACAAAAAGTTCAAAAGAAAACAAACAAACAAACAAAAATAAAACCGGCATTTTAATGGTTTATTTATTTATTTTTGTTTTTTTGTGGTCCGAGAACCGAGACTATCTTATTACTACTTTTTATTCAAAAATGATGTCATTGATTCATCCGGACAATAAGCGAGCAATTTTGGGTGAAGCAAATAATAAAAATGATCAAGTTATTATTCAGATGTATAGAATTTTGGTACAATTTTATGAATAGTTACCTGAGTGATCTGGTTGGACTGGGTTTCAATACTTTCATCTGTGTTCATCATCCTCATTTTAAACTAACCAAATTTCTTATTAATAAGTAGATAACGTTCCATCACAGGTTTAACGACAAGACACACCGCCAAGAACCAGTGCATCTCTTTAGTAAAACTGGCGGGCGGCGGCAAAAGTTGACGATGTTACGCACTTTTAAAAGAAAGTTCTGATTAGAGTAAACACATTTTATTTCAAGATCTGAAGGGAGATTCAATTAGCCGTTTTATAAGTTTGTTTGCCTCTAGAAACTACAAGTAGTGTATCCCATAATTTGAATGACAACATCCGATATAATTTTTCAATTAACAACAACATAAAGAGACTGTTGTCGTTGTCTGTGAATGGTGCTGGTAGTTATACAAAATGTAAAGTACCTATCTTTGTTTAATAAAAATAAGAAAAAAAGTCTTCAATCGTGCGGACAATCATTGAGATTCAAGAGTCGCAAGTTGACCTCCGCATCAAGCATCACATCGATTAGAGGCGGGCAGCGATAATTAAATTATTATAGTTTTTTTTTTTTGTTCATACTTTGTGTTATCTCTGTTACTTTGTTGTCTGTATGGAGAAAGAAAGAGATTGTGATTGTGTGATGATTCAAAAATTCTTGGTTGGCGAAAGTATGGAATGCAAAGGTTGAGTAATAATTTTATTATTTTTCAGTCATTGTGCATGTGTGTTGTCTTGGAATAGGTCAGGTTTTGCTAAGATGGTTTTTTGTTTTGTTTGATCAATAATCATTTTTAGCAAAAAAACAAAACCGACTTCCATGGATCAAAACTGGGTTTTATGGTTTTTAAAATAGTTCTTATGGCTAAAAGTGAACTAAATTGAAATATGACCATACTGCAGCCACCAGCTTTCCAATACAAAAAGAATTATCAAAATTGGTTCACTCAGTCCAAAGTTATGCGGTAACAAACATAAAAAAAAAAAAAAATACAGACGAATTGAATACCTCCTCCTTTTTGGAAGTCGGTAAAAATACTACAATCATAAAAACGTGACCAAAATGAAAATATTTTAAGAGTTCTTACGATAGAAAAATTTTGATTGAATAATTATTTTTTACAATTTAATGCTTAATGCTATACAATTCACATAAAGGTATTTGAACCAAAAAAGGTGATCAAAATTATTTGTTGGTACCAACATATTTTTAAATGAAAAGGGTTCTTAAAATGTGTAATTTTAGTAAATACAAAAATTACTTAATATACGAGTACCTATTTTGTAAATACATATTTTAATATTTCATATTTTCAGAACAATATTTACTAACCAACTAGAGAAACTTGTAGAGCGTTTTTTTGAAATTAGTTTTGTTTTTATTTTATTTTCCCGTTCGTTTGTTTATAAACTATTTATAAACTTTGTATAACTTTATACAACTGTTTAAATTTGGAAAATGTGATCAAAAACCTTGTTTATTGTTGTCTTATATAGCTGTCAAACTTATAAAAAACAGTAGATTGTCTTTACCGCGAATAATGTGATTATTATTTTTATTAAATAACGCATATTTTCAACATTTTGAAAAAAGTTATGTAGTGTATAAGTAGAAAAAAATCTAATAAATAATTATAGAAGTTAACATATTGCAATATAAAAAAGTTACACATACACCACAGTGACCCGCAGTTAGGACGCAAATAAAATTAAAAAAAATAAACAAACTTATAGCTGACTAAACAATTACCTACACAAGTTCACTTTTGTTGCTTATTCCATAAATAATGTCAAAATTTTACATAATGGGATGCTAAGATTTCGAAACTATTAAGTAAGTATCGAAAGCGAAAATGGGTGAAGGTTTTTTTTTACCCACTAGCCCATGCAGAAAACAAATCATAAAACAAAATGGCGGAAGTTGGTGGAACTTTTTATTTTCTTACCTGATAGGAAAAAATACTGCAAAAATTATGTAGTACTAAGTTTTTAGGTTCCAAAGGCTACTATATTAATTTTTGTTAATATTTCTACTTCAGCTTTCTGGAAAAAAAAAACAACTTTGAACCCTTATCTTAAATGAACAGAATTAAAAAAAAAAAAAACTTACTTATTTGAAAAAAATATACTTTAAACAAAGTTAATACCTTAATATTTAAAATTCAAACAAAACTTAAAGAAAAAAATGCAGAAAATCCACCTTATAAAAAAACACCTTTACATAATCGCAGAAAAAATAGTCGATCCGGCAAGCACCAACTTTTGACTTAGAATAAAAGTAACGAATCGACATGGCGTAATAAATATAGTTGTCACATCTCTTATCTATGACATAATGGTTAAACTTGCATCTAATGCTTCATCTTTTAGGTCTTTTTGGGTACTGCCTAAAACAGAAATATTTCTACTTTTGTCAAAAATAATGTACAAAAAAAAAACTACACCATTCCAGAGTACCCAAACAGGAATTGGACTGAAATATGAATGAAAATTATGTTCAGTGGTTAGATTAAAAATATGTTGGCTAGTCAAATTTCTCGTCTCTGATTGGTAAGCTGTCAATATAAATCCATCCCATATTTACAAAATTTTATTGGAAAATGAATTATTTGATTTTCTGAATTATTTAGAAACAATTATTCTGTAAAGTAGGTACGTATATGAAAAGAAAACATATGTTACTTGTCACGTACAGACAAAAGTATTTTGCCAAACACTTGATTGGACCCACTTGAATAGCACTTTCAGCTTCAGATTTAAGTAATATCACAAAAAGCAACACACACTTCCCTTTTTTTATTTGCAAATTTTACATTTTATTTTATGACGTTTCTAAGCACACATATTTACCTTCTTCGACCCTTAACCACAAAAATAAAAAAAAAAAAGAAAATATAAAATAAAACCAATGATCCAAATATAACATCTCGTTTTTTATTCATGATGAACCAGAAAAATAAAATGTAGATATCTTCTCCACATCAAACATACATCCCAACAAAATAGAAAATTTGTACCAGTTTGTGTGTGTTGAGAATAAGAGATACGTTATATCCGTTTCCGAAAAAGATTGTTGGGTTTGCAAAAAAAAAAAGCTGGCAAAAGAAACCTTTCCGTTTTTTTATTTTCGATATGTATGTATTTTTGTTTGTATTCAATGAAGAAAAAAATAGTGAAAAAAAAAATTTAATACTTAAAGCAACCTTTTGGGGATCAGAACAGAACATTTTAACTGTTATTGCATTTTTAATAAAAACCTCTTGGGGTAAAAAGAAATCGCACACACAAAAGGGTCTCCAGTCTCCACATTTGAAAACCTGAAAGAGCTTAAGTTCAACAATGGATATAAGAGTGTTCAGAATTCAATAATACAAAAAAGAAAAAAAAAATAGGGAAATAAACAGCAGCAACAGTCTCGCCGCTTTGTCATCGAAATCGAAATCCATTGCACTTTTGTTGTCACGATTGCTTGATGCTCAGCAAAGCAAAGCAAAAGCTGGCACAGGCACACAACACTCAGAACAACTAGTGGATTTGGATTTTGGAACAGATTTGTTTTTTTTTTTTGCATCCAGCCTTCAGGCTATGGAGCTTTGGAGCTGCTGCTGAGAGTGCATTGAAAATATTCAAAGACAGATAAAAAACAAAAAAATAAACACAAACAAGTCTAGGGTCAAATGGGAGGGAGGACCTTTTGCTATCACCTTCCGGTTTTCATCGAAGGTGAGGAAAATTTAAAAGTTTCCCATTTGGACTAGTTGTCCGTTTGTATGGACTTCCCAAAGACACGAGAAATTTGAATATACAACATCGTTATGCGATACACGGAGTTTAATCGTTCTTCATGCATATCCAGTTTATAGTGTCAGGGAATATAATTGGCAATCAATCTATGTACCAGGAAAAGCTCATGTACCATACAGGAACTTGGATGGGAATTATTAGTTTAGGTGGTTTTTCATTTTTGGTTGTTGGTGTGCTAAAGATTTCTATGGGATCTGGGTTTTCTGTCCGGTCCTTCTGTCCTCCTAACCTAATATTGAAACACTATGTGCGGTGAAAGAAGCACGAACTTGAATGCATTTTGTTTGGTGATCTAACAATTCAATTAGGTGTTAGGTTATTCAGTGCGAGAGCTTGAAGCATAGTTGAACGCAAGTGCAATAGAAAGTTGGTTAAGTTAAAAAATAGGTAGGTACCTAGATTAGGGTGGGTCAAAAAAATTGAAATTCTTTTTTTTGATTTGGTACTCCGAAAAATCGATTGCTAGACACCTCTAGAATATACACACCAAATATGAGCTCTTAATATAAATGGGAAGGTCCTCCGCTTCGCAATTTTCCATTTTTACATCAAGCTTCTACTAAAAAAAAATCATTTTTTTTTTTTAAATCGACTTTTTAGCAAATTTCGTTACATTTTCTTGTAGGAAATTGAACGCTCGTTTATCTAACCGTTTAATAGATATTTGAGGTCCAAAAATCAAAAAAATCTTTAAGAGTTCGTTTTTTGTTCTTAATTTTGTAGCAAATTGAAAAATTATAATAATCAAACGCGCAAGACATATTCATGTAGGAAACAGATTGCTCCACAAAAAATGTTATAAAAACATTTTTTACTTTTAAAAATTTTCCAGTTCACTAAAAATTTATTATTTTCAAATTAGCAAGATGTATTCTTGTAAACCAGGCATGTCAAACTTGCGGCCCGCGGGCCGCATGCGGCCCACAACGAATAACTTTGCGGCCCGGCCCTGTCCACATTTTTATTAATTTTGAGTTTTAGATTATAATTTAGATTTTATGTTCACAGCTTTTGACACACATGCACCTCCTTTTTTTCCTAATCAACAAATAAATATGGGACAAAACCAAACAAAATAGTAAATTTTATAAGATCTCGTGGCTTAAATCAGGGTAAGTTATGTGATTTCTTAAAGTGAACTAGGAAGCGAATATTCTGAGTTAACCTACAAACGATTTTGGGGCTTTGGAATATTTTTTTAGTTTTTAATGATAAAAGTCTTTAAACCAGCATATCTTACTATCTTAAATGGTTGCAGAGTTTATAATTCATGATACTTACCTAGATGTAGCAAAACATTTATTGAGTTAAACTCAAAACTGCGAGCAAAATTCATAATAATAACGAATATGTGAACAAATGCAACATTCAAATGCAAATTTGCATTCAAATGCAACCTAGCTCTTTTGGAACATCAGAAGATAAACCAGGACTTGACGTATCAAAAATACTACGCAAAAAATCTAAACTATAAAATTGAATACGAAAAAGACTTGCAGAATATTTCTTGAAAGACAAGTTTTCTTAATTTTTTTCGATTTGTTCCATAAACATAGAATTATTGCCGAATTTGACTTCGAAATAAGTTCCAAATTCGTTGAAATGCCCGATTTTATAAGTATTTTTGTGCACTTGAAAACTGCCATATAAAATCGTTTGCAAATTTCACAGTAGGTACCTGTCGATGCGAGCAGTTATTTCAGTTATTAAGAGGAATGAGTTTCCTATAAAATCCTGAATAACTAACTTTGGTCTGAGAAAAAAAAGGTAAATGAAAAAAAATTGTTTCCTCATTTTTGCTGTTTTTTTTTACAAAATTTTTTACATATAAAAATTGTAGCTTAACATGTTCTGCGGCCCACACAAATTTTTATCTCGCTGTTTTGGCCCCTTGTAACCATTGAGTTTGACATGCCTGTTGTAAACGATTAAACGTTCCGTTCTACAAAAATTTCATTGGCATCAAATTGATTGCTTTAACTGTTTGAAAGATATTCGTATCCAAATCACAATGCATACGGGTCATAAGAAAACTATTGGAATTAGTGGGCATTGGTTTGGATACGAATATCTTTTAAACGGTTAAAGCAATCAATTTGATTCTGAGGAATTTTTTATAGAACTTTTAAGCCTCTACAAGAATATATCTTATTAATTTGAAAATAATGAATTTTCAGTGAATTAGAAAATTTTTTAAAGTAAAAAATGTTTTTATATTTTTTTTTTTTAATTTGACGTCGAATATCTTTAGAATGGTTAGATTAATGAAAAAAAGTTAACAAGACCTTTTTTGTGGAACAATCTATTTCGTACAAGAATATGTCTTGCGCGTTTGATGATTATAATTTTTCAATTTGTTACAAAATTAAGAACAAAAAACGAATTTTTAAAGATTTTCTTGATTTTCGGACCTCAAATATCTATTAAACGGTTAGATAAACGAAAAATGTGTTTAAGGCCTTTTTTGTAGAGCGTTCAATTTCCTACAAGAATATGTGAAGACATTTGCTAAAAAGTCGATTTAAAAAAATGATTTTTTTTTTCTAGAAGCTTGATGTAAAAATGGAAAATTGCGAAGCGGAGGACCTTCCCATTAATATTAAGAGCTCATATTTGGTTTGTATATTCTAGAAGTGTCTAGCAATCGATTTCTCGGAGTACCAAATCAAAAAAAAAATAATTTCGATTTTTTGAACCACCCTAACCTACATTATATAGAGGAGAGGTGCGGACAGTGAGACACCCTTTTTTAAATTGGTATATCTTAGAATGTTTTCAAGATAATTTAACGAAACTTTGAAGTCAGTTTAAGACATATTTTATCTTAATGTTGCAAAAAAACTTGTAGTTAAAGAATGAATGAGAGCATCACATTGGACTAAAATGTAAAAAAAGTCAAAACGTCTCACTGTTTGAAAAGGGTGCGATCAGTGAGACATTCTTAGGTGAAAAAAAAAATTAACGAAAACGTCAAATAATTAGGTAATTGACAAGTATATAATTAATTAATTTATGTTACATTTAACCCATTTTTTTTCAAAAAATGTAAAAAAAAGCCCAAAAAAAAACGAAAGAAAAAACACTACGAAATTATATTGAAGTCATGCTAAAATAATAGATTTTTTCTTAAATCTTATGTCTCACTGTTTGCTTTTTTAAAAATCTATGTCTCACTGTTTGCTTTTTAATAATGTCTCACTGTTTACTTTTTGTCATTTTTCGGAAAAATATAAAATTACAAAAAACGAGAAGGAATTCTAATCACATGATATTTTTTTATGAAAGAACATATAAATATAATACATATGTAAAAAAAAGTTCTGTCCACTAACCAGATTTTTTTTTGTTATACACTCTTTTTATAACACTCCAAAAACTACTTTCACCTGATTTTGTGTGATATTTTACGATGTAGGAAAATGGATAGCTTTAATTTAGTCGGGACAAAATTAAAAGACGCAGACGGGGAAATAAACATTTTGACCCAAACTAGCGTTACTGTGCTTATTTTCAGGAAAGAGAAAAATGGATTGTCTCACTGTTTGCACTGTCTCACTGTTCGCACCTTTCCCCTAGTAGTTTTTTCTTTCATAGAAAAACCCTGTTTGTTCTTACCTATGTTTAAACGTTATTGAATCAATTCATTCAAAAAAATATTTAAGATTATTGAAAATGTTACCAACTTAAAATAAGATGATGTAAACTAGAGTTAGAACCCGATTATAATTGTTATTATAGATCGTACACTCAGAGAAAACGCATAGTTAAAATCGGGACAACTATTTTAAATTGTTAAAAATGATTATTTGTATGACTATTTTAATAGTCAGTTGAAGTACATAATTGTCCAAGTTAACTAATAAACAGCAATTTTAAATATTAAAATAGTAATTTTAATTAAAATTGACTATTTATTAGTAAAATTAACTATTAAAAAGTCAATTTTAACTATTAAAATAGTTATTTTGTTAAAATTGACTATTTAGTAGTTAATCTGGACAATACTTCGATGGAATATTGAAATAGTGACAAGTAATCATTTTCCCTATTTAAAATAGCTATCCCGATTCTACCTATTTTTTCTCTGAGTGTACAACGGCGGCGCGGCGTCGTATAAAAATATACGAATACAACCAAATTATATTGCGCAATCATAATGGCGGATGGAAATCTAAATTTCAAAATCCCGAGAAATCAATTAAACACTTGAGAGTTGTCTACTCAATAAAACTTTTATTAAGAAATAGAGTTTGGGCCAGAATTATAAAAACTGAAACCCCGAAAACACCAACAATTCTGAAACCTAAAATCACGACAATTCAAAAATCCCGAAATTGAAAAATTATATGAAATAAAAAATTTAGACCATAAATTTGATAAGAAAGAGTGTAAAATTCATTTTTGGGAGAGATGTTATTTTTTATTCATCCATTAAGAATGCTGTACATCAAATTTGGATAAACTTTTCTGTTAAATAAGGTTACTCCTTTATTATTATATACTTTATTAAAATAGTTTCGATACTAATATTGTAAAGAGCTGTTATATTTTCTTCAATTGCATATGCTTAGGTACACCTGACACATGACCACATTCATTTTCATTTTCATTTTCATTTTCATTTCATTTAATTTCTGCTGACGTTACCCAAAAAAAATATATTGAATTTCTTCCTATCCTTTTATGGAGCTTGAAATAAGACAGGACAACTTATTTGCCAACCGCATATCTCCACCTTCGCGGCCAAAAGGTTTATGAACTTTTGTATTTTAATTTAATTCACAGTGGTGCAATGTTTACTTTGTGTTTTTATCATTTAAAGTGATTCCAAAAAAAGAAATTCAGGAAACAGTAAAAAAAAATCAAGTAAGTCAGAAATGCTGTTGCACTGTATTAATGATCTCATTGATCTTATTTTTTATTTAATGTTTATGAAAATGTTGGAAAAATATTAATATAGAAAATAAAAGTGAGATTACCAAATCTGTTATTACTTATTTATGATTTTAAAACAAACAGTATTCAACAAATAACTTCCTCTGACCATTCGTTAGAAATAACTTTCCAAAAAAAAATTGGAAAATAATTCTCCCGAGTTATGATTTGACATTAAAGTTTATATAATGTTGTGAGACTCTGGGGAAATTAATCTTGAAGGTCCTTAAATCAGAGTAGTTGCAGCCAATATACCTACTCGTAGATATAAAAACAGAATTGCAATGTAGCTTATTGCTAGAAAATATTATTATCAAATGACTTTCTTTCTAACGCTACATCATGTGCACTATTTGCGGCATCTAAACAGAGTTAAAACCCGAGAGTATTTTGGTTGAAGAAGCAGAATTATTTGGAATTTACAATTACAAGATTTACCATGCAATTACAAAAAAAAAAGAAAGAAAGAAAGGAACGTTGGGCGCCACTTTTGTAAGTTTTATACAAACCCACATATACTTTTCGTTACTGCATAGATACCTAAATCCTTTCAGGCAATTCTAATCACTAGCTAGTTCCTAAAATGCATGAAATAAATGTAACTTATGCGATTTTTCGCTTTACCATCAAAGAAACCCAAATTTAAGCTTTTTGGTTGGCAGAGTATAATGAATCTCCCCATCTTTATTTCGATTCACAAGAATCTAGTTACGTGATGTATACTTTAGAAAATGGAATAAAAATGAGTTCGAATCACATGGGAATATAAGAAACCTGTGCAAGATATCGTTGTTCCACAGGCAAAATGTCCTCGATAACGTACTTAAATCCCATAAACAGCGCATTCAGACAGGATGTAGCACTCCTGCTTGTTGTGTGTTGGTTTTTTTCTCCAGAGTATGTAGGTTGTATAACCTAGTAATGTTTACAAAAGAGTGTAGATTGTGAAAACTTGTGTGGTTGCGTTCCATTCTATTGTTGATATGCTTCTATACACTCATTCTTATGCTGGCTGTTGCACTGATGAGTGTTAAATTTTATTTTCCAGTTCCTAAGTTCTGGTTCTGGTTCTTTTATTTTTATTTACTTTTACTTTTTTTGTATTCTCTGTTGTTGCCTTATTTCTTAAGGCTCCATCGCCTGTTGTATTCCTACAGGATGTAGGTATATCATCCCCAACAAGTAGTGTTCACATATGGAATTGAAACGTTGTTGTTTAGAGGTGGGGATGAGGCACAGTTAACAAAAAAAAAAAAAAAACCTTAGCAAACAGCCGGTTAGGGGGCAGCAACAGAAAATAAAAGACTATTAGATCTTCTTTTTACGACACATCCCTTAAGGAATCGTGTCCTGAATATTGTTATACGAGATTCTCTTCTAGTTAAAGAAGAAAAAACATAGACAAAATGCAGGGAACCAAAGGCAACAGGAAGAAGGCAACAAAACACGAGAAAAAAAACTTGCTAACATAAAAAAAAAATAAAACAGAACGAACACAAATAAGGATCAAGGGGTAACATGTTTAGAAAATACACAACTTTAAGAATCGCATTAACTGCGAGACTAGATGTATAACACAATGGGGGTGTGTCGGAATTATTAGGAAAAAAAAATAAATTTTGGGCGTTTTTTGGGGTCAGAAGTAGGATGGCAGGAACATCTTTTATTTTATTTTTTTTTTTATTGATTATTGGGTACGAACAAAAAATAAATCTTCCAGATTGAAACACATATTTTGAAAAATATAAACATATTTAAATCATCATTTATATAACAACCTGTGCGCTACGTTCTGTAAACCTAGCATTAGGAAAAGTGGTCGAGAAACATTCAGCCCTATCGTGAATTTCACGTGAACAAGATCCCGCCCGGACAAATTGAATTTCACTATTACCTTATGAATTCAGGGCGTAAAGTTGTTCATGTTCGAATATCAACCAGCATTTTCAATTTTTTTTTTTTTTTTTTCAGATAATATGCGAGAAACAGAACAGAGCCCTTCTCTCACTTAAATGTTGGTGCCGAAAAAGAAACCAGTTTAGCGGAAAATGTAAATTTACTTCGGGTGAAACTCACGATAGCTTTTAAGATTCCGGGCGAATAAAAAATATCAAACATTCAACGTGAAACTCACGATAGAACTGATTGTGAATTAAAATGAAACCCTTTTTTTATGAATTGTGTTCCCATTCAAATTGTTTTAAGAACATTTTTCTTGATGTAAGACTCGTCTTTATGAAAATATCAAATATCGGACTCGAATATTAAATCAATTAAAAAAGTATATTGTGGTTCAAAAAATCAAATACTAAGTTTTCCTGAACATCTTAATTTTTTCTTTTTTAGTTTTTACTTTAAAACATAGTTGGCAATAATATAATACCAAAATAATTAATTAATTGAAAGTTGTCAAAATTTTTATTAAGTTTTAAAAAAGTCCAAGAAATAGCATAATAAAAGGTATAAAATACATATATGTTTTTTGACACTTTTTGGTATTTGTTTTCAAATTTTTGGAATTTTTGTCCATTTAAAAAAATATTATTAAATCTTGTTTTCACTGAAAATACTGGGATGAAATCGGCTAATCGCTAATGCGATAGTCTATACCTAGTTGATAGTCAGAAAACAATAATTTTGCTCCAAAAATCGTCGACCCCATGTCTGTGGCAGTTTGATACAGATTTCGGCTTTTATTAAAAAAAGCTCTTAACTTTTTTTCCATATATGAAGTTGTGAGGAAATTGGTTTTGTACAAGATGGATAAAATGATACTGATCAGAACAAAAAATTTACTTTCTTATTAAGATTATTATTTTTTTTAGGTTGAGCGAAAACCGTATCAATGCCCTAAATGCCACAGCCGCCCCTACCCTAGTCCACAAAGTAGATTCCGACGTTAGTTGATAATTTGTCTAAATAGGTGCCAAGCAACTTTGAAAAATCGTGGTCAATAACAAAGTACTAACTTGGTAATACTGAATTTATTGGAAATTGAAAAAGAAGTTTTACTTAGAAATGATTTATTTTTACGATTTTAGGAATGTGTGCTATTTCCTTGTCCACAAGAAAAAAAAGTTTATCTCTACAAATTAAATTTTTTAAAAATTAAATTGATACGAATTTATAATTATTATTAATTTAATTAATTCTCAAAAGTTTATTCTTCTTCTTCCTTTTTTCTCGGCGCTGTTATGATCTCGATGTCGAGGGGATCATAACCTTCCCACGTTACTGCTTCACACTAGTGATCCGCCTGTGGGGTTCGCCGGGTTGACCTCAGAAATCGGCGGCAAGCCTCCCGGTTTTGTATTGTTCCGTTTCTGAGGCCAACTGAATGCTGGTGTTTTTGCATTTGCTTGTACCAGGAGTTTTTAGGCCTACCTTTCTTTTTATTTCGTGTTGGAACGTTATATGATATTGCTTTTTTGACGGGGTTCTCAGGATCTCTCCTTTGAACATGGCAATACCAACTGAGTCGGTCGTGTTCAATTTTTTGGGAGATGGTATTTTTAACATGAAGGCTTCCTCGGATCTTCGTACTTCTAATTCTATCAAGCTTTGTTACTCCTGCTGTCATGCGAAGCATCTTCATCTCAGCTGCCGTTAACTTACTCTCATACTTTTTGTACATTGTCCAACATTGTGAACCGTATGTGAGTGCTGGACGCACAACTGCGGTGTAGAGCCTTCCTTTCAGCTTAGGGGGCATTTTTCGATCACAGAAGATAGCAGAATTTTCCCGCCACTTCATCCACCCTACGCTTACGCGATGATTGATATCGTCATCACAAGTACCTTCGTTATTTATCATAGACCCCAGATATTTAAACTTTTCACACTTGGGAAGCACTACACCATTCAAATAAATGTCAGGAATAGGCCTGTGTGGATCAGAAAATGGGCAGCATAGGTATTCTGTCTTTTTCGCGCTTATGCGGTACCCACTACCTTCTAGAACATCCACCCATACATCAAGTGCTCGTTGCAGGGATATCGGGTCTTCACTTATGATGGCTCCATCGTCAGCAAAGAATAACTGATGCACTTTTGGGTCCGTCACTTTGCCTTGAAGCAGGTAATCAAGAACGGTAATAAAGAGCAGAGGACTCAAGACGCTTCCCTGGTGTACACCTACTGTGATTTCGAATTCTTCGGTGACTCCAGCTGCACATCTTACTTTAGTAACTGCTCCATCATACATGTCCATAATTATCCGCACATAGGTTTCCGGAACTCCTCGTTGTCTGAGGGCCACCCATATCAGATCTCGTGGTTGTCGATCGAATGCTTTTTCAAAATCAACCAATACCACATGCAAATCCTCCAAGGAATCTCGATGTTTTTCCATAATGATTCTGATACTCTGGATTGCATCTGTGGTTGATTTACCCGCAACAAACCCGCACTGGTCATCAGATAGCCTTATTATTTTTCGCAGTCGGCTACCCAAGACTCGCTCAACGATCTTCATGGTGTGTGACATCAGCTTAATCGAACGGTAATTATCACAGCTTCGAGTATCACCCTTCCCTTTGTATATTGGAAGAAGATAACTTTCCCTCCATTGATTAGGCATTCGATCACCTCGTATAAGCTTGGAAACAAGAACCATGAGCCATCTAGACCCGATGTCTCCCATCTTTTTCCAAAACTCTGAGGGTATTTCGTCTGGCCCAACAGCTTTTCCCTTTTTGGAGTATTTTACAGCCTCACTAACTTCTTCGACTGTGACATCGGATACTTCGCTTAAGTTAGGTGAAGCTATTGGAAAGTGTAGCCTTGGAAATTGTTCATTTAGAAGTTCGTCACAATACTGTCGCCACCTGTGGAGGATTTCTTCGTTTTCCACAAGTAGTTGGCCTTGAGCATTGTTAATAAACTTTGGCGAACAGATCTCCTGAGCATTTCTTCTTCTTTGAGCGGCTATTTTGAAGAATTCTCAAAAGTTTATTCATGTCCTGAAATAAAATTATTAATCTAATATATAAAAGGGTTCAAAAAAGTTAGTTTTCCAACTTATATAAATAGCCTAAATTAGTACTATTTCATATTCTTAATACAAGAACTGATGCTCTGTCATTTCCTTTAAGCCTGATCAATAGAACTTAAAAAAAACATTCTTTTATAAAGACCTATATTTTTGTAGAAGCAATTTTATCAATAAAATCCAACATTCTTGGCTTGGATGGAATACATTCGAATTTTGAAAATGGTGTTCCCAGATATTCTTCCTTACGTTACATATGTACACATATTTATATTTAAAACCATACTAGAATGAAGCCAATGCCTAAGAACAGTAAATGCACTGAGTTATTGAAGAGCAAGTCAGGTGTCTATTTCAGAGCTTTCTACATCAAAGACTTTATACATTACCTATTTACTCTATGTAATCAACAATCAAGGTGCGGCGGCGGCCCATTGGACTTCTCGAAGCACAATTTAAAATATTTTCACTATTTAGACCTTAACAAGTAGAAGTACATATTTCCCAAGTTTCAATCGCACTCAACTAATTTATTTTTGAGATCGCTAATGTAGTTGATGTAGAAAGCTCTGAAATAGGCCCCAGTTTTCCAATCTAAACGCAGTTGTCTTGTAATACAGCTCTAATTAACAATCAAGATTACCGATGAAATGCGTCAGGCTATCGAGGTGAGATAACTTTGCATACACCAATTGAATTTTCATAAACATTTCATTCGGTCAATCCTTTCACAGTTAGCTCCAAGTTTATAACAAATTTTCAATTTTTCTCAACACTCTGCTAAGCCTATCAAGTTTTACCTAACTTATCAATTACAATCTGTTTTACTCAATCAAATGACAAATATCGGTGTCATTCAAGGTTCGATACTTGGTCCCCTCTTGTTTTCCATGTTGATTAATGATCTACGATACGAATAATGTTGATGATAAGCCCCTTAGCATCTTTAACATTTCAGCAAATATCATTACTTGTGATAACCCGCAAAGTGTATTATCAATTACACCGGCACACAAAAAAAAAGTTTCATGTACCAGGAACCAGACCTATCTTTCTATATGGTTCATTCATTTAATTGAATTTATAACAAAAAACAATAAAGATTAGATTAGGCTAAAATTAATCTCTTTATTGCTTCCAAGTTTCAACCATATAGTATTTTGTTTATATTTTCTTTTCTTTGTTATTGAATATTGAATCTAAATAAAAAAAATAAACTCTTTTTTTTTTTAACAAAAAATATCAGCGGCATGGCAAGTTAATTACAATAATTATTCGATTTTATTAAATTTAAATAAAAAAAAATTATAACAATAAACCTATTATAGGCACACTTTGCTGACATATAATTCTCATTGAAGGCGCGCGCGTATTATTATTTAAATTGAGAGAAAAAGAGAGATAGATAGAACTAGGAAAAAATGGTAGAAGCAGGAAGAGGAAAAGAACAAAATAAATTGGTTTTTGTTGTTGTTTCTATTTTTTTTTTATAATTTAAAGTCCTATATACGAGCACAACAAAAACGAACAAATAATTACGAAAATTATTCCAATTATAGCTACCCAATAGGGAACCGTATCTGGAAAGAAACAAATAAATAGTATTTTAAGACGAATAAATTTAGATAACGATAGAAACTTACGTCTATATTGCAAGCTATGTATGCAAACTTTATTGTCAACCGATATTGATAGAACAGCTGCTTCAGTGTCGCTTGAGATTGGTGGTCCTTGTTGATTTGTAATCGGTAGAAACTCTAAACCAGTAACGAACATTGAATGGGCATTAGGAATGTGAAGGACACGCTAAATAGAACACAAAATCATTATCATTTTCTTTTGTGAAGAATGAATGTGTTCTCTTCAAACCTGTAGACTAAATGCAATATAAATCGAAACACTTCCCGAGAACATTGTACCAACAGCTACAAATCGTCCATCATCGCGTACCGCCAGCGATGCCAGACTCTCATCAATGCCGACGGCCATTTTCAAATGGCCATCATCACAATTCCATTGCTGCAAATAGCCACGTTGTTTGCCAACTTTGCCTAATGGATTTGTGATGGTAAAGAGGCGATAATTGTCGCGACTTGCTTCGATGGTGCCATAGCGACATCGCTTGTAGAGATACTTGGCTCCCTCGGGTGTGTCCCAGGAAAGTTTGTGATGCAACTTGCTAGTGGATGTGTCCCAGACGTTGCCTTGGCCGTCCTTGGAGATTGTCACAATGAATTTGCTATCGGGACTAAAGTCTATGTCGTCAATCTCTTTTGTATGAGCTCTGGAAATATTCCAAAAAGGTTCATTATTAGCTTCACGTTTTTTATTGAAAACGTTAAATACTAACTTTAAAATTACAAAAAATTACTTAAAACTAATGGAGAATGCCCAAGCATATACTTAGATATAACCCAGAAAGGGCATCCGTACATAACAAATATGATAATTTTTATTCAAAAAACCATACCCGAAACTTGCTACGGCAAATCTTAATTTAAATTTATATAGTGTTTTTTTTTCAGCTAAATTTTTTTTTCAAGGAAGTCAGATTACCTTGGTTTTAGTTTTATAAGATGAAGCATCGAAATAGATCATGTGCCATTAGCAAAGATTAAATTTCTGAATGACCGTGTTAGCTTTATTTTGGAAAAAATGCACATGATGGATAGATGAATGACCCACTGGAATTATGTGAATGTGGGTGAAAACATAAAATTATTGGATAGGTCTTTGATTTGGACGTATAAGAAATGAAATTCTTGCAGACCTTATTGGTGTAGTTCCAAAATAAAGTGCTATCCAGACCCGTCACGAAAGATCTGAAATCAAACGCTGGAAAACTAACACCTGTACTTGAAGAATCGTGTCTCAGAAGATCTCAAAGCAGCAATTTTTCGAACAATTTATAAAGTGGGTACCAAAAACGATGTTCTTAACTACAGGCCAAAAAGTCTTTAAAATACGGTGTTCTTCAAGGCTCACTTTTAGGCCCAGTACTGTTTATTATATATGTATTCAAACTAACTACAATCGATCTTTAAAAAAACAGAGAGCTTTTGCAGACGATACAGCGATTGTAGTCAGCCATAAAGATCTGAAAAAAAAAAACAACTAAAACCATACAAGAAAAGTTTGACTCAATAGTCCGATGCACAGTGCGTTGACTAGTGACTAAAAATGAAAAAAATCAAATCAGTTATATGAAAAAAACCGCTGCCTAAAATGACTTGACTTGACTTTTTGGTCATTTATTAAAATGGATATCTGCAGATC
Organism: Episyrphus balteatus; assembly: GCF_945859705.1. NCBI lineage: Eukaryota > Metazoa > Arthropoda > Insecta > Diptera > Syrphidae > Episyrphus > Episyrphus balteatus. The sequence continues at coordinate 120,084,691 of NC_079136.1, forward strand.
AGGTCAGTTTGTATTTGAAAAGTGAAATTAGTACTCACAAAATTTAACTTAAAAAAGCTCTATTTTAGTGATAAAAAAACTGAATTTAAATCTGACTGTAGCAAGCTGTAGCAGAATCTTGTATACAATTAAATTTTCACATATTTTTCTACTTTCTAAACATGCTCATTTTTTTGCTTATACTTGCTCAACTTCAATATATTTACATTTCTGAAGACTCAATTTTAGTATTAAAAAACAAAAACTTTCGGAAAATGGACTTAAAAGGAAAAGGCTCAAATATTAAGGACCTTTACGAGATTGTTTTAATTTTAAAAAAATTGTCGATGCTAAATTTCCTTTCCTTGAACCCAAAAAGTCAGGGAATTTAAATGCAATTTTGCTAGGAGGTGTAAACAAAATCATCGCTTATATTTGAATGCTAAGATATACAGCCCTATTCTGCTATTCGATTCATGTGATTCATGTCAAATAGGCTTTGAAAAATCTCAACTATTCGAAAGCAAAGCGATGTGTCCCGCTATCTTAGAAATTCTAAGAAAAAAAAATTTGTTTAAATTTAATTTTAACCCCCATTTAAAGGCTTCTTATTTTAGACTTTCACGTGAATCGAATAGCAGAATAGGGCCGATATACTTTTTTCAATTATTTTCTTCGAAGAAATGAAGAACTATTAAAAAATAGTGTAAAAATAGCTGGATTTTTTAAAGAATTTCAATTGAAGTTTTTAATCGATGGTATTAAAATATTTATTATCATTTTGGTATTATATTTATAAATATTTAGTATCACTTTGGTGTTTCCGCAGCTGTTTTTATTCAAAGAAACACAAATCTTTTATGTACTGATTTTTGTCCACATTCCCCCATACAATCGACGCACTGTGCGATGGTGCAGTCAATCGACTATATTTATAATGATAACACTCGAAGAAAAACACACGGATTCCTGCAAACACCAAGATTTAAAAATTCGTACGGCAGACGAGCGCTATCAGTTATCGTTCCAAGCGTTTTCAACCGCCTTCCTTACAGAACTTCGAAGCATCAATGGAAACAACTTAAGACAGAAACTTCTAAAAAAAAACACCTCATGCATGAAAATTAATATCAAAATCTTATATTAAAAATATTTTGTTTTTTTTTTTTCCCTTTCAAGATTACTTTATGTTTATATATTACCCAATGGTGAGTTTATAGATAGAGTCAGTCAAACAATTCAAATATTATTGAAGTCACTCAATATCACTCATTAAAGTATTTAGAAATGGAAATGTATCTGAGAGAGAATCTTACATGTGCCCAAAGAACCATCAGTGCATCGTGGAGTAGGTGCTTTTTCAACAAAAATATTGCGCATAGCAGCAAGTACACTGTTTTTCAATCAGTATCGGAATCAAAATAAAAAAAAATATTATTACAAAAACAAGTCTTTTGATTGCCGCCGAATACGCAAAACTACATGGTTATAGCAGAAATGGGACAACCGCTGCTCTTTGTACGAACTTAGAATGCAGATCAATTTATGTGTTCAGAATTATGTCTATAGAAAACCATAGGTTACCGAGGATAGTGGCGCTTCAAACTATTTGAGAGAGAGGTCAGGCTGGTTGGAATGCCAGTTGGAACTACATTTTTATAACCTTAGTTACAAGCACTGGAAAGAGACATTTCATCAGCTTATTGCAAAAGCAGATATTATTTTCAAAGAAAGATGCCTAAATAAAGTAATTGAGTCCTTTTACAGAGTTATATGTATTTGTATATAGTCAACTTAGTCATAAGTTGGAGTCGAAGAACTATTTTCGGGATGATAAAAGCGTTGTGGAAATTTAGCTTCTTAATTTCATTCCGCATATACAAGATCTAATCATAATATGCTCCTTATGTTAATTTACAAGTGAAGATGTACCTATTACACCTCATGGGTAAATGCTCAATTCTTAAGGTTATCAGAAGAAATATGTTTGGAAATGACATTTTGACTGAAACAAAGTCGATGTTAGAAAACTGTTCAAGTACTGCAAACTAGCTCTTAATTGTAGGGAGAGAATTAATAATGAGAGTTTCTAGATACACTGCGCGTCACTTGAATAGAAACAACAATTTTTCTTTAGAAAATAGCGATTGGCGCTTTGGTGAGGTAACTTAGTAGATTTTTAGTTTTGCATTTTCAAAGAAGAACTTTTAACAAACAATGTTGTAAAAACAAAAAACCCAAAACAGAAACCGTATGGCTACTAGTTGCGTTTTTTCCCATTACTTCACAAAAAACAGTGTTTTTTTTGCGTCACTTGAATAGAAACAAGCTATTAAATTAGATAAAAATGATGAAAAATCATGGAAAACACTAATTTTAGTAAAGCAATTTTAAACTTTGACATTATTTGCACATTATAACCAATTATGGGCTACGAGCTACCATTAGGGACTCCAGAAAATGCATAAATAAAATTTAACATTGGAAATGCACTTGCACTATGCAAAATCGCGAAAGATATTGGAAAATTTGCCAAATTTGGATGAGAATATTTTTAAAATATCGTAAACTAGTGATTAAATAAAAAAAAATAAGACAGGTGAGACCCAAATCAAGAGCAGAGAAAAAAATAATTTAAAAACTAGCTGCAACTCCCTTCACTTTGCCGCTAAAATCGGTCAAAAAAGTGGTGTTAGTGCGATGGTAATGTGTTGGTTTGTTCCATCATGGAAGTTATAAAAGGTACACAATATTAAAAAAGCCTCAAAATGCAAAATAACAAAATTTTTAGTTCTACTAAGATTACAAAAAAGTTAACTATTTTATAGTTGCATTCGAACTGAAAAGAAGTGAGGTAAAGAATGGTTTTTTAAAGGAAACATACCAACTCAGATGGACCACGTTAATATTAGTCCTATTTCATTGGTTTATTAAAGAATAACTTTTATCGCATCGCCACCAAAGGGCACTAAAATGTGTTATAGTAATACGCTTTGTTTTTATGATGTGCAATAGCAAAATTGAAGCTTCACGCTTCAAAAACAGATGCTAACTTTTACAAAGAAATAATGGTAGAAGCTCTTTGCAAGTTTAGGAACGTGGAAGAACAACCGTCTTAGAGATTGCACAAGGATAGTTCAAGAAAAAACAACGCAATAAAAACAAAACAGATGCATTCCGGATAAAAACGAAAGTTTATTTCACTTATTCAATCCTTAAATTGTAGAAAATGTCATTTTCTTAATTTGTAAGAAGTTACCAAACACTTTTATCACTTTCTCCAATTAGGTCCACGATTGTGTACAGTAGAAGTGCATTTTCAATGTTAAATTCTATTTATGCATTTTTTGTAGTACCTAATTGTAGCTCATAGCCCATAATTGGTTATAGTGTGCAAATAATGTAAAAGCTTAAAATTGCTTTACTAAAATTAGTGTTTTCCATGATTTTTCATCATTTTTATCTAATTTAAGAGCTTGTTTCTATTCAAGTGACGCAAAAAAAACACTGTTTTTTGTGAAGTAATGGGAAAAAACGGAACTAGTAGCCATTCGGTTTCTGTTTTGGGTTTTTTGTTTTTACAACATTGTTTGTTAAAAGTTCCTCTTTGAAAATGCAAAACTAAAAATCTACTAAGTTACCTCACCAAAGTGCCAATCGCTATTTTCTAAAGAAAAATTGTTGTTTCTATTCAAGTGACGCGGAGTGTATCATTTATATTCTACTACACAAATTGTTTTCTTGTTTAGTAGGTATAATTTTATGTTATTTTATAATTCAATTACCTATGTATTGTGATGGAAAATTATATTTATATATTGTTAACTAGGCAAACGGCCAGAAAGCCATGCTTTTTTTAATATTTGTTTCATAAGCTTTGTGAATTATTCAAGAATAAAATCAATACACAAATCTATCTAATCTAAAAATCTATAAACTCATGAATTTAACCTTCTAAAAACGGCTTTTAAAGGCTTCGTAGATTTTTATGTAAATACATTTTTTTGTAGTACGAAATAATAAAGAAAAGGTAGACGGTCATATAGGCTATACCAATTAGACTTAAGAAATTTATGTTACAAAATGTTTTGTATTAAGAAAACAAAGGAGTTATTAAAACTGACTAAATAAAAAGAAAAGTATCGCTCAAATAGCTTCAATTCTGTATACTTACTGTATGTCACTTCGTTTGACCATTTGTGGGAATGACCAAACTCTAAGGTAACCATCTGTACCGCCTGTTGCCATTGATCCTCCATTCGGAGCAATACGCACAACTCGTTGCAATGGCTCCTGAGTTAGGAAGTCCGTTTGAATTGAATCCGATGCTTTTATATCGAAACGGATGCGTTTTTTAAACGCTTTCATATCGTCATCTTCCAACGACGATGTTCGTCGTTGTCCATTTGGCAAATCCTCCACCCCCGACGGTTGTTGTCCACCTCTTCGACGAACACCATTCTCATTTGGCCTCTCGACGGGTGGAGGTGATTTCTTTTTGCCTTCGGCTGGCTGTTCGCCGTCAATAACAATACGTGGATTGACAAAATACATTTGGCAATGAGACTCTTGGCCAGCTAACAAGTATGACCTTCGTTCGGTGTTCTTGACAGCGAAATTCATCACGACATTAGCACCAGTTTCGTGGCGAACAATTTCTTCAGCCACAAAATGTTGACCATTGTGATAGATTTCATAGATTTCCTTCAAACCAAACAATTGAATTATGATATATTTAAAAGGACTTTTTTTTACTTACAAATCCATTGGCTACACCAGTTTTACTTGATCCACCTCCGCCGGCGACCAAAACATGACGACTTGTTAGCATTTCAACAGCATAAAGAGGAAAATTAACTCGAGCTAATAGTCCATCGCTGGGTCGTCGTGTTGGGGCCATTTTTTTCAAAGTTATTAGATGTTTTTATATTTAATTTGGGGGATTGTTAATTAGTTTTGTTTCTCTTGAGAAAGTTCCACGTATCCATGACCCGTGTAAAGAAAATAAAATTTTTTTCTGATGTGTGTAGTATGAAAATTATTTGACAGATATGTCAAAAAAAAAAAAAAAAATATGAAAAAAAAACATTGTTATAAAAAAAAAGAAGAGAAATGTCAAATATGTGGAAGTTCTTTGAAACGATTGAAGAGACATCTGGATGAGTCGAGAAGTCGGTATGGCAGTGTACACTGAAATATTTTTTTTTGTTTTTAATTTTTTTTTTAAATGGAAGAGAAAACTAGAAGGTGATAATTTTTATATCAATGAAGTCTGAAGTAACTTGCTGCATTTAACACACACAAGTAGTGACGATAATTGTATACATATTTCTATGTGCCTGGCTACACGGTGATTTTTCAATCGCCTAAGCAGTGAGTTTGTAGGCAACCCTACTAACAATTTTGCTTCTATAATATTTTACAGAACCAACAATTGCATCTGTAAAGCTTTAAAGAACCAAAATTGTTCGTTGGGAAGAGGGATGAGGAGTGAAGGGGGAATATGCTCACGAAGGGAACTGAATTTTCTGAGGGCAGTACAGTTCCATTGCTAAATTTTTCCTCTTTTTAGCCTAGTACGCTGTTCGCGCTAAATTTTAACCGAGATAAAATTCCCATACAAGTTATCGATAATTTGTATGGGATCCATTTTAGCTCGGCTAAAAATTTTCGATAATTTTTACGAGAGATAAAATTTAGCACGATCTGCATACCAGGCTTTTGATGTTTGTTCCTAGAAAATATAAAAGTGGAACGTGACTGGGCACAACAGTGTGTAGCCATCGGATGTGATTTTTCAATCGATTGAAGTCGAATTTAGTATTTGTTCAAGTCACCACTATTTTGAGGTGGCGCTCAATGTATTTATTTCATACAAATTCTACTTTTTCAAGTTAAGCCTAGTACGCTGCTGATCCGAAACGGAAAAATTTTCAAGTCTCCAAAGTCGGCAACGAAAAAATGCTAACGAAAAAATATCATCGAGTATTTTGTCAAAGTTAAAATAAAAAAATTCAATATTAATTTAAAATCAAGAAAAATCAACAGAAAATAATTTTAAAAGCACTCATTTGTCACTTACACTCCAAGAGCAGTATTGACGGTTTTCTCACTTTTAATTCATTTATTTCTTGCGTTAAAAATTATTTTCTGTTGATTTTTCGTGATTTAAAATTAATTTTGAATTTTTTTATTTTGATAAAACGGCAAACACTTATTTTGTGGTACAAAATACGCGGCCCACAAAAACCGAAGGGGCATAAATTATATACCGAACGATAGGAAATTTTATCTAGATGTGCAGAATGTATACTTTGTTAATTTTTTTTTTACCGAAATAGATAAAAACAATAAATTAAAATTGAGGAAAAAAACAAAAACAAATGTGCTGAACCACGCCCTCTCCCTTCTGGAAGTGGAAACTTTTAAAAGCAAAGACGAGAACCTTCGAAGACATTCTCGAATTTCGAATAAAATTAAGTGTTGCATATTCTTAGTAGTAAATAAAGTGATTTATATAGTGTGCTTATTTGAGCATAAATAAAAGTTACAATTGGCACTCGAATTTTGAGTGCGGGGTCGGCTAGTTTTTTTAATTTCACAAATGGCCCGGCCACGAATCGATCCCACGTACCTACATACTAGCGTAGCACTCTACCAGTGTAGTAGAGTAACTAAATTTTACAAGGCCTCCTCTAAACATTTCTAGGAAGTCTTCTTTTCAAAATGGTTGACTTGACGCAGCTCAACCCAACTAACATTTCAGCTTCGGTTAAGGTATTACAAAAGCTACATTTCAGCTTCTTTTAAACTTTAGTAAGGTTGTTGGGCATGGAAAAAGGAGAACGTTATACAAGTTTGACTCTCTATAAGGATCTTAAACGAAGCTTTACCGAAGCTTTGAGATTTGACAGATAGCTTCGGAACAGCTTGTATAGCTCTTTAATACATGTCTTATCGAAATTAAAAAAAAAAAACAACTACAAAAACAAAAAAGAATTCTTTTTTATCAGGTTTTAAATCATGAATTTTATCTTTTGACCTGATATTATATATAACATTCCATTAGTATTTAGTATATCTATTAATAATAATTTGAAAAGTATATAATTTTTTTACCACACCCAGGAATCGAACTTCGTATCGGCTTGGTAGTAGTCCATCACTCTACCCACTCGGCCATCCTAGTATATTTATTAATGAAATCAAAAACTTAATCAGTTCAAATAGCAGAAATGTCAAAGAAAAAAATGTCCGAGCTTAATTATTCAATGTCGAAACCAAAAAGTGTCCGAGCTAGATTATTCAATATCAAAACCAAAAATCAAATAAAAACTTGGTAATTTCTGTAAAGCCTCTAAAAATTCACTAAGCAAGCTTATCCGAAAAATAAGCTTTCTTCAATTGAGTGCCTTTAACAGTATTTAAACAACTTATTAGAAGTTATTAAACAAGTCCGAGCTTCTATAAGCGATTAAACTCTGAAGCAAGCTCAATACAAGCTGTATACAAAGCAGAACCTGCGAAATCTCAATTTATAGAAGCTGTTGTGCTAGTTGGGAAGCGAAACGAAATTTTCCATGCAAAAATAGCATAACGAAATCTTGAACGACAAATTTCGTTTAGCTTTTCGTTTTTCAGTACGCAGCTCTAGGGAAAAATTGGAGACTTTCACTTATTTGTCATTTATGGTGTTTTCGTTTGGTAAAAAAATCAATTTATTTTTTGATCTAAATCTGTTCAACTACAATTAAGTGGTAGCAACAACAGTTTTTTTTTTGACATATTTGGATCAAAAAATAAATTGATAGAGATTAGTACATATTTATTATGACCATGGTATAAAAAGAGATGTTATGATCATTAGAAAAAAACTCTGTAACGAGAACTGTCAAAACTTAAAAATGGCTACTTAAGGTTTTGATAGCTGCCCATATTGAAATTGTTGTTGTAAACAAATTTGTCTTGGAAATTTTTGTTGCTTTTGACTTTGCCAAATTTAAACGTCAAAACCTTATTAGACCATTTTGTCAGATGGCGGCTCTAATGATCATACCTTGTCTTTTTATACCAGGCTTTATGACAAACAAAAATCTGAATATATTTTATGGTAACTTACCTTCCACATACCCATGTGTTTTCAGCTTAAATAACTTAAAAAAAAATATATTCCACACTACCGGCAAAGTAGTTTCCCACCATCGCACACCATCGGATACAACAACTTCCACTTGTCAAAAATGAAAATCTCCATATGAAGAAAAAAAAAAACTCAACTTAAACAAAAGACTCGAAAAAAGAATTACACAAATCCCTGCAACTCGGGAGTTTTTTTTCTTTTTTGCACAATTAAAAATTGAACTTTTATTCAAACAAAATTAAAACAAATTAAAAAAATCAAAAAAACACAATGAATACAGTTCGTCCATGTGGTTGCAAAGGCTGTCGAACATGTTTGCTATGTGAAAAAGAATTCAATATCCTGGACAAACCATCTTATTGCAAATTATTTCAGGTAAAAAGTTGAAAAAAATTGCATGTGTGTGTATACCAACACCTATCAATCGACTTAAAGCTTATCTATTCATCATATTTCACGAGAATGCCAACTATGCAATTACTCATTTATTTTCTTTCTTATTCTCTCTCTGAATCTCTCCCAGGAACTCGAATCCTTTGTCTATTGTCCCGAATGCAATAAAATCTATCCCGGCTGGGATGTCGAACTCGTCTGTTCCGCACATCCCGACCACTGTTCCACTTCCACCGACGAAGCTATCGACTTTCCCGGAATTCTAGTCATGCCCAATTTCCTCTCTGCCAAAGAAGGTGTCGATGTGCTTCGCAATTTAGATGAAGTCCCTTGGCAAGCCTCGCAATCCGGCCGAAGAAAACAAAATTTCGGACCAAAGACAAATTTCAAAAAGAAAAAAATCCACAATGGCGATTTTAATGGTTTTCCAGCTTTCTCTCGATTCATTCAGGAGCGATTCGAGGGTGTTCCCTTGTTGAGTGGCTTCCAAACAATCGAGCAATGTACTCTGGAGTACAGTGCCGATAAAGGAGCCTCAATCGATCCACATATCGATGATTGTTGGGTTTGGGGTGAGCGGATCGTGACTGTCAATTGTTTGGGTGATTCAGTGTTGACATTGTCACCTTATAGCAATGTGGATAGGAAGAAATACAATTGTGACCTGGTGGATGAGTACAAGGATAGTTTGATATCGGAATTGGCTAGCAATGAGACGTTGGAGAGATTTTCCAGATCAGTTATACGAATTCCAATGCCAAAGTATGTTTTTATTTTTTAGGCTAGTGATGGGAAATATCGAATAAAAACTATCAAACTATCGATAGTTTGTAAAATATTCATTTATTCGATAGTTTTAAATAAATCATTTATTAATTTAGTTACTATTTTCATTCGAATAGTTTTTTCATTCGATAGTTTTTTTTATTCGATAGTTTTTTTTTCATTTGAATAGTTTTTCTGTATTCGATAGTTTTTTTATTCGTTTATTTTTTTTTAAATGAAAGATTTTCATTCAAATAGTTTTTTTTTTATTCGATAGTTTTTTCATTCGAATAGTTTTTTTATACGAAATTATTTTCATTCAAATAGTTTTTTATTCGATAGTTTTTTCATTCGAATATTTTTTTTAATCGATAGTTTTTACATTCAAATAGATTTTTTTACGATAGTTTTTTCATTTGAATAGTTTTTTTGTATTCGATAGTTTTTTTATTCGAATAGTTTTTTTTTAATGAAAGATTTTCATTCAAATAGTTTTTTTTTTATTCGATAGTTTTTTCATTCGAATATTTTTTTTTATTCGATAGTTTCAACATTCAAATAGATTTTCTTACGATATTTTTTTCATTCGAATAGTTTTTTTAAATGAAAGATTTTCATTCAAATAGTTTTTTTTTTATTCGATAGTTTTTTCATTCGAATAGTTTTTTATACGAAATTATTTTCATTCAAATAGTTTTTTATTCGATAGTTTTTTCATTCGAATATTTTTTTTTTATTCGATAGTTTTTACATTCAAATAGATTTTCTTACGATAGTTTTCTTAAACGATATTTTTTTTCATTCGAATAGTTTTTTTATTCGATAGTATTTTCATTCAAATAGTTTTTTTTTTATTCGATAGTTTTTTCATTCGAACATTTTTTTTTTATTCGATAGTTTTTTCATTCGAACAGTTTGTTTTTTATTCGATAGTTTTTTCATTGGAATAGTTTTCTTAAACGATAATTTTTTCATTCAAATAGTTTTTTTTATTCGATAGTTTTTTCATTCCAACAGTTTTTTTTTTATTCGATAGTTTTTTTATTCGAACATTTTTTTTTTATTCGATAGTTTTCTCATTCGAATAGTTTTCTTAAACGATAGTTTTTTTCATTCGAACATCTTTTTATTCGATAGTTTTTATTCGATAGTTTATTCGATATTTTTTATGCGATAGTTTATTCGATAGTTTTTAATTGATACTTTTATTCGATAGTTTTTATTCGAATGAATAAATGAATGAATGAATAAACTATTCGATAGTTCAAATCATTCAGTTACTTACAATCGATAGTTCAAATCAGTCAATAGTTCCCATCACTATTTTTTACATTCAGTAGTGGAGTAACTAAAGCTTTTTTGATGATCTTTTTTTATATCATCAGTAATTAAAAATACTTTAACCTCTATAGGTTAAAAATTGACGCTATTGAGGTATTGATTTTTTTAAAAATATAATTGATGTTTTTTGGGATCAAACAATTTTTATTTTCAAAAATATTGCTTCCATGAGATTGTCTAGGTAATTAAAGTGAAGGACAATCTTCTATTGTTTAATTATTTCCTCACCAATTGACTTAAAACAAACAAAAAAAAATTGAGCACAATGGCAACACCTACAATATTTAATTATACATTTTTAAATAGCTGGGAACTTATTTATTATTACTGTTATGTATTTATTTTATTTTATTTTATTTTATTTTATTTTATTTTATTTTATTTTATTTTATTTTATTTTATTTTATTTTATTTTATTTTATTTTATTTTATTTTATTTTATTTTATTTTATTTTATTTTAATTTATTTTATTTTATTTTATTTTATTTTATTTTATTTTATTTATTATTTAATATAAGTTCAAGTGACCTCAACTCCAAAAATTTATAAAGCGTTTCCCCCAGGTACGAAATTTTTGGAGTTGAGGTCACTTGAACTTATATTGGATTATATTCAATCACTCCACTTAAAATAAAAATAATTTTAATAATTTTTTATTATTTTTGTTATTTTTTTCTTCGTTATTATTTATTATTTGTTAATAATTCAATGCAGCGTTTTTGAAAAACTGGTTCTCAAACTCAAAACTTTTTCGTATTAAAATATGAATTTATTTTGAAAAATTTTCTAGCCATATTAATTTTTATTTGTATTCATAAAACAAAATTTCAATATGTAAAACAGTTTGTGAAAAAAATTAAAAAATATTTCATTTTCGAAGAACTTTTTTTAATAGAAATTTTTGAAAAAAAAAATTAACTTATTTTTTTTTTTTCATAGTTCAACATTTAAATATAAAGTTATTTTTTCTTCATTCAACAGCCGTTATTGTTGAAGGTTAAATATTGAAAGTTTGAAGCCCTTATTCGTCAAAGTCTTAGAGAAAATCAATTATTTCGATACAAAAATTCAGTTTTTATCAAAAAAATCGAATGAAGTTCAAGTAATTTTTAATTTTTATTTTTTCTTTTCAAAACTGTACCTGTTACTTTTGTCTCTTCGGAATTTAATTTATAATATCTATGGCCAAAACATTTTTAAAAATAAATTTTTTATTTTATTACGAAAAAGTTTGAAAGGAGTCATTTTTAATTTTTTCTAATAACATTTTTTTTTGTTTCAAAATGGATTTAAGTTTTACAGATATGATATGAATGAGTTTCTGTCTGTTTAAAAATGTAAGTTTTAATATTGTAGGTGTTGTCGTTGTGTAATTTTTTTTTTGTGTTTGGAGTCAGTTTGTGAATTTATCGCTTAAACGATGGAAGATTGTCCCTTTATCTCATATATTTTTTCCTTGAAATTGTGTAGAGAATCTTTTGGTATTATTTAATTTAGAAGTTTAGAAAATTAAAAAAAAATTTAATTTTAACAAAAAAAAAATAGTTAGGCAACATCGGCAATTTTTAATGTAAAGTTAAAGTATTTTTAATTACCGACGTTTGAAAAAAAGATCATCGAAATCGGAGCTGTTTGGCCGGGTTCCCTAATAATTTGCTTTAGTTACTCCACTACAGTCTCAGTCTTTTTTTTCTAATTATATTAATTTTTCTTCTTTTTTGCAGCTTATCATTAATTGTACTTTATGGACCACCTAGATATCAATTTGAACATGCTGTCTTGAGAGAAGATATTAAGGAACGTCGTGTCTGTATTGCTTACAGAGAATTTACACCGAATTACCTTAGAGGAGGCTGCGAAGAGGAGAAAGGCAACGAAGTTCTTGCAAAAGCTCAAAACTTTTGGGACCATACTAAACTACCAATTGCAGCTGTAGATGCTGTTTAGATTATTTCATACAAATATAATAGTTCCTCTCTATTTTTTTTCTTTTTTCATATTCTAATTTAAAAAAAATTTATGTAAATGTATTTCAATGTGTTCCCAGGTCGTTTTAAACTAAAAAAAAGAAGTCATTAAAGTAAAAAGACCAAAGATACTTGGTGTTCAAAGTATACAAATTTTTGTTTTTTTTTATTTAGCCTTTCAGAGAGCTTTACTAATTCATGATATGACTAAATATTGATAGATTATATGAAAGCATAAATGCAAAAAGTATTTTAACATAATCTAAACCGTTATCGAAATGGGTCACTCTGGTGTATGTGTAACTTTTTGTTTTCTTTAAATAAAATTAAACATTAAGTTAAATAAAAAGTTAGTTAATAGAAATTGTATGCACAAGAATATATGGTGCTTTCGTCTTGGAAATCGCATAACCAGAACCGAAAAACGGCTGCTTAACACTACTACAACTTTTTCTTATACTTGTTCAGCCTATTCCGTTAACTTTTAGCCAAAAAAATCTAGAATTATACTTCCACTTCAGATTTTTTCTTCTAGTGAGATTAAAATATTGTTTTCACTAAAGCCCAAATGAGATTATTTCGCAAACTATCTCATTTCGAATGTCATATCGTATAGGAATTTTTTTTAAATTTGAGTTTGCGAAATTAACCTATTTGGGGCCTAGTAAAAACGAGCTATAAGGCTGCAATCAATATAGAGATCGAGATCTAGAAAATTTGATCTCAGATCAATAAGAAATTATCTCTTTTTGGAAATAGAATTTGAGATACCAGTATTTCCCAGTATTTTTTGACCGAAGATCAAAAATAATTAAAAATAATTGATTTTTTGTGGCAAATGGAAATTCACATAAGTAGAAATTATTAATCTGCACATAAAAAACAAAATTCCAATGTTTTGAAAATTTCATACTTCAAAATAAAATTTTAAAAAATTAAAATTTTTTTTTTTTCAAAATTTGAAATTGTTTGAAAACTAATTCAGCTCTATCGTGAGTTTCACGTGAACAAGATTCCACCCTGAAAAACTTAAATTTCACTATTCCCCTATCGTGAGTTCCGGGCGGAAAAATGTTCACGCTCGGACATCTCTCGGTATTTTCAACTTTTTTTTTTCAAGTCATATGCGAAATGCGAGGTATTGGACAGCTCTCTTTTGACTTAAATTTTGGTGCCGAACAAGAAACTAGTTTAGCGGTAAATGTAAATTCCCTTTGGTTGACACTCAAGATACTTTTAAAAATTCCGGGCGAACAAAAATATTCCGGGTGAAAATCCTTTCACGTGGAGCCAGTTTTTCGTGAAAATTGCAAATTGCTTTTAACAAATGATAAACGGAGAGAAATTTATATTTTATAAACAATAGGTCGTATCTCAGGCAATAATGGCCCGATTCGAAAAATTCAAAAACAAACTGTATTCTGTTATAATATAATATTTATTCCCTTTATGAGCATATTTAAATGAATAGGTAAAAACTAATATTCTCAACCCCATACGTATAAAAAATACCCCCATATTGCATATATGTACATAAGTTTAAATTTGGATCTTAAGAAGTAGTTTTTTTTGTTTTGTTTTGATAAAAAGTAGGTATTTTTTTTTGTCAAGAACCGTACAAGCAAAATATGTCGGCTGGACCGATATCGAATTGAAATTCCCACAGTATCTTTTTATATTCTTTGTCACGTAATGATCAATTTATCGAATAATTTTTAGGCCATTTTAAAGTGCACTAAATTTTCTTGAAAAAAACAAACAAAACATGTGCCATGAGACATGTCCCATTAAACATTTAACAGGAGACATGTCTCATGAGACTCGTCCCATGACACATGTCCCATGAGACATTTCCCATGAGACATTTCTCATGAGACATGTCCCATGAGACATTTCCCATGAGACATTTCTCGTGAGACATTTCCCATGAGACATGAGACATGTCCCATTAAACATTTCAAAGGAGAAATGTCCGATGAGACAAGCCCCATGAGACATGTCCTATGAGACATATCTCATGAGACCTGTCGCATTAAACATTTAACAGGAGACATGTCCCATGAGACATATATCATGAAACATGTCCCATGGGACATTTCCCATGAGACATGTCTCGTGAGACATTTCCCATATAGACATTTCTCATATGAGACATGTGCCATGAGACATGTCCCATGACACATGTTCCATGAGACATGTCCCATGACACATGTTCCATGAGACATGTTATATAAGACATTTCTCATGAGACATGTCCCATGAGTCATCACTTACCGGTGCCAGGAGCTATCTTCCGATGTTAACTCGTCGACGACCACAGCCAAACTGAATATTGTGAGTGTTGTTTGGCCCTATTTATAGCAAAATATGATCCTCCCGCAGAAATATTAAATTCTATTTATTTTTTTGTTTAGTAGTAGATACACCCCCTGGGTGTGGTGTTTTAATTTATTTTTTTTTTTTCTTGATAGACAAAGTCAGATTGGTAGGGTTTTCAGAGCCAACCTTTGCTAGTTTTTTGTTGCATGATTCTGGAGGGTGGAGCGAGATAGCATGCAGTCATATAACCCCCCTATAATTCGGGGGCCCCTATAATTCGGGGGCCCTGTTACAGAGATACAACTGATACAGCACCAGCTACGCCTCTGATTATTATCTTCAAAATTAATTCGTGACAAGCCCCTATCTTTGAACGAAATTCATTTTAATTCTACCGATGAACAAAAATCTATTAAAGTGTGACATCCATTATAACCATTTCAAAGCTGTATTTTCTATAGGTATAAAATATCTTTACGTCACACTATATTTCCTAAAAGCAGTTATGAGTCTAAAAGTACCCAGTTTTTATCATCATTTCCTAAAAAAAAAAAAAAACCGGCAAATCTTTTGAATGTATGCAAATTTATGAATAAAAAGATTATTAAAATTCATGACACACATAATGAGTCGTCGTGCGCCCCCCGTCTAATATTTTGTATTGTGTAAATCTGCCGACTTGACTTGAGATCCATGAATTTGTCAAACACCCAAACAGTTTATCTGAGTCATTCGAGATCGTCAGAGGTGTTTAATTTATTTGACAAACGGCCCGTACAAAACACACTAACTTAGGCTCGCTAGCTCGATTAAGTTTCGTTAATTTAAAATTCCCAAATCCTAGATAATCTATCTACATATTATGCTCTTGAAATAACAAACAAGTAAACAAATAACTTTTATTTTATTCGCTCTTCCAACGGTTGATTGATCGACGTATCTTTAAGCTACTTTGAAAGAGAAAGCCCCTTTTTTTGCTTTGATATTTCTTTTTATGTAGGTAATTTCAAACTTTGCTAAAAGTTCAGTGTGCCTTTGGGCATTGTCAGTGTAGCAAGTGGAAAATATTGGTGATTATAAGAATGTACAACAATCTTTGTAGATTTACCCTTCTTTTGGGTTTTCTATCGACTCTTGTTTTGGGAGCAACGATAGTTAAAAAAGATCCAAACAAAGAACCATGGGGTCTTATGGAAGCTATGAGTGCTACAAAAATGTTAAGGGGATTCAATGGAACTTGGATAACAGGTATGAATCTTTTAAGCTTGAAGAGAGACAAAATCTTACATAATAAAGCTTGTTTTGGAGAATTTTAAGGGTTATAAAAACATATGTGAAAAAGTTGTTATACGTCTAACAATCATCTTGAGGCAATTAAAGATCTTTATAACATTTTTAATTGAAGGTTTTACTTGAACTTTACAATTATTTGTGTTCTTTTGAGATTTATCATTTTCATATACTTGAAAATTTCCAGATTTGGAGAAAGATAAACTTTAATCTTTAATGACTCGCTGATATTTCTAGCAAACTAGTAAATTAATCTTTATCCGATGTATGGGATTTTTTTTTTAAGTGTTTGACAAGTTAGTCGGTGTTTTATGATAAGTGATAAGATTAATAATTAAATGATTGTAAATATTAACCGGTAAATGTGGGACAAGTTAAGTTATCGACACGATTTATTGAATTATGATTTGAAATATTATTGATAAAAGTGCAAGATTAAAGGAGTCTATAGTCTTGACATTTTTTGCAAATACGTTTAATAATTTTTATTGAATATTACCGTAATTTAACGAAGAATTCATTTAGGATTTTATTTACAAAATACGAGTCGAGTATCTACATCTATTGGGGACAAACCACTTAACTTTGAATATCTTCTTGTATCTTTTTTTATAGGTACTACAGCCTCAATTACTGAAGCTATTTTCTCAAACTTGGTAGTTATGAGTTCTATAACCAAAAAGAAAAGGATATAACCAAAAAGAAAATGGCTCTAACGTTTTTGAAATAGACAAATGCAAAGATTAAGGGTACCTACCTATGAAGGGAAAAATCAAGTTGATCGCAGCAGATGAACGGAAGTAAGAAGGGAGAGGGAACAAAGGGGTTGGGGTGGAAAAATGTTTTTTTCTTAAAAGATTTCTGACAAAAGTACCCCTCTTTTTAAAATAAAAATTATTTATAAAAGTTGAAGATTTTTTAGATTGTGCAACTTTGATTTGTATCATTGTACCTATATTCTCAAAAATATTGAGAACAATATAAAAAAATTGTTTGGTTTTTTATTTGTATCTTTAAAAAACATTTTTGACTTGATGTTGGCCTGAATTTTGTTGAACGAAAAATGTTTATTGTCGGATTTTTACATTTGTTTTTTTGAAAACAATTTATCTACCTATTTTTCATCAAAATAAAATGCACGTCTGGCTCGCACGAACTTGCTCTTAGAGTTAAAGTTGCTTAAATTTTTAAGACTTTTTATATAGAAATTTGGAAAAAAATAAAATAAAATTAATTCTTTAAAAAAATAAAATAAAATCTGAAATCAAATTGCCCTCCAAAACAAGTATGCAGTTTTGATTGATATATTAACATGCATTTTTAGAAAAAAAAATTTTCAAAATCGTTAGAGCCGTTTTTTAAAAAAACTAATTTTTTATAAATAATTTTTTGGAAAAAAAGTTTTAAAATAAAATTGGTATGCCATTTTGTAGAAATCACTAATCAACATCTAAAAACAAAATTTCAAAAAAATTCAATGTCCCGTTTTCGAAAATTTTCAAATTTTTTTTTAAAATCCAAAAATTAATTTTTTGGAAATTTTATTTTTGGTTTATATTTAAATTATATAAATGCTTCTTCACAAAAAGTTTCGATGAAATCGAATAAGCAGTTTCGGAGATAATCGGATTTAAAAAAAGAAGGTTCAGTGGCAGCTACCGTTAATAATGATTTTCAAACAAAAATTTTTTCATTAGAAGATAGACTTTAGCTTAAAACTAACATTTAAATTTTTTAAACTAAATCGTTGGAGCCGTTTTCGAGATATTTCAATTTTACTAAAATCGGTATATGACAAGTACCGTTAATTTTGGTCCAAAAAAATTAATTCCAAAAACCCCTCTGGAGAGTCGCCAAATAACGCCACATACCAAGTTTGACATTAACGGTCCATCCGTTTAGGCTTATGAAGACAGACTGACAGACAGACAGACAGACGGACTTCCGGGACCCACTTTTTTGGCATTGTCTACCATCGTAACAGTGGCGGATCCAGGATTTTTTTCTGGGGGGGCACAAGGGACGGATTGGCAAAATCAGCCAATCGCCTTGTCGCCATGTCGCCTTGTCGCCATGTCGCCTTGTCGCCATGTCGCCTTGTCGCAATGTCGCCTTGTCGCCATGTCGCCTTGTCGCCATGTCGCCTTGTCGCCATTTCGCCCTGTCGCCATGTCGCCTTGTCGCCATGTCGCCTTGTCGAAATGTCACCATGTCGCCTTGTCACCATGTCGCCTTGTCGCCATGTTGCCATGTCGCCATGTCTTCTTGTCGCCTTGTCGCCTTGTCCCTTTGTCGCCTTGTCGCCTTGTCCCTTTGTCGCCATGTCGCTTTGTCGCCATGTCGCCATGTCGCCATGTCGATATGTCGCCTTGTCGCCATGTCGCCATGTCGCCTTGTCGCCATGTCGCCATGTCGCCTTGGGGCCATGTCGCCTTGTCGCCATGTCGCCTTGTCGCCTTGTCGCCTTGTCGCCATGTCGCCTTGTCGCCATGTCGCCATGTCGCCATGTCGCCTTGTCGCCATGTCGCCTTGTCGCCAAGTCGCCTTGTCGCCAATTAATTTGCTGCCAGGGAACTTTTTATAGAACGTTTAAGTCCCTACAAGAAAACATCTTGCTAATTTGAAAATATTGAATTTTCAGTGAATTAGAAAATTTTGAAATTGAAAATTGATTTTTTAATTTTTTTCTCGATTTAAATCGTGAATAACTTCTTTAGAACTCAATTTAGGGAAAATTACTCTGAGACCTTTTTTGTAGAGAATTAAATTTCCTATAAGAATCTGTCGTGGTTTTATTTTTCTATTCACTTATTTGCTCATCACAAAATTCCAAAGTGAAACAGTCAAATTGAAAAAAACACTTCGATTTAAAAAGCTTAATTACTCGAATACGGCTCGTCTGACGAAAATTTTCAATCAGATTTTTTTTGTAGGAAATTTAATTTTTTATAAGAAAAAATGAACAGACATTTTTTTTACTTTGATCGTCTAGCAGTTCTGTTGTAAAACATCATATCATGTATAAAAATAAAAAAAACCGATGATAGACCTCTTAAAATTTTTTTAACGGCTCAAATTTTCACCAAATTTTTTTTTCATCATCCTGAACAAGATTTTCGAAGTAACTTTCAAAAAAAAAATATTTTTTTTTTTTGGCCCAGTCTAATATACAATTATTTTTTTTTTTAGAATACCATTCGTACCTTGGTTGTTGATGTCCATAGGTATCAAAATTTTTCACCAAAATCACTTTGAAGTAAAAAAAAAACACTTAGAAAATTGAAAAAAAATTTCGTGTTTAGTTATTCGTTTATTTATTTGTGAGGTGGTAAAGAAATGCAACAAACAATAAAATTCGCATTTCCAGCCAGAAATAGACAAGAGTTTCACTCAAGTACTTTCTGTAATTATTCATATAATTTAACAACTCTATTAATTTGATTTGCTTAAAGTATGAACCAGTTCTGGGGGGAGGCACGTGCCCCCGTGCCCCCCCTCCTGGATCCGCCGTTGCATCGTAATGTCATGGAAAAATGTTATCTCAACTTTTTTTTTTTTTGTACGAATGCATAACTTGATATATAGTACCTACCTATATCGCAAGTAAAAATTATTGTGGTGTGAAAATTTCAATACAACTTCTTTTTGACTAAGATTTTTTCAATTCAATCAAAACTTTCAGATCAAGATAAACTCTTGAATAGACAAAATGTGCAAAATTAATATTTTTAAACATAATGTTGTATGAACCTACATAAGTCTAAAAGTTTACTTAGCCATAAATTAAACAAGAGTGTAAATTTAAACACAAATAAAAATGTATAAATGTCAGTACCTAAAAGACATTTGCTTTTTTTTTTTTGCTCTCCGCAAGATGCAAACAATCTCATGAAAAATTATTAATAAATAGATTTTGTTTTTAAATAAATTAATAATAAAACATGACAACATACTTAAAAACTTGTTTAAGAATAGATTACTTTATTTTGATAAAAGCAAATTTTTAATTGTTTAATTTAGCTGAAATGCCTTCAGTTTACCTTTTCTTAAACTCTTAAATAAATTTCTAGACATGAAACTTATGCCTTTGACAATTATCTGCTAAGTATTCGTTGGCAAATTTCTTTCGAATATATTTGTACAATAATATCGGTATAAACCACGTGGGTTATATTTTGTTTGTTAAACTCTATTTGCTAATTTTAAATTTTAAAGCTATTCAAACACACGCAAGATGAATGAGACAAACATGAGATATTTTATCAGCTGCTCACACTATGACGTTTACAATTATTATATGGTATCTTTACATTTTACCAGAAATACATACTCGGATATCTTCAAATTTTATTTTGACAGAACTTTAGAAGAGAAAGAAATAACCAATAAATTTGCCCAAGATCTGGGTTAGAATTGGCTAAGGTTATATTTGAAAGTTAACACTTGGGAGTGATATTGCACAATTTTGTTGCTGCCTTATGGGCTGTATAAAAAGTGCAATGTGAATGTCAACTATCAAATATCACCTTAGCCGATTCGGTCTCTGATTTTGACAGAGTTTGAACAGAACGAAAGTATTAGAAGCAATGTAGAGTAGAACATGGATTTTTTTTCACTCAATCCACTTACCTTCATCTTTTTAAAAATTGTCCAAAAATGAATCTTTTTCTATTAATGTCTCTTTTTGCTCTTTTATCAAATTATGTATTCTACATCATTTTATTTTTAATCTTTATTTTGTGTTGTTGTTTTATTATGCGTTAATGTATAACTAACACGGCTACTTTTTGCAAAAAGTTAAAAAGTGAAAATTTTTAAACTCATTTTGTGACAGTTTTTCCGACCACAAAATTAAAAATAATGATGCAGAAAGCTTATTTTTTTTTTTGATTTAAAAACAAATAGCGCTAGAAAGAAATAAAAAAATTTCCTTTTGTAAATATCAAACTTTTTCACTTTTTAGGTCATTGTAGTTAAGGTTTACATTAAAAATTTCAGCGAATTTCTCTAAATATTTGTTGAAAAATAGTGATTAAAAAAAAAGTACATAGGTATACCATCAATATTCAATTGCTTGAAAAATTTCGAAAAACTGAAATTACGAAAAATTTATTCAAAGAATTCAAAACTTCTTTTTTTGTGTTTTATTTCACAAATTCCGACTTATTACGAAAGGTAATTATGGAGCTAAGAGGGAACAGATCAATATATCGTCGTTGGTCGGTCCAATGGTAAAACTAACTAACTACTTTTGAAATCGTGTGTACTAAGTGAGTTTTGCACCATGCATAATTTTGGCTTTGTTGTGGTCGTATCTATTAAAGCAATACGTTCCACAATTTATTTCAGACTCAAAAATATATTTAATAATGTTTTCCTTCTTCAGCTGGTTTTCAGCTTAAATGAGTAAAAAAAAAAACAATACGTTCCACAAAAACTTTAACAAATACCTCTGGTAGTTGCATGAGATTGGTTGCTTTGTGGAATGTTATTCCACTTGAATTGCAATCCACGAAGCAAAGTATGGAACATATTTTTCTTGACTTTGACATCCTTCCAATAAATCTTGTAACAAGTTAAAAAAGCTGAATTCCATTTTCAATAAATACGTTCCACAATTGTTTTCACTCGCTAGGTATTTCTGATTTAACGATACAAGAATAATTATTGTGGGACGCATTTATTTATAATTGACTTGAACATTTTCTGTAATGCAACTTTAAATAACTAATTAAATTTTTTACTTAATTACAGATAATGTGGAAGCATTAAAAAATTCATTATATGAATGTATCTCTGTCATAGATGACTCGTTGTATAGGCTTTGTGTTGCACGAGGAACTACATCAACATCCAGGAATATATACAGACAACTTAATCTGAAACTTGGTGAAGGAAACTATTTTAGAGAAGAGTTTACAGTTTCTGAAATGAGCTTGATCTTCAAGATCAGAACGGAAATGGTCGATTTGAATTATAGACCACATAGAACAGACTTAAACCCTGTATGTTCCCTTTGCAACCTTGGTCAAAACGAAGATGTTTTGCATTTTTTAGCACTCTGTCCAATATTACAGGAAATCCGAAGGCTCTATTTTTGTTCTAGTTTTCTTTCCCAAGAGGAATGTGTCGGTGTACTAAACGGAGATCGTGGCTGGAAGCCTCTTATACGCTATGTCTCACACGCAAGAAAGTATCGAAACGAGTGTTTGAATTTGTTTTGAGTTGTAACAAGATGTTAAAGTAATTGTATCATCTCCTTTTTTTTTTCGTTTTAGCCAAACTAAAAGCCCTTTAAATTAGAAAAAAAAAAAAAAAAAAAAAATGAGAAATATGCAGTTCTTCTTCCTATTTTTTTTGCTTTTTTTTCTCACTTATAAATTATTATCTGTTTTAGCTAAACTAAAAGCCCACCACCAATATATTTCTTTTTTCTTAATTTTTTTGTTTTGACTAAACTAAAAGTTACACTTTAAATTGAACATGAACATACAACTACCTGTTATTGCTTTTGTATACTATATATATATCAAAATGTACTTTTATGATGGGCATTATTCCGTATGGTTCAAAGTTTCTTTTTTTTTGTTTTGACTAAACTAAAAGTCACATTATGATGAAAATAATAATTAAAAAAAAAAAATTTTTTTTTTCTTTTCTTTAATATTTATATTTACATATTTTTAACTATGAAACTTTATTTTGTGAAATATTATCTCTTTTTACTCAAATATTGTATTTTTTTTGTTTAATTAGTTTTTTTTTTCCGGCAGACGGCTTATTAAGCCATGCTTTGTATTTCTTTTATTATGAAATATTGTACTTATAAGAAAATTTGAAAAAATAAAGAACTTATCTATCTATCTATCTATCTATCTAATTACAGATAACGAGCTCTATTACACAGCGGCTGATAGATCAATTCACACCTATAATGCTGCAAATCAAACCGACCAGGTTTTTGCCCATGATGATTTTTTTGTAAATATATCCTTAAGTAGTGTTTTACATTCAAATTATCTCAACTTTATTACTTTTATAGCAAAAATATTTAGATGGAACATTTACGCTATCACCGGAAAACGATAAAATTCTCGTTCGTTTCGAATTGGAACAAGTATTTCGTCATTCGTACATTGCCAAATATGATGTTTACGACACTGAAACTAAGTTTGTTTTAAGACCTTTAAACCTTTAGTCAACATTTTAAACATTCTCTTTATTTTCTTCTAGAATAATAAGTCACGTCCATGAAGGCAAAAAACTTCAACATTGCGTTTGGTCACCGAAGAAAGCACGTTTATCATTCGTTTACGAAAACAACGTTTATGTTCGATTTGAAAATGATGTCGAGGCTCAAATTACCACCGAAGGTATTACAGGTGAAATATACAATGGTGTACCGGATTGGGTGTATGAAGAAGAAGTCCTTAGCAGTGCTAGTGCCATGTGGTGGTCACCCGATGGAAATATGTTAGCTATTGGTTTCTTCAATGATACCGAAGTCCAGACTTTCAAATATACCCTTTATGGTGATAATCAGTATCCTCAGGAAATGGATTTGAAGTATCCCAAGGCGGGAACACCAAATCCTGTTGTGGCTGTTAAGGTATTTGATTTTTCAAATTCCAAATTCGATGCACCTAGCATTATTGAGGCTCCAACAAAGATTGTGAGCAAAGATCATATTTTACAAAATGTTGAATGGAGTGGCAACAATGAGACTTTAATAACTTGGTTGAACCGAAGACAGAATGTTGCTTCAATTCAATTGTGCTCAACTCAGGGAAAGTGCAAGGAGGTAAGTTTATTGAGAAGGGACCTTGTCCAAGGTCTAGAGACCTTGATCTAGACCTAGACCTAGACCTAGACCTAGACCTAGACCTAGACCTAGACCTAGACCTAGACCTAGACCTAGACCTAGACCTAGACCTAGACCTAGACCTAGACCTAGACCTAGACCTAGACCTAGACCTAGACCTAGACCTAGACCTAGACCTAGACCTAGACCTAGACCTAGACCTAGACCTAGACCTAGACCTAGACCTAGACCTAGACCTAGACCTAGACCTAGACCTAGACCTAGACCTAGACCTAGACCTAGACCTAGACCTAGACCTAGACCTAGACCTAGACCTAGACCTAGACCTAGACCTAGACCTAGACCTAGACCTAGACCTAGACCTAGACCTAGACCTAGACCTAGACCTAGACCTAGACCTAGACCTAGACCTAGACCTAGACCTAGACCTAGACCTAGACCTAGACCTAGACCTAGACCTAGACCTAGACCTAGACCTAGACCTAGACCTAGACCTAGACCTAGACCTAGACCTTGACTTAAAAACTTTTATTTAAGATTACTCGCATAGAAGAGCCCAAAGGATGGATTTCCATTGGAAAACCTCTTTGCTTGAAAAATGGACGCAATTGCTTATTCACCTACTGGATCGGTAATTGGTATCAAATTTGGAATCTAGATTTGGAAACAGGCAAAAACATTTGGGAATCACGAGGAGACTTCACCGTAACAGCTCTGTATGGATATGATGAAGTCAATAAAAATATGTAAGCAAATGAAGCCTTCATTCAAAAGTTCTGAAACTTTCTTAAAAGCTTTGAAATCTTGAAGATGAAAATTAATGTTTTTCTACACTTTACAGATATTACCAAGCCACTTTACCAGGTGATCCATCTCAACATCATGTCTTCCGTGATGACAAGTGTCTTTCTTGTGAAATAATTGATGAAGATGGAGATAAATGCCGACAAGCTTCGGCATCATTCAGCAAAGGATACACTTATTACGCTTTGGTATGCAGCGGTCCTAATCCTGCTTATGCGAACTTATACGACACAAAGGTTAGCAACACATTTCTAACATAGTTTCAAATATTTCAATTAAATTTTAAATCCAACATTTAGACCAATACAAAAATCATAACCTGGCAAGACAACAGCGAATTCCGAAAAATGTTAGAAGGTAAACTTCGCCCTCAGGTCAAATTCCTAAATGTTACTCTTGGCGATGGATTCACTGGCTATGCTAAGCTCTATTTGCCTCCAGGTCTTAACTGGGATAGACCAATTTTAAACAAGAAACATCCTATGATTGTTAATGTCTATGGTGGCCCTAACTCAGTTAGGGTAACAAATTCATTTACAGTAGGTCTTGAAGGATATATGACTACAAACAAAGATGTTGTTTATGCTATTATTGATGGACGTGGAACGGGTAATAAGGGCAAAGATCTGCTTTTCAGTGTTAATAATAATTTGGGTGAACATGAAGTCGAAGATCAAATAGCTGTTGCTGAATATCTTCAGAAGAATTTGAAATTTGTTAGCAATAATAGAACAGCTATGTGGGGCTGGAGTTATGGTGGATATATGACAGCAAAAACAATTGAAGCTGATGATAATAATGTATTTCAGTGTGGAATATCAGTGGCACCAGTGACTTCATGGATATACTATGGTGAATAAATTTGAGTTTCTTACCATACGAGGGGAATATAGGTATCACTTTGGGAAAAAATTTATTTAAGCGACTAAAGAAGAATGACTTCTAGAATGATTTTTTTTTTTAATAATTTTAGTCTTGAAAGAGTTTTGAGGTTTTTAGTTTTATATTCACCACATAGACACATAAGAGGTGAATAAAACAGCATAAACGTCAAAAATTTATAGATATGGCAATCGAATGTGGATCAATTGCTGTATAGATCTGACTCAAGACCTGTCAAAGATTGTGCAAGAAATTTATACAAATTGAGACTACTTCAGTTAGAATTCGAAGCAATATTTTAAAGTTTGACACATGTGAGGTGAATATAGACGAAATAAATGTCAAAAATTGATTTGGTGATCTAATTCAACGCAATTGACACATGAATTGAAACGCTATTAACTTTATTGACATAATTACTGATAAATGTGTGACAATTTGTGACAGATTGTTTTATTTCTGACAGTTGACTGTCGAGGTGAATAAAGACAAAAAATGAAACTACCCCATTCGGCTGAACTTTAATGCACTTTTCCAATCATAATTTCCCAAAGTGGTTCTTTCCCAAATTTGAGAGGTTTTGAAATCGCCTGCTAATTTCTTGCAAACATTTTTCTTAATTTAGATACCATTTACACTGAGCGATTTATGGGCCTACCCACAGAAAATGACAACTTGCGAAACTATAAGTTAAGCGATGCTTTTGAACATTTGGACAATTTCAGGACTCATGAATTCTTGCTGATTCATGGCTCTGGTGATGACAATGTTCATTACCAGCAAGGTTTGATGTTAGCTAAAGTTTTGCAACATAATGACATTCTCTTTAGCCAGATGGTAAGTTAAATAAAACAAAAAAGCATTTACAAGGTACCTATTTCAATTTTAATTTTTTTTTTTTATTTTCAGACATATCCTGATGAAGATCATTCAATTGGAAATTATTCACCTCATTTGTATCACACTATTGATACATTCTTCACAAATTGTCTTGACCTCAAAGGATAAACCAATAAAATGTGTTCAAACTCTCTCTCTCTCTCTCTCTCTCTCTAAAAAAGACCAAAACAAAAACAACTTCATCATGTATCTTACCATAAAGTATTGAAATGTTAACATTTTGTACAAAGAAAAGAAACCACAAATAAATTTCTTGTATCTTCAAAAAGTTACGAGTATACAAAATAAAATCATTTAATTGAATTCTAGGAATATACTGATTGTTGCATATTTTACATAAACAAAAACATACATAAATATACACCTTCATAAAAAAAATTTCTGAAGTTTCTGAAATTCTATTGTAAATTCTTTGATGGGTAAATTGATTATGAGGCAGAATAATTTTGGGAAAAGAGAAAATTGAAAATTTTTAAATTGTAGTTGGTTAAATTTTACCTTTTCATACTTCAATAAAGGTGTAATTTATTAAAATCATTTTTTAATTAAAAAAAAAGTAAACATCTTCTTTCAGCCAGTCTGTCAGCATTAGGCAAATCCTTTTTTTTAAACCAACAATTTTGTATTTGTTTTGTTTTGCAAACTTTGTTCAATTTTAATAATACGGTTAATTTAAAGCTATTTTGGAACTTGATTTCTAGAATTGGTTAAAAATTAACTAGAAAAATGATACCTAAATAATGGTTAATATAAACCTGATTTTAAACTTATGTTTAAAAATGGCAAAAAAAAAGATTCAAAATTACCAGAAATTAACTTTGGGTTGGTTTTAGGGTTTGTTTTTACAGAAAATTTGCCCGAAGTTACAAAATAACTAATTTCTAGCCATTTTATGACCGCGGCTATTCCTGGTAATATTATTACTGCTACTGAGCTAGTACATTCAAAACTTATAAAAAATGCTTTAAAGTTGCAAAATTATTAAAGATGCCAAAGACCATGAGTAGTTTTCTGTTCCGAATCGATTTGTTATTTTTTTTTTTTTATCAAAATGAGTTATAATCCCTTAAGAGCTTTCCCATTTCCCGAAATCTCCTGAAGAGACCATCACTTGCAATGTCAATTACTTAACTTAGCTACTTTATGTTCCATAGCACGAATTTAAACTTTGTTAGACCTTTGAAATAATTTACTTGCAAACAAAAGTTAAAGTTCAAAATTGAAGGCAAGAAGTCATGACAAAATCATCAATCTCCAGAGAGAATGCATTTTCCAAAAAGATAAATGGTAAACAAGAGAAGATAAAATCTAACAATGAAGTGAAATAAAAAACAACAAAACAAGAAAAGGACTATTTCTCCAATGACCAAATGCCACAAAATCTGATTGGATTCATTTGAAATTCTATTCACAAAATTAGGCAATTCAACTGGTTCGTTTTTTTTTTGTAAAGGACGATTATGTTTGAATAGAATTCAATTTAACCAGATAATCGATTAGACTTCTGAAAAAAAAGGGTCATCGCAATGAGCTTATCATTCGAACTGAATATGGTTTTATTTTTTTTTTTTTTGGTTTTGTATTAAAAGGATAAAACAGGACGAAAAAAAAACAACAACAACAAAAAAGTTGAACCAACTTTCAATAAAGTTTATTTTTCATTATTTTGAAGGTTTGAAGTTTTTTGGAGTGTTCTTCCTTCATTCCATACATTTTGTTAGAATTTTCCCAAATTGTCCTAGGGCCAAAGGTAGCAAAATGCAAAACTTTGTATTTGTTCGATGAACAAAAACAAAATGAAAAAAAAAAAAACAATCTTCTTTTTTGTTTCTTTGTGGATAAAAAGTTCTCTGTCCAGGTAGGTGATGCATATTAGCTGCACATTTTGGTGCAGTATACATAGAGACATTTGGCAGATTTCAAATTCCAAAAGTACAGGATATACTTGTCAAACATTTTGTGAAACGATTAGTTTTTTTTTATGTGTATGTATGTCGTTGTTGGCGAACGAAGTGAACTAAAATTGAACGAGAAACAAGTTTTTTTTGCTCACATCAGAGTTTTCTAACTTTGTTACCAGTTTACAATTATTATTAAATGTCAAATTATAGTTTCTATATTGTTTTTTTTTTGGGAGATGTGGACAAATAGACAAATTTGAAAATCTTGACACCTCGAGCTGTGCTTTTTTTTTATTCTATAGGGTAAAGTAGGTATTGATTTTGTGTGAAAAAAAGTTTTTAAGGTTATATTATGGAATGATTTGTGCCGACCTAAGCGTCACAATTCGTAATTATAATTCGTTAATTAATTTTTTTTTTCAAGTCTAAATGAGATTTTCCCGAAGATATCATGATAGTCTGAGATCTCACCGCTCGATTCTGCAACTATTTGTTTTTTTGATGAAATGTATGCGTCATTTTAAAGCAAATGATGCAAATATTAAAACAGGGCTCTCAGTCAGGAGTCAGTTGTAACACTAGAGTTTCCAGGTTTAAGACGGTATATTTTTGGTGGGTGAAAATTGCAGTAATATGTTGTGTCCCGGACATGTCTCGGACACGTCCCGGATATGTCCCGGACACGTCCCAGATATATGTCCCAGACATGTCCCGGACACGTCCCTTAAATGTCCCAGACATGTCATGGACATGTCCAAGACACGTCCCGGACATGTCCCGGACACGTCCCGGACATGTCCCAGACACGTCCCGGACATGTCCCGGACACGTTCCGGACATGTCCCGGACACGTTCCGGACACGTTCCGGACATGTCCCGGACACGTCCCGGACATGTCTCGGACATGTCCCGGACACGTCCCGGACATGTCCCGGACACGTCCCGGACATGTCTCGGACATGTCCCGGACATGTCCCGGACATGTCCCGGACACGTCCCGGACATGTCCCGGACACGTCCCGGACATGTCTCGGACATGTCCCGGACACGTTCCGGACATGTCCCGGACATGTCCCAGACACGTCCGAAGGACACGTTCAGAACATATCCCGGAACATGTCCGGGATATGTCCGGAACGTGTCCGGGACGTGTCCGGGACATGTCCGGGACATGTAAGGGACATGTCCGGGACATGTCCGGGACGTGTCCGGGACACGTTCCGGACACGTTCCGGACACGTTCCGGACATGTCCCGGACATGTCTCAGACATGTCCCGGACACGTTTCGGACATGTCCCGGACACGTCCCGGACATGTCTCAGAACATGTCCCGGACACGTCCCGGACATGTCCCGGACATGTCCCGGCCACGTCCCGGACATGTCCCGGGCATGTCCCGGACACGTCCCGGACACGTTCCGGACACGTTCCGGACATGTCCCGAACATATCCCGGACACGTTCCGGGACATGTTCGGAACGTGTCCGGGACATGTCCGGGACGTGTCTGGGACATGTCCGGGACATGTCCGGAACGTGTCAGGGACATGTCCGGAACGTGTCCGGGACATGCCCGGGACGTGTCCGGGACATGTCCGGGACGTGGCCGGGACATGTCCGGGACATGTAAGGGACGTGTCCGGGACATGTCCGGGACATGTAAGGGACGTGTCTGGGACATGTCCGGGACATATCCGGGACGTGTCCGGGACATGTCCGGGACGTGTCCGGAACGTGTCCGGGACATGTCCGGGACGTGTCTGGGACATGTCCCGGACATATCCCGGACACGTCCCGGACATGTCCCGGAACGTGTCCGGACATGTCCCGGACACGTCCCGGACATGTCCCAGACACGTCCCGGACACGTCCCCTACATGTCCCGGACATGATCCTCGAAAATGTTTTTTTAATATTTGAGTTTTTCAACAATTAAAAAAAATATCAATATGACCACACAAACATTGAAGTCTTTTCAAAAATAAGATACCCCACATGACAATCTTAAAATTTTGAAAGAACAACAATAAACGTTCTCGTATATTGTTCTCATTTGGAAACTAAACTCTGATGAAATATTTGTAACCAAATCTTCCAAAATATTTATTTTCAATTCAATATTTAGGTTTGTTAGATGGTTTCCAATTTTTGCAAAGTTTAATTCCCATCTCTTATTTAAAAAAAAAATGGTTTAAATTTCAAGCTTATTGATTACAATTCGAAGACAATTCAAGCTGATTGCTTCTGTAATAAAGACCCCTGAAAAGAAAAACACACTTCACAAACATTTCAAAGTAAATAATGTGCTAAATCAACAAAAAAAAAAAAAACTCTTTAGTCGACTTAAATTTTAGATCTAATTCTTTATGCTTATTAGAATGTGCTACCTTAATAAAATAAATGAGTTTTTTTTTAAATCCGTTATATCTACATATCTATTCGTTTTTGCGGGCTTTATAAGCGAAAAAAGGCTTACTTATTACTTTAAATGCCCTCACTCGTGTTGAATAAAGGCGAATCGTGTCATTTTCAAAAAGGATTTTCAAAAGTAATGTGCATCTTTTTCCAAAGTGAAGCAAATCGCATTTTCAGAATTTACGCTCCTCATTTGTCAAAAGTAACTTACGTCATTTTCAAAAGTAACGTGCGTAATTTTTCAAAAGTGACGCACGTCATTTTCAAATGTGACTGTGTCATTTTAAAATTGACGTGTAAAATTTTCAAAATTGACGTAAATCAGTTTTCGAAAGCAAAGTGCTTAATTTTCAAAAACGTGCGTCATTTTTTTAAATTGACGCTTGTCATTTTCAAAAGCGACGCAAATCAGTCGCGACGCACGCATTTTTAGAATTTACGCTCCTCATTGTTAAAAAGTAATGCACGTCATTTTCAAAAGTGAGCGATTGATATTGCTCTTATAATGTATTTACAATAAAAGCACATTTTTCTCAATTAAAAATTTAAATGTGCTTGCCATTAATATCTCTGCCTATAGAAATATTCTTGTAAACAAACACCATTATTGTTACGCAACAGTTTGTTCTGCTTTCATGCTCTGGCTCTCTATTTTTTGCTCGAAAATCAAACAAAAAAAAAACAAAATTCAACCTAACCTAATTCTTTTCATATATAATAACACGATGAGCATCCAAACAAAAATTCAATAGAAAATTTATTGCGCATACGCCATAGTGAACCCGGCAATTCTGTGCCTTTCTCACACCATTCATATTCTATTCCCTATTTTATACGGTTCAAGTTCAATATTATGCATCAAAAATAGAAACCACGTGGTTGATATTTTTTTTTTTTTATAAACAAATGCACATGTTGAATTGAATATATAAATGGAGGAGGAGGATTTCCGTTCAATGCGCATGTTTTGTTATTATTACTCAAAATTCCCGCCAAAAACAATTTGAATGAGATGGCAATATTAACAGAGATGTAATTTCACGGTGTGATATATATGTTTTTGTGGCCATAGAGAATTCAGGATTAAAATGTATACAAAAGGGCTTTGGTATTGTCGGTTAAGGAATTCATTCGGAGACGAGGAAAGATTCAGTCTGTAATTGTCATTCGAGTTGTACGGTTGATTCTCGTGTGAATTGCAATAAAACACCGGTGCATTTTACTGTCTTTTTTTGCTTAAATCTCAACACAAAAGAAAAAAAAAAATCGAACAAAAGAATTTTTTTCGCCATTGTGGATGCAGCATTTTTCTGTTCGGGGGTGAATTGTCCGGAATGTCATTGTATATTTCTTGTCTTGTCGAATTAATGTTTTTGCGATAGAGCGTGTTGGCCAAAAGAAGTGTTGACGGTAAAGTTCAGTGTTGTCACACTGACACTTGAAAGAAAATAGCGTCGGTGGTTTGTTTTTTTTTTGGTCTTGGTTGTCTGTTGTTTT
Source organism: Episyrphus balteatus (assembly GCF_945859705.1). Lineage (NCBI taxonomy): Eukaryota > Metazoa > Arthropoda > Insecta > Diptera > Syrphidae > Episyrphus > Episyrphus balteatus. Next base: position 120,117,107 of record NC_079136.1, read on the forward strand.
TTTGTTTTTCTCTGGTGCCATTAAAGTTTCTTGTTTCACGAAAAATAAAAAAAAAAAAAAAAAAATGGCTTAAGTGTGGTTAAGGGAAAAAGATGGTCCTTTTCCGTGTCGAAATGGATTATTGCATTTTTATGAAATTTCACGCAAATTGTATTAAATTTTATATTTTTTGAGTGGAATTGAAAATGTTGGTTAAAAAATTTAAAGTGATTTTTTGATGAGGTATTAAAAATTGATTGAGTTAACATACTCGAATAATATTTTTCTGTCGAAGAAGCAATTGAAGTGTGCACTGAATATAAAAAAATTGTTTGTGTGAGGTTATTTTTTTCTGATTTTTAAAAAGTTCAGTGAGCTGGATGTGTTGAAAAAAGGAAAATAAAAATAAATACAAAATATTTTTCAGTTTATGGATGTTTGGGATATTTTCGTTGTTCTTTTTTCACATAACGGATTAAGACAAGTGGATTATTTATTTGATGGTGAGTTGTTGTTTTTTTTTTTCAATTTAAATATTTTAAAGAATAAATCACCTTGTAAGCCTTAAGGGGGTTAGTGTTACTTGTATATTGTGAACCTGTCAATTGATTTATCTGTCAAAGGATAAAAAATAATGATGACACTGACTGACTGTAATTTTTTCTTCTTAGTTTGTCATGGTGGTTTTTCAGATTTTTAACACATTTGGTAAAATGATTTAGGGCCAATCTATTCACTCTCCATTATATTTAAAGTCTCCATTAGAAATTAAAAATCTGTCAAATCGCAAACAAATTTTAAAATTTCCCTTTTTAAATGGTGACTTTAAATTTAATGGAGTGTGAGTAAATTGGGCCTTAGATAATTAGGAAATTAGATTTTTTAAGCTAGAGAAGTAAAACTCAAGGAAACTGAAAAATTAAAAAGAGATGATTTCATACATACATCATAGGTATATAAAATAAAGTAGTTTTAAAAAACTTTTTATTCGATGTTATTTTAAATTTTGAGCTGTAAAGGATATTCAATTTTCGTTCGACCAGGGAATCAACTTCGTCTTTATAATTAATTTTTCAAAATTGCCATTTCCTATCTTTTTTTACGAAATCAAAAGTGATTTTTAACAAAATTCCTTTATTTAAAAAAAAAAAATTGTATTAAAGGGGTTCATCTGAGAACATAATGTTTATGTTACAAATAAAGTAAATAATTTTACATATAGGTATTATATTCACAAATCTGTAGTAATTATTACAAATACATTTTGTATTGTGCTGTAAGCAAAATGGTTTAATTTACGTACATTTGTACATTCTTTGATTCTCTTCGACTCGCGAAACCTAGTTGAATCTAAAGGAAGATGACTAAAAGCGGTATAATTTAAAAAAGCTTTTATAGTTTTGACCCATTACACTGTGCTACAAAATAAAAAAAAAATACACCCTAGAGATTACATAGTGTAGGCTCTTTGTATGGTCGAATAATGCATAAAAATATTTTTGTTATATTTTTGGAACCCTCCATTTTTTTTTTTCAATTTACAAAAAACCATTTTTAGATTACGATGTAATCTATCAATATCTAAGTCATTTTTTTTAACAATTCTCAATATGTTATATGTTTTTGGAAAGAGGATTTTCAGACCTTTTGAATGATGTATAGAAGTCTTTTGTTTAAATAAATTAAGTGTAGGTTTTTATCCCATAAATCTTGAAAAAGTGATTTTTTTCTCAATTTTTTTCAACTTTACCCAATTTTTTTTGGAAAATAAACCAAACAAAAAAATAGAGTAAGGTTATATTCTGAAAGAATATACATTTAAGCACAAATTGGCGTATTTTTTGTATTGAATTTGACCAAAACTGCGGAATCTATGCTACTTTTTCGTAAATAGAAAATGTGGCTTTTCATGATATGGAATTGCAAGCTGCACAGGTGTTCGTTATTTTAAAATAATAAGAATTTCTATGCTCCTAGGATCTTATATGGTTGGAAATAAACTAAAAAAAATATTCTTCAAGTTTCAAGTCTCTAACTTAATTCTAACCCGTGCCGCCAAGCGGTTGAAGTTTCTTATGGGAATAACATGGGGTCTCTTGGATCTTGTTCGATCAATCTTAAATTCCAGCCAAACCATTTGTTCAAAAAATTTAAAACTTTACAGGCACAAATTTAATAAGTGTAGCTAACATTTTTCAGATTTTTAATTGTTCTAATTTCAGAGATTTAGCTTGTTAAAAAAGTCATTTTTTTCAGACTTTTTCAAAAATCACGTTTAATGCCAAAAAATTAAAAAACATACCTAAATTTTTATTCATAAATAAGCATAGCATGTATATTTAAAATGCATATTCAATTCATAGTTATATGAAAAATTTGTTGTGTATTCATTCTTCAACTCACATCGATATTCAAAAAACGTGTTCCCGATTTAAGAAAAAGTACTGTAGTAAATATGTAAATAAAAAACTAGTTAATTATATAACTTTGAATTAAATATAAATTTTAAATATACATACTACGCTTATTTGTGAATAAAAATGTATGTTTTTTAATTTTTCGATTCAAAATTCGAAATTCTGGTTTTCGAACTTCTGCTTTTTATCGAAAATTCTGTTTTTCTAAATTCTTTCTAAAAAAAACTAAATATAAATTACACTGGTCGGCAACGAAAATAGAGCAGGAAGCAAACCCTACTTTTCTAAAGGATTTTTGTGTCCTGAGTTCGAATCCGAAGCCAAAATTTCACTGGCGCGTCACGTTTTCGAAATACTTGAATATTAACAGGTCAAAAACGCGTTTTTTTTTGGTACATTTGACGTCAAATTACATCACAGTTAAGTTATATGCAATCTCGAAACGCCATATTAAAACGTCCTTAAGGTACTTATTTTTTTTTTTCAATATTATTTTTTTCTTGAAGATATTGAAAAAAGAAATTTATGATAAATACCTCAAAATCTTGCTTGTTTTTTCCAAAGTAATAAATGGTTCTTTGAACCAAATTCCAGTTTGCGTCTTCTGATTTGGACTTAAAAAAAGCAACATATTACGGAAAAATATAATATTTTTGACTAAACATCAAAAAGAACTTAATTGAAAATAAGTTTTTGGGAGTTAATTGCGGAAATAGTGATGAGTGTAGCTCAAAACTAGACGTGATAGAATAAATCTGTAAACAGTTTTGAATTCAGCACACTAAAGTCAATTCAAATCACCTTACATACTTCTTGCTCCCGACTTTTTTTTTTGTTTTTTTTTTGCCGACCAGTGTTATTATTCATAAATTAATTACTTTTTTCAATTTTTTGTAAAAGTTTCTAGTTAGCACAATTATTGGTTCTTGAAAAATATTATAAAAATTGTAGGTATTTTCAACCAAAACCTAAGATTTCTGCATCATTTTTGTAAGTCATGTCAGTAGTAAAAACCATCGAAAAATACTTTTGAAATTTTAACCTTACTACTCGCCTAGCTTTCAACAAGTGATGTGATAAAACTTGACGTTCAGATGAAAAAGTTAAGGAAATTCAAAAATAAGTGAAAATAAAAAATAAGTGACAAATTAGTTAAAACTCTCCAAATTACCTATCTGCAATGTTTTAACAACAGCTGTGTATTGAAAAGCGGGTGACAATGGTGCAGTGGATGTAGTGCTTGACTGCTAACCTCGAGGTTGTGGGTTCGAGTCCTACCTCAGGCAGCATTCTTTTCTTTATCCCCCAGATTGGAAGCCACCCGTGGGATTATATGAGATAATAATCATCTTATTCTCAATTCACTGTTCCAACAAAAAATTCTTTCCTATCTTTCTATTCCTTCTGACTAGTACCGTGCAGTATGCATTTAAAAGACCTTAGGTCTTGCAGGCATATAGTTAAAATTATTATTATTATACAGGGTGTCCCACAGTCACCGCCCCAAATGAAAACCATGGATTCCTGAGGTCATTTTAAGTCGAAAAACTTATGAGGTAATTTTCTCGTTTTCATCCCGTTTTCGAGTTACCACGGTTTTTATGATTTTTGCTCTCTTGTCCTTTTACTGGCCTTATCTTTGCCAAACGACGTTTGATTTGAAAGATTTTTTTTACAACCAATCAAGAATTTATTACAGTTTTAGTTTGTCTCAAAACTTTTTTTCTGCGGACAACCGTTTTTCCACAATTTTGCATCAAACACAATTTTCTTCGTTTTTTAAGTTGTTTTTTACACTTTCATATCATTTAAGTCAAAAAAACACGTTAATGAGTATTAATTTTTTGTGCTTTTTTTTAAAGCCCAGTTTATTTTTATAAAAAAAAATAAGTTTTATTTCATAAAAAAGGCTACTCAAAGTAATTAAAAAAAATAAACAAACTGAGTGAATTAAAAACAAAAAATAATTTTTAAATAAAAATTAATTTAAATGAACTAAAAACTTTTTCTGAGCTTTATCTATTTGTTCTTTTCTTAACCACAATAGCTCAGAAAAAAATATTCTCCAAGTTTCAAGTCCTTTATGGCAAACCGAGGCGACTTAATTTTTCATATTATATTACATTACAGGTAGTTTTTGAAGTTTATTCAAAAATTCTGTAAAACTGTAGAAGTTGATAGAAAATTTTGAAAATTGACAAATATCTTGTGCTCTTAAAGTAGTGCATGAGTGTTTAATATAATCCAACATTACGATGATGGATATGTCCGTAAAGGTGGTTTTCGTCTGTTGTGTGTCTGTTCGTTAGTGCGTTTTTTTACTTGCGATATAGGTACTATATATCAAGTTATGCATTCGTACAAAGAAAAAAAGTTGAGATGACATTTTTCCATGACATTACGATGGTAGACAATGCCAAAAAAGTGGGTCCCGGAAGTCCGTCTGTCTGTCTGCCAGTCTGTCAGTCTGTCTGTATAGGAAGCTACAGCCTAAACGGAGGGACCGATTAATGTCAAACTTGGTATGTAGCGTTATTTGGCGACTCTCCAGAGGGGTTTTTGGAATTAATTTTTTTGGGCCAAAATAACGGTACTTGTCATATACCGATTTTAGTAAAATTCAAATATCTTAAAAAACGGCTCTAACGATTTTGTTTAAAAAATTCAAATGTTAGTTTTAAGCTAAGGTCTATCTTTTAATGAAAATTTTTTTTGAAAATCATTATTAACGGTACCTGCCATAGAACCGTTTTTTTTTTTCAAATCCGATTTTCTCCCAAACTGCTTATTCGATTTCAACGAAACTTTTTTTTGAAAAAGCCAAAAATAAAATTTTGAAAAAAATAATTTTTAGATTTTTAGAAAAAATTTTGAAATTTTTTTTTTTGAAAAATCAAATTTTCGAAAACGGGACATTGAATTTTTTTGAAATTTTGTTTTTAGATGTTGATTAGTGATTTCTACAAAATGGCATACCAATTTTATTTTAAAACTTTTTTCTCAAAAAATTATTTATAAAAAATTAGTTTTTTAAAAAACGGCTCTAACGATTTTGAAAATTTTTTTCTAAAAATGCATGTTAATATATCAATCAAAACTGCATACTTGTTTTGGAGGGCAATTTAATTTCAGATTTTATTTTTTTTTTTAACGAATTTTATTTTTTTTCCAAATTTCTATATAAAAAGTCTTAAAAATTTAAGCAACTTTAACTCTAAGAGCAAGTTCGTGCGACCCAGTCGTGCATTTTATTTTTTAAAGATATTGCAATTTTTTTTCGAAAACGGCTCTTACTTAATAATCTTAGTGACGATAACAGAACTGCGTTTTTTTTTAGTTTTTCTCTGAAAGTTTGGATAGCTGAAAAATGGCGTTGTCGTTTTTTGCGGAAAATTTACATATTTTTCCCTTGATCTTGTATATTTCTCCAAATTCTGAACCAATTTTTTTCAAAATGTACAGCCACATATTTGTTAAGATTTCTAAAAATAAAATTTTTTAAATTTTCAAAAATAGCTTTGAAGAAAAAATGTATAAAATAAAATTTTTTTTTTCTCCTGATATCTTAACCTAAAGCTTTAATTTTCAATGATTATATATAAAAGAGCAACAAAAACTATTGATGTATTTTGATCACTCACAGTAAACAGAGAAAATAAAAAAAAAAAAAATATATCTGTTTGAAAATATACCAAAACATTTTTTATTAAATCCAATGACTACAATCATTGTCGTCTGATGGGTGGCTTTAGCGAGGTTGTCATCATATAAATATTCAACTAAGTAAGTACAAAACAACCTATTATCATCCTTTAAGAAAATAAAACCTAATAGCTTGTGTCGAGTTAACATTGAACGCATATACAATTTTATAAAAACAAGACACAAAACATACTCATATTTTGTTTTCCATTTATTATCCTTTTATTCTTTTAATAAAGAGAACAAAATAATATTTTTTTTTTTTTTTTTTTTAAGTTGACATATTTTATGAAAAGAAAATGATTTTCCTTTACCAAAAACACGCATAAATGTGTTTCTTATAATAAATTATAATTGATATGCTTATCGGAAATAATAATAAAAAAAAAATAAACACAAACAAAAAACTTTTCGATGTGATTTTAACCTTAAGTGGGCAGAATCCTTAATGTATCTTATTATGGAAGACAAACAAACCCATCAAATCAATGTCGAAAACCATGGGAACATACATAAAGTAAATAGCCGTATTGTGGACCTGCCTGAAATCTAAATGGCATTCAGGAAAGATGCGAACATTATATGTCCTGCATATAAATTTTTATGAATAGAAAAAATTCGGTTAATAGATATTTAGGGGTGGTATAATCTATTGAATTACATTTACAAGACAAGAATATTGAAACAATAAGAAATTGTTGTATCGAAATGATAAAATTTGCACCTTAATGAATTTTTATTTGACCTCATATTGAAAAATAGGTGTTTTAAAGTGGTATTGAAAGTGGTCGTTATCCAGCGATGTTATATGGGAATTCAAACAGTTTTTTTTTTTTACTTAAATTGTATTAAAATTTAAAAAAATCATCACAAAACTGCAAACGAAAAATATAAATTAATTTATGAGCAGTATAATTTTTCATTTTATCAAATGATTCAAACTGTATAACTTTTTAGTTAAGATTTTTTCATTATTTTCTTGTTTCCTTCTTAAAAGTCACAAGAAGATAACGAGAATCATATACTATCCTTAAAAATGAAGAATAATTACATTGATTTTGTTTCCATAAAAGCTCTAAAAATTTCCATAAACTCATACAATTTGAATGCCATAAAAAAATTCAAATATCTAAAAATCCTCTTGTATCACTTAATAAAAAAAAATAATAATAAAACTCTAAAATAGGTATATTTAAAAAGTTGTCAAGCTTCTGGAAAGATAAAAAATAATATCTTTCACATAAAATAACTTTTGTGAGGAACATAAAATTGAATTTGTATTTATTTTGATATAATGTGAAAAAATCCTTTTTGATTTAATGGCCTTGAGATATTCTCAGAAAAAAAAAAGAAAATAAAAAGAAAAAATAATATCCGTAGCAGATTTGTCAAGGATTTTGATTTAATAGCTCTGAAATTTTGTCTACATAAAATGAAAAAAAAAAAAAAACAACATCTTTTACAGATTTGTCAAGGATTTAAGATTGAAAGCAACCTTGTTTTTAGGTATATTGCTTCATAAATAAATAGATAAATGAGACAATAATATAAAAACAATTTATTCTGTCACATCAATCGAAACAAAGTTGATGACTGATTGGAACTCAAGAACTAAATCATCCTTTTTGTCTGGAAAGTGAACTTGATTATACCCATCAATTTTTAAAAAAAAAATGCATTGTTTACCGAGGTGAAAATATCCCTTAATTTCAATAATTTCATTATTTTAATAAAATTTGTAATATTATAGTGGTAAAACATTTATACCTGAACTGAAGAATGGGGATAGTAGACTCAAACTTAACTTAACTATTTTACTTTAAAAGAAAAAAAAAAAAACACTAAGAAAGATATTAAAATGAATTAAATGTCCTTTTATAAGGCATTCTTTTTGCTTTATAAAAAAACATGTCTTTTAAAATTAATTCTGTGGTAATAAATTAAAAGAGCTTATGTCGACATAAGTGAAAATCGATTTTATTTGCTTAACATGTTCACCTTTTGTTTAGCTTTGTTTTAGTCTGGCTCTCATTTCTCTACGCAAAATATAAACCGTTCAATTTAAAAAAATCATAGTAGGATAAGTTTTTTTGGACAAAAACTGCATTTGCATAATAGCTTATGTATATGTTGAAATAAAATCGTCCAAATCTTAAAAAGAATAAATTTGTGTTCTTATGTCGACTTAAGCCATTTTTAAAAATTGCATTTTGAACCAAAACCAATTTTGCAAAACATCTTAAGTAACATAAGCTGTTTTGTTCCTTGAAATGTCCGCCAAGGGAAAAAAGGAGCGAGAGTGAAGCAGGCTAAGAGGTTGAAAAAAAAATATGCATAAAAGTAGTAGATACCTAATTGATTTTGGTAATATTTTTTTATAACCTAAAAAATATTAAGAAAAAAAACAAAAAAATATTTTTTTTTGGTTATTTATTTTTATCTTTAACAAAAATAATTAGATTTTTATAAAATTTTATGTTTAAAATAAGATTTGTTTTTGTTTGAAGCGAAATTTTAATTTTTGCATTGTTCATGATTACCAGGGTAAATAAACCCTTCTCTACCATACTTTTTTACTTGCGATATAGGTACTATAGGGCAAGTTTAGGATTCGTAAAAAAAATCGAACTCGAGATAACAATTTTACATGACATTACGATGATGGAGAATGCCAAAAAAGTGGGTCCGGCAATTCTGTCTGTCTGTCTGTCTGTGTGTCTGTCTCTATCTATAGCTGCAGCCTAAACAAGTGAAGTGATTTTCTTCAAACTTGGTAGTTAGCAGTTTTTGGCGATTCCCTAGAGGGGAAATTGAAATTTTTTTTTTTATGACCAAAACTAACGGTACCTGCCATATAACGGAAATAGAAAAGTTAATTTTTTTCAAAAACGGCTCTAACGATTTTGATTAAAATTTTTGTGTGTAGTACTACACATAAGAGCCAACTTTTTAAATAAAAAAAATATTTTTTGTACCGTTATTAACGGTACCTGTCATAGAACGGTTTTTTTCGTTTCTGAATATCTCGTACAACATTAACCCGATTTAAATGAAAATTTTTATACAAAAGTGTGTAAGTAAAGATAATATTAAAATTTTAGAAAATTTTCAAAAAACGCATTTTTGGTTTTTTTTAAAATATTTCAAAATTTTTTTTTGAAAAATCAATTTTTTGAAAACGGATCAATGAAAAATTTTGAAATTAATTTTTTATGTGTGAATTAATTATTTCTTAAAAATGGCATACCAACTTTTTTTTAGAAAAATGTTAAAAAAAGTTTATACATAAAAAATTATTTTTTTAAAAAACGGCTCCTACAATTTTCGAAAATTTTTTTCTAAAAATACCTTTTTATACAAGAAATAAAATGGCATATATTTTTTTTTTTTAAGATAATTTAAAACGGAGTTTAATTAATTATAAAAACAGATTTAATTTTTTTATACTATGAAATTTCTTCAAAATATCAAATTTTAAATTTCTTGAATAAAAAGCTTTAACATTATAGTTACTTTAAGCATAAGAGCAAGTACGTGCGGCCCCAGTCGTGCAATTTATTTCTTCTTATTTTGACTCAACCTACAAGTCTTATTTTATGCAAATCATATTGTGTGTTGGTGCAAGATGACTGCAACTCAAGATGGAGACACAAATTGGCTTTCATATTTTTGTATTTAGGCCATTTTTTTTAGACACCCTGTTTTCATCAAATTTTATATTATTATTATTTTCAGTAGGAAGGATTCCTTTTTCTAGTTTTGTGTCTTAAATAGCATTAATTTTTTAGTTTTAATTTTTAAAAATTTTAAGAATTCATTTGCAGTGGTGGCAAAATAATTAGAAACGTTCTCCTTTTTTTACAAAATGTTATTTTTTTCCTACTATAAATACAAAATATGTTATATGTTACAATCCTTGTAACATTTTAGGAAAAAAATTTTAAAATTTATCCAACAAAAGTTTTCTGTTTTAAATAGCATTAATTTTTTAGTTTTAATTTTTAAAAATTTTAAGAATTCATTTATGTGGGAAACCGACGAAGTTACGAATACCAGAGTTACGGGCGACAGAGTTACGAGCGTCAAAGTTACGCGAAACCGAAGTTTTCTAGAAAACTAGAGTTACGAATTCTAAAGTTATGTTAAGCTATGACATGTGATTTTTGGGTTGGTAACAATTGCGAGGAACGATATGGAATTATGGAAATACAAACAAGAGATTAACATTTTTCTCATTGGTCAGAACTAAATGAGTAAAGCGAAAATGGGTGTTATTTAATCTTGTAAAATTTTGATTGGATAGGTATAGATATATGTACATATATGGTTTTGTTTTTGTGAGAAGATCGCAAAAACGTTGAAATAGAAAAAAAAAAACATAAGCATACTTATGTAAGTTTGGGGGACATAATTGAAATTAACTTCTTATTTGTCCAACTAATATTGCACCTACGTATCGATATTCTCTTATTTATGTTTCCATAATTCCATATCGTTCCTCGCAATTGTTGCCAACCCAAAAATCAAATGTCATAACTTAACATAACTTTAGAATTCGTAACTCTAGTTTTTCGTAACTTCGGTTTCGCGTAACTTTGACGGCCGTAACTCTGTCGCGCGTAACTCTGTTATTCGTAACTCCGTTACCATTTCCATTTATGTATATAAAATAAAATCTTAGATCTTCATTTATAATACCTAACAAAATTTGAAATCAATAACTTAAATTTTAATTTCGAGCTAAAAAGGTTTCTGATTCAACATTTAAAAGTTATGATTTACCAAAAAATAAAAAAAAAAAAAAAAAATAGAATATGAAAATTGAAAGAATAAAGTTTCAAAATTATTAGCCTAAAAATACTATTTAAGGCCACATTAATTCTAACCTTGGGATAAAAGGAGGTAATAATTTAAATTATCATCTTACCGGGTTCTTTCTCTTGATTTTTGAGAAAAAAAGCAAGCTTTTCAAGGGAGTTTTCGATGTTGGATTTTAAGGATAAATGAAATTGTTTTTAAACTTTGTTTTGAGAATATTACACTTCAATATAGACTTGGTATATGAGAGCATGATGCCAAATTTATGTAGGTATATAATATTATCTCAAGGCAAAAATTAAGAACCACCACAATGTAGAGGGTGTGTGTAATTTAAGGGAGAATTGTCGAATGAAGATGAGTATGAACAAGGGTAGCGTTTCAAAAATCAACATACCTACTCCAAAAATTGTTGAAGAACTTTGCTTTTGTTTTGAAGTAAAAAAAAGTTTTTTTTTTGTTTTTTATTTTTGAAATTTATATTCACACTTCTACTTGTGAAGATATAAACGCAATGAGGGATGAAAGGTTTGATTAAAAAGTTTCGTTGGGTGTTTGTTTAGTTGTGGCACTTTTGGATAAAGTTTTAAGGAGAATTTTTTTTTTGTCTCGATCTCTTGTTATTTTTTTTGCTGTTGTTATTTTTCTTTGAAGAACCATCAAACAAACAAAGTTAGTATATAATTTTTATGTATGAGGGCAATCAATTTCACAAATTGTCTTCGTTAACAATTTGGGATGCCTAGGCAATATGAAGTTTATTGAACTGCTGCTAGGAATGAATGTGACTATTCTATACTCAAACAATGGACTTGAACATCAGTTAATTAAAAGTTTTTTGATATTAAGTTGATGTTGATGAAGAAGATGTTGGATGGAAACTATTGGTCAACGGACAATCTGTCTTAAAGTTTTCACTCCATAAATAAAGTTCTCTTTAGCCCCATTTTAATGTTTGATATTTAAAAAAAATCAAACTGAAGGTTTTATGGTAAATTCTTCTTATTTTTGCTTTAAAATTATGTTAATTTAAGATTTAATACCAAGTTGGTGATAAATTCTCTCGTATAATTTATTTTAATTGATATAAAAAAAAAAATTATTTTTTAATTTTAATAAATCGCGATTATTCGTGACAAAAAATGGAAAAAAACAAAAATAATCTTTATAGCCAGCAGGTGGGATTGGGTCAACTCAATTTTGGAGTAAAAAAAAATCAATATGCCATATTGCGAAAGAAAATATTTATTTTATTTATTTTAATTTTTTTTAATTCATCCGGAATTTCTGCATTATTTTTGAGGATGAAAAATATAATGATTATCAATGCCTTACATTTCAATGTAGAAGAGAACTTGTGTGTAAAAACAATTGATTAATACCAATGGCAAACAAAAAAATAACAGACAAAAAGTGCCGTACACAATTAACTATTCCCACTTCTAATTTATTATTATGTGCGTGTATTTCGATCGAATTAAAAACAAGTTTAGAAAACCCTGTTCTGAACGGTTAAGGAGACGGTCATTAAACACCAGTATCCATAATAATAGTTGACACAATGATTTAGCCCCACATACTGCAATTACATTTTCTTTGAGGGCGCTATTGGAAGTTTTTTTTTCAAAACACTATTGCCTAGTACATTGTACATATTTGTGAACCAAGTCGTGAAGTGAATCCATATAATTTTTTTTCGCTCTTGTGAACCTTCGCGATAAAAAAAATTTTAGAGTTTTTATAAATAACTTTTTTGAAAACTAATTTTTGAAATAAAATTGGTATGCTATATTATACTAAAATTGATCAACACTTTTTAAACCAAAATTTAAAAACAGTTCAATGTTTTCAAAACTTTGATTAAAAAAAAATTTTTTTTTTACAAAATTTTATTATTTACCTATGTATATTAATGCTACATAAGTTCGGTGAAATTGAATAATAATAATAATTTAAAAAAAATCAAGAGATAAAAATTAATAACACGGTGTTACAAAAATGAGGTTTTAAAATATACGCGGGCGGAGACCTATCAGGTTTTGTAGAGCTAGTCGCACTGAATACGAAACGGTATTTGAAAATCCCCTAACACCCCCAAAATCTGGAGTTACGGGCAAAAAACGGTTTTTTGGACCTTCACCCATTGAAAAAATTCTAGCTTCGACAATTTTTTACCCATTTTTGATTTTTTTACAGTTTCTGATAGAAGATAAATATACCTTTTTAACAAGGTATAAAACATGTAACTCGGTTAAACCACTTAGAATTTATAAGATGTCAAAGTTCAAAAATTCAATTATTTTTGTCATTTGCCCAACTTCGGCATCAATTTAAAGTATATGTTTTCAAAACAACATGCTATTTAAAAAATATATTCTAAAACTATATCTATTTCCCAATTGATCGAGAAATTTTTTTTGAAAATCACTTCAAAATTGGCTTAGAAAAAAAAATTTTTCGATTTCAACCCAGATACAGAAATTCGAACTTTTAGGTATAGAACAAAAATGTTGTTTCGGCACGTAGTAGGATAAGTTGGGCGCCAGGATTTGATGAAAGGTTTTTGTAGAGGAGCTCAATACAAACATTTTTTTTCTTTAGGAGGGGGGTCTATCTCCCCCCGTTTAGGTGGGAGGGGCATTTTTCTAAAAAAAAATTATCAAAATAAAAAAAAATTATTTAAAAACAACGGCAACACTTACAGTAATAAATGATAACATTATCAAAAGGCAAAATTGTGCGTTTGATTTTAATTTTTAAATCAATATAATATTACTAATAGTTTTTGAAATAATCGATTTCAAAGTTAAAAATAGGGGAAAAAATTTTTTTAAAACTCATTTTATACTATTTTTGTCCAGACTGTGAATTTTAGTAAAAAAAATTACTTACACAGAAAACTGCCTCAATTGATTCCTTATCAAACCGTGAAAACTATATATTTCTATGTCTTCTAGTTTTTGGGAAAATTGAAAAATTATTTTATCAGATTTTTCTTTTTTCAAAATATTTTTTGTTTGTATTTGTTTTTATTTTTCAATTTTCTCAAAAACTAGAAGACATAGAAACATATAGTTTTCACTGTTCGATTAGGAATTAATTAAGGTAGTTTTCTGTCTAAGTAATTTATTTACTAAAATTCACAGTCTGGACAAAAATGGTATAAAATGAGTTTTAAAAAATTTTTTTCCCCTATTTTTAACTTTGAAATCGATTATTTCAAAAACTATTGGTTATATTATATATTTATTTAAAAATTAAAATCAAACGCACAATTTTGCTAATGGTATCATTTATAACTGTAAGTGTTGCCGTTGTTTTTTAATAATTTTTTTTTATTTTGATAATTTTTTTTTAGAAAAATGCCCCTCTCACCTAAACGGGGGGAGATAGACCCCCCTCCTAAAGAAAAAAAATGTTTGTATTGAGCTCTTCTACAAAAACCCTTCATCAAATCCTGGCGCCCAACTTATCCTACTACGTGCCGAAACAACATTTTTGTTCTATACCTAAAAGTTCGAGTTTCTGTATCTGGGTTGAAATCGAAAAATTTTTTTTTCTAAGCCAATTTTGAAGTGATTTTCATAAAAAAATATCTCGATCAATTGGGAAATAGATATAGTTTTAGAATATATTTTTTAAATAGCATGTTGTTTTGAAAACATATACTTTAAATTGATGCCGAAGTTGGGCAAATGACAAAAAAAATTGAATTTTTGAACTTTGACATCTTATAAATTCTAAGTGGTTTAACCGAGTTACATTTTTTATACATTGTTAAAAAGGTATATTTATCTTCTATCAGAAACTGTAAAAAAATCGGAAATGGGTAAAAAATTGTCGAAGCTAGAATTTTTTCAATGAGTGAAGGTCCAAAAAACCGTTTTTTGCCCGTAACTCCAGATTTTGGGGGTGTTAGGGGATTTTCAAATACCGTTTCGTATTCAGTGCGACTAGCTCTACAAAACCTGATAGGTCTCCGCCCGCGTATATTTTGAGTGTTACACCGTGTAATTATTATACTGGCCAACAATTTTCAACTTTTTAAAATTTTCCAGAGAGATTTATATCAAATTTTATAGATTTGGGTTCAGTAAGCTCAAAAATAATATTGGTTTCTTTCTAGCAGCTCTAGTTTATGAAATATTTAATTTTTCACATTTGGGGAAATATTCATACTTACAATTTTTAGGTTTTTCTTATTTTGAGGGTTTATTAAAGTTTTCCAGAAAAAATTATGTTAAACTCAATGTATTTGGAGTCAGTTAACCTAAAAATCACATTCATTTTTTTCTAGAAGCTCTATTTTTTGAAATATTTTAGTTTTCCACATTTTGGGGGTAATTTCGTACTTATTTTATAGTTATGCTTATTTTAACTGTTTGTTAACATTTTCCAGAAATTTTTCTTATCGAACCTAATGTATTTGGGTTCACTAAGCTTAAAAATCACACTGGTTGCTTTCTAGGAGCTCTATTTTTTTTTTTTATATATTTTAATTTTTCACATTTTTGGGGTAATTTCATACTATTTTTTTTAGATTTCATTATTACAAGCGTTTTCAAAGTTTTGTTGGAAAAATTTGTTTCGAATGTAATATATTTCGGTTCAGTAAGTAAAATAAATATGCAAAAAAAAAAAAATTTCTATGAATTTTCATTTATGTATGAATAATTTAAAAAATAGAGCTGCTAGAAAAAAACTAAAGTCATTTTTGGAATTTACACCCTAAATTTAGTAAGAAATGATAAACAACGGTCTGGAAAATTTTTGTGTGTTGGGCAGTGAATTGATTTTTTTTAACAAAATCTTCAACGATTTTTGAAAAAAAACTTTTTGTATATGACAGATACTTTTATTTATGGTTCTAAAAGAAATAATTTCAAAAACCTCTCTGTACAATCTTCAAAAACTACTTCACACCAAGACTCATATCCGTTTAAGCTGTAGCTCCTTATTCAGACAGACATTCCCTATCATCGTCATCAAGGCGATACAATGCAAAAGAGTTAGCATAGCATAATTTATTTCCATTTATATTCGACTAACGCAAAACCGAAAGGAAATATGTTTGATCGGTATGTATGTTCGTTTATACATACAGTGCTGTGCAAAACATATGCAACTGTTTCAACTGTTTTTGTATGGAAGGAGGTGTTGTAGGGCCTGTAATATTTTTAGATGATTTGTCAATACATGACTTCAAATTGTGGTTGCATCCTTATTGAATTTTAATAACTTAACACTTTCGTTTGAACTAAATAACGGTTGTTTTCCTATACTATAAAGGTGCGACTTTGTCCGTTAATATGCATATGTTTTGCACAGAAAAATTTTTAATGATTTTTTGTTATTTTATTTTTAAAACCCATTGAAGAATTATTTTTTTTTTTTTTTATAAAAAGTTGAGAGATACAAAGTATATACCTATGCTGCCGTGCTAAGCAAAAAGGGCGCATGAGCCAAAAATCAAAAAATGAGTTAGTGTCATATTTGAAAACGTTAAGCAGCACTTTATTTTTGGGTGAGATAAAAAAATCGTATTTCCAACTTGAAATAGCCCAAAACCGCAAATGAAAAAGGGCACATATCCATTTTCTATCATGATACTAAGCAAAAAGGGCGTATGAACCATTTACTAAGCAAAAAAGGCACAAAAGCCATAATTCTTTGCGTATGTGTCCTTTTTTCTAAGTATCTCACAACTTTGTTGGTTCATACGCCTTTTTACTTAAAATCAGTAACTTTGATTTAAAAATTAAGAAAAATTTTCAAAAACATGAATTTCGGATTTTTTTTTTAAATTTAAATTTTTTTTTTGAAAATCAAATTTTTCAAAAGGGGTCAAATTTTGTTTAAATATGTCGATTAATTCGTTATTGAAATTTTTTTGAAAATTTCTACACACAAAATATTATCAAAAAAACGGCTTCAAGAATCTTAAAAAAAAGGATATAAAAACCATTTAAAAAGTAGTATTCGTTATTTCAAAAGGAACTTTGAATACTTTTTTTTTGGATTTAATATATGTAAAATAAACGATAAAATATAATAATATTTATATCGACCGAATCTTTTTACAATCAGGTACCTACTTCATAGACATGCGACAGGTTTCAGGGGACAATTTTGTAAATGAACACTTGACAATTGTGTAAGTTCTGAGTTTCCGCCAAGTATTGATAGTGAAGTGACAAGTTCCTTAAACCATTTAAAATTACATATTTACTTCTCGAATGAAAGTGATAAATATTCTGAAATGCAATTGAGTGAAATACGCTTTCCTTGGCTTAAAAAAAAAAAAAAAGATTTAACAGATTAATGACAAATTTTGCGACTGTAACAGTAAAGCAGAAAAAGTCGGTCATAATTGGAAGCATCCCATAAAAAGAAAATATGCCCTTGGTGCTAAAACCCAAGTATTATGTGCGTAATACCGAATTAAGTTTTCTGAAAGCAAATGTCATACAAAATAGGATCAAAATGTCTGTCGCGAAACAAATCACCCGAGGTATCTCGTTAACCAGAAAAACAAATCTTATCAAAAAAAAAAAAAGCCAGATTTTACCAGAAAACCGGTTTAATATCTGGAAAACACTTTCCGTTTTGTTTGGAAAATGACTGAGATACATTAGCGAAAAAATTTAAACTACTTAGTAAAATGCTAAACCATTTTTAGTAAATTACTAAGTATGTTTCATGTTGAATTATTATTTTTGATGTTTTTTTTTTTTTTTTAAGTTATTTTATTTTTTTAAATATGAATTAATGTCTATTTTTGCTTATAAAATGTTATGAAACATGTTTTATTTTATTGGTTTAAGTTAATTACAAGATTATGGCAATTTTTCGGAATCTTTTCAATTAGCCAAAAGATCACATTTGCACTCTTCAATAAAATTCAATTTACTAAAAACTACAAAAGTGCAAAAACTACAAAAAAGCAAAAAGGGCGTATGTCCATTTTCTCTTAAAATACACAACATATAATAAAATCATGAATGCCATAAAATAATACATTTTTTAAAAGAATATATCATTTTTTAAAATTTTGAAAAATAATAAATTTTAGGGTGCGAAATCCAGAAACACTAAAATTCATTTATCTCAAAAGGGTTGGGGTCAAAATTCTGCCGGGGTCAAAATTCTTTTGTCAAAATTCTGCTTTTCAAAATTCTGCTTTTTCAGCGAAAATTCTGTTTTTCAAAATTCTGCTTTTTTTTTATTCTGTTTTTCAAAATTCTGCTTTTTAAAATTCTGCTTTTCAAAATTCTGCCAGCATTATATTTGAACAAAAAAATTCTGCTAATTCTGTTTTTTTTTATAGCATATGCGCTGGCTAAAGAAAAATACACCTCATTAATGTAATTCAACATTGGTACTTTCCTAAATTTTTTTATTTAAGTGTCGCAAATATTTTTTTAAATGCATATACTGACTTTCTTTCAAATAAAATATGTATACTAATTGGAACCGATGTTGTACATTCCTTTTCTTATTCAAAATTTGAATATTCATCTTTATTTGATAAATTAATAAATTTTTAGTTATTTTCGGAAATGTTTAATATTAAAAACCTTTTCTTAATATTTTCAAATTTATTCATTTAGGTATAAAACAAAAATTAATTCGCATTTAAAAAATGACAAATTATGTAGGTAAGTAATCAAATAAGCAGATAATTTTTCAAAAAGATGATTTTACAGAATTCTGCAAAAAATTAAAAAAGGGTTTGGAAAATGTTAAAAAGCGCGCGCTTTTTAACATTTTCCAAACCCTTTTTAATTTTTTGCAGAATTTTGAAAAGCAGAATTATGAAAAGCAGAATTTTGAAAAACAGAATTTTGAAAAACAGAATTTTGAAAAGCAGAATATGGAAAGCAGAATTTTGTAAAGCAGAATTTTGAAAGCAGAATTTTGACAAAAGAATTTTGACCCCGGCAGAATTTTGACCCCAACCCGAGATGGGATCGGGTCAAAATTCTGGCTTCAAAATTCTGCTTTTCAAAATTCTGCTTTTTCAGCGAAAATTCTGTTTTTCAAAATTCTGCTTTTTTTTTATTCTGTTTTTCAAAATTCTGCTTTTTAAAATTCTGCTTTTCAAAATTCTGCCAGCATTATATTTGAACAAAAAAATTCTGCTAATTCTGTTTTTTTTTTATAGCATATGCGCTGGCTAAAGAAAAATACACCTCATTAATGTAATTCAACATTGGTACTTTCCTAAATTTTTTTATTTAAGTGTCGCAAATATTTTTTTAAATGCATATACTGACTTTCTTTCAAATAAAATATGTATACTAATTGGAACCGATGTTGTACATTCCTTTTCTTATTCAAAATTTGAATATTCATCTTTATTTGATAAATTAATAAATTTTTAGTTATTTTCGGAAATGTTTAATATTAAAAACATTTTCTTAATATTTTCAAATTTATTCATTTAGGTATAAAACAAAAATTAATTCGCATTTAAAAAATGACAAATTATGTAGGTAAGTAATCAAATAAGCAGATAATTTTTCAAAAAGATGATTTTACAGAATTCTGCAAAAAATTAAAAAAGGGTTTGGAAAATGTTAAAAAGCGCGCGCTTTTTAACATTTTCCAAACCCTTTTTTAATTTTTTGCAGAATTTTGAAAAGCAGAATTATGAAAAGCAGAATTTTGAAAAACAGAATTTTGAAAAACAGAATTTTGAAAAGCAGAATATGGAAAGCAGAATTTTGTAAAGCAGAATTTTGAAAGCAGAATTTTGACAAAAGAATTTTGACCCCGGCAGAATTTTGACCCCAACCCTATGGCCTTCCCCCTCATAAATTGCATATTTCTTTTATGAGCAGAAACATGCAGAAAATTAATACGAAATATTAAGTTGCAACAGTTGCATATGTTTTGCACAGCACTGTAAAAATAATTTTTGTGATACATGAAGGTATCCCCTTATTTTCGTCTAAATTGATTGTATATGTACTTTTTTAACAAAATTAAAAACACACACGTGTTCTGCGATTTATTCACATTTAAGTTCATTAAAAAGAATAATATCCTGACTAAATGAAAAAAAAAGAATGAAAGCCTCCCGCATAAACTACAAATAACAACTGTATTAACTATACCCTAAAAGTGTCAACTGTAATAGTGTGTTCAAATCTCAGACTAATTTAATATTTATTATTTATTTAACTACTTTATTACAACTACTCATCAGACAAAAAAAAAATAATTTCTAAAATTTCTGCATAATATCCCTTATTATTCAGGCACGTTGTAAGACCACAAATTTTCGTAAATTACTATTATCCTGAGATTATCCCTATTCATTTGTAGAAATATGTCTTTTAATCCAATCTATTTATCAGAGTGTTGTACCTTGACCTAAGGGGTTTAATTATTTCACCTTAATGACAGACTTTAGTCTTAATATACCAAATAATGACAATATTAAAAATGAACCTTTATAAATTTTATTTAACTTTTTTTCATAAATTTACATAAATATTTCTGTGTTTGAAAATAAAACAATATAAGGAAAGTGATTTTCGTTGAAGAAAAAAAAAAAAACATATATTTTGTAACATGCCATAGAACCGTTTTCTTGATGTCTGAATTTCTCGTGAGCAACGTAATCGATTTTAACAATTTTTGAAGTGAAAACTTCTTTAGTATCGTAGTGATTTGAAACAAAATGAAACGAAAACGCGACACGAACATTCAACTTGTTATAACTTTTTTGTTTTAATAGATAGGTAGATGAATGAAATTTGTACTGTAGATAGGTAATTAAATAAACTATAAATGTACAAAATTTCAATTAATTTCATATTCAAAATTCTGAGGTAACGGTAAAAAAATGTTCTTTTTCTACACACGTTATATCTTTTGATCTAGTGCAAATACAAATTTAATTTAACTTTAATACGCATGCTGATAACATTTGATATATCACATTTAACTGTACGAGCTCTACAAGTTACACAATCTTAAATTGAAATTTCAATTGGCTTTAAAAAATTCTTATTTTTTTTTCTAGGCATGGTAGAAATATGATTCATACGTCATATAAAAGGTGAAATAACCTTTCAGATGATATAAAATTCACTATAGGTTGTCATTTAAAAAAATATATTTAATGGTGTGAAAAGGGAAAAAAATTGATTTTTTTGCTTTTTTGATGAAAAGTGATTTGGTTTGAAAAAAATAAGCTCTTTTTGTAGATGTTGTATAGACATGTACGATATAAATATTTTGTGCTGAAACAATAAGCTTTCAGATGATATAAAATTAATATAGGTTGTCATAAAAAAAACATGTATTTAAAGGAGATAGAATAAAAAATAGGTAGATTTTTAGATAGGTAGGTTTTTTTTTAAGGTTTCACTTCTACCACGTGTGAATTGCACACATGACTTTTTTCTTTCCAAAACCTTTTTAATAACTTCCACTTTAAAATTAACAAAAAAAAATTCAAAAAAATCCTTTTTTTGTCTTTCTTTGAATTTAAAAAAATTTTGTTTTGAAAAATCAATTGTATTTAAAAACGGATCAATAAATTTTTTGAAACGTTGTTTTTTAGGCTCCCGTAAATTACGCCATAGGAAATTACGCCAGATTTTTTTTTGGAAAAAAAGCCAAACAAATTTTTTATACAAAATCTGGCTTTTTTTCCTAGGCAAAAAGTGCAAAACTTTTCTGGGAATATTTCCAGAATTTCTGGCATTTTTTTTCCAAAAACATTTCTGGTGCTTTTTCCATTTCATAAAATGGAAAAAGAACCAGAAACCATCTGGTGTTTTTTTCCTTTTTTGTTTTGAAAAAAGAGCCAGAAAAAAATACTGAAATAATTAAATTTAGTTTTCGTAACATCGATAATTAGTTTTTGTATGCTTGATTATTTTAAGTACTATCATACTTTAAAGTTACAGTTTTTGTTACAAAATGTTAATTTTTGTATGGTTGGTTTAAAAAAAAGACAAAATTATAAAAAACATTTGTTTGTACTGCATTTTGAGATAATAAATTATTCCAATTGAAATTCCAAAATGAAAATGGAAAATAAACCAGAATTTATTAAGTGCAGGCTCTTTTTCCAAAACGAAATGTGGAAATTAAGCCAGAATGTATTATTTTCTGGCCTAATTTCCATTTCATTTTCCGACTCTTTTTCCATAGTTTCCACACATTCCAATATTTCTGCCTTTTTTCCCAAATTATTTTTTAGTGTTTTTTTTTTTATCAATTTTGACCAAAAGAAATATTCTGGCGTTTTTTCCAAAAAAAAATCTGGCGTAATTTCCAGGAGCCGTTTTTTATTTCAATTAATATTACTTTTTTATTTACAACAATTATTTTTATTTAAACTAATTAAAAACTAATT
The DNA here is from genome assembly GCF_945859705.1 of Episyrphus balteatus. Lineage (NCBI taxonomy): Eukaryota > Metazoa > Arthropoda > Insecta > Diptera > Syrphidae > Episyrphus > Episyrphus balteatus. The sequence goes on from NC_079136.1 coordinate 120,139,400, forward strand.
AATAATATGTTTTAACTATTTAAAAAAAATCAAAAAAAATTTAAAAAAAATACAATTAAATCGTTATAAGAAAATTTTTATGTAAATTTTTCTTTAAGCAATGCAAAAAGTGACTTTGTTCACTTTCATAATTATGGGCACATTTATAGATTAGGTTGACATTGATTCTATATCCTTTTTATCAGATATCGGCTTTTTGGTGTTAAATAAGTTAAAACATTCCATTTGCAAAAAGGCAGATTAAATTGACCCAATATTAAAAACTTTAGGTAGACCTTAGATTAACCTGGTATTTCTCGTAAAAAGAAACATTCTAATAAAAATATTGAACCAACAAAAAAAAAAAGGAAACAAGTAGGTACTTACCGACTAAAAGTCAAGTATAATCGAATGACCTTATATAAATTTACATATTTCTGAAGTGGTACGTGCTTTTATATTCTCTCTAAATAATTGAAAATGTTACCTTCTGGTTGATTAAGGCAAACACGCACCAAACACTTTCGAAGTGGGTGGTTTTTATACAAAAAAAAACAACACTTTGGTTATCAAGATTAACTACGGATACCTTACCTACTGGATTTTTTTTTTTATTACGTCAATCCTTTTTCCATTTAATTAATGTTAAAGAGGCATATGTTTTTTTTTTTTATATCTACTTGTTTTCTAATTGACTTTGTTGTTTTCGTGTATTTTATAGGAAAAATTATTCACTTGTGATTTTGTTTCGTAAATTATTTAACATATATATTGCTATAACTTGCTTAAAAGCTGAAATGATTTCTTCTAACAAGGTGCCTCTGTTTAAGATTGCTACACAGAGAAAAATAGACCACATAAAATAGAACAAAAACAATAAGATTTCTCTATGGTTTTCATCCAAGAAGGAAACCTTATTAAAACAATCGGGTTTTCCTTATTGTTTTAAAATCTGCAAAAAAATAAAAAAAACGATGACCAGACTGGGAATCGAACTGGAGACTTCAAATCATTAGTCGCCCACCTTACCACCTGAACCAACCTGCCATGAAAATATTGATCGCGATTTTTGTTCTAGTGCTAAGTTGCAAAAAAAATCAACTTTTCAGTCAAATTTTAATAAGATTTTCTCTATAAAAATAATAAGAAATCTCCTTAAAAAAACCTTATTAATCGTTGATTTTAATAAGATTTCCTTATGAAATGTATGGACGGTAAAACAATATGGCAATCTGTTAGTTTTTAGCGGGTCATATTTTTCTCTGTGTAGGATCTTGAATGAGTTTGCTAATAGATAAGGCATACAATGTTGAAAAATCAGCTTTATATCCATATCAAAATAAAATGCACGACTGGGTCGCACGAACTTGCTCTTAGAGTTCAAATTGCTTAAATATTTAAGGGGTAATAACACCTTGTAAACCACGAAATCGAGCGTCATTTTCATCACCGTATTAAACAAAGAAGAAATATTATTTTCTTTTGGTGTTTGTTTAGTTTAATTAAGTATATTAATAGGTAACAGAATAGGCTAATGTTAAATTTTTTAATGATGTGAAATTTTTTAAATGGCGGTGTAGTTCAGGATGATAGTAAAATCCTGTGCTCCCATCGGGCGACCAACTAACTCCTACAGTTTTTAACCGATTGGGCTGAAATTTTGTGTGGAGCTTAAAAATACTATTCTCTAGTGAAGTAGGTACGTAAGATTTTTTTGAAATATTAAAATTTAACGATTTTATGGTCTTTTTTTCAGCGAATTTTGTTTTTGGAATGAAATAATTTTTTCAAACTAATGCCATTTCTTTAAAAATTAATATTTCAAAAAAATCCTACGTACTTCACTAGAGAATAGTATTTTTAAGCTCCACACAAAATTTCAGCCTAATCGGTTAAAAACTGTAGGAGTTAGTTGGTCGCCCGATGGGAGCACAGGATTTTACTATCATCCTGAACTACACCGCCATTTAAAAAATTTCACATCATTAAAAAATTTAACATTAGCCTATTCTCTTACCTATTAATATACTTAATTAAACTAAACAAACACCAAAAGAAAATATTATTTCTTCTTTGTTTTATACGCTGATGAATATGACGCTCGATTTCATGGTTTACAAGGTGTTATTAATCCTTAAGACTTTTTATATAGGAATCGTTAGAGCCGTTTTTTTTTAAAACAATTTTTTTATAAATAATTTTTGTAAAAAAAGTTATAAAATAAAATTGGTATGCCATTTTGTAGAAATCAATTATCAACATCTAAAAAAAAAATTTCAAAAAAATTCAATGTCCCGTTTTCGAAAATTTGATTTTTCAAAAAAAAAAAAAAATTTCAAAATTTTTTTAAAAATCCAAAAATTATTTTTTTCGAAATTTTATTTTTGGCTTAGGTATATTAAAATCATATAAATGTATAGTACATGTAGTATAGTATAGTAAAGTAAAAATGTATAAACACAACGAAGAGTTTCCACCAGTTAGTTAAGGTATTGAAATTAAATTATTTCGAACTTGCAAGCAAATTAAGATGATTTTGTTCCTTTATTTTCAACTATTCGAAATTTGACAATATCTGATTTTCGAACTTTTTTCAAATAAAAATCCCAAAGTACACGGGCAAAAAACAGACACTTATAGCAATTGACTTTTAGAAATCAATGTGGTAACAAAGGGTTGCTAAGTGTCTTAAAAAAAAATAAATAAATAAAAACTAAAAAATAATAATAATTACTTTCAAGACTGAACATTGTTATCATAAGTACATTTGTATAATATAAAACCGGTGACGAGTCGGTAAAGTAAAGTTTATGTTGCAAGAGGGTTACCAGCATTCAAAATTATAATAAACGTTGAAAAAAAAAATGAAACAAAATTTAAAAAGTTGATTAGAGAGAAGGTTGCAAAGTACATAAATAGCTCTTGTTGGAGTTATAAAGTCCACAAATTGGTTAAAGTGTTAATAAAACCATAGGGTTGCCAGAGTCAACAAACTTGAAATAAAACAAAAAAAAAAAATACTATAAATATAGGAAATCAGTACCTATAAAACTCTCATAAATATTATTAAAGTAACTTTTGAATGCATTTGTGAGTACGATAGGGCTGCCATAATTCACAAAAAACAAGAAATTAGCAAGAGCATCAAAAAATATTATGATGAGATAAGTCTAAAAATTAGTTTCATAATACTTCTTATTATAACATATTCAGTGAGTTTTTATTTTTTTAAATTTTTCGTAGCGTTCAAAAAATCTCAAACTTATAGAACATGTGCGCATGATTGTGCGCATACATGTGCAAAAAATTGGTATTTTAAAAATGATTTTTGACCGAATAACGGAAAAGACAAGTTTTTTTGTCCCAAGTTTTTTGACCGTTTTTAATCGTTTTTTATTTTGATCTTTTTTTCTTCAACACATAAATGAATGAAATATATATTGTAAATAGATAATAGACAGGACTATATTTATGCAAAATTTCAAACTTTTGTTGTCATAGTTTTGAGATAACGGTAAAATAAAGTTCTATTTTCAACAGATAATATCTTTTGAACTAGAGCAGATACAAATTTTATTTAACTTTATTGAGCATCCTGATGATGTAACCTTTCATTTGGTATATCACGCATTACTGTACATTCACTACAAGCTACACAATGTTAAATTAAAAAGCTTGCGAAATACCTCAAAACAGCTGTGGAGATCTGTTGATCATGAACAGCCACCAGTAGTGACGAAATTATAAGCTTTTACATGATACACAATTTTTTATAGGTTGTCTAAAAAAAATTGGTTCAATGGCGTGAGAACATAAAATTATATGTTTTTTTTTTTGCTTTTTTTGATGAAAATTAATCGAGGTAAACAAATTCTAGCTCTTTTTGTAGATGCCTAATAGACATGATATATATAATTTGAGCTGAAGCAATAAGCTTTCAGGTGGTATAAAATTTATTATAGGTTGTTGTATCAAAAAAATGAATTTTTGGGTGATGGAAATGATTTTTTCACTTTTTTTCATAAGAAATGATTGTTTTTAATAAATTATTTTAATACTTTTTGCGCATTGTTAAAATTTAAAAATGGTTGTATTATTTAGAAGAAATATTTGCCTTTTTAATGGTATAATTTTTTTTGTACCTAAGCTTTTAAAATCAAAAAATTAATACAATGAGAAAAGAAAAAAGGTAATTTTTTTTAGCTTTTTCTTGTAAATAATGATTGATTTTAAACATAAGCACACAACCTGTTTTCTTACGACGTTATCACGTAAAATTATCGTCCGTAAACCAGCTTTACAGACAACCTCTTTTTTTTTGCAAGAAATATGTCAATTTTAATCGGCACTAGATAAATTCTTAGTTTTATGAGAAAGCAGACTAACTATCTTGGTTTTCCCGTTTCCATTTTCCCTTCTTAAAAAAAAAACTTTCATCTTCACAACATCAAAGATTCAATTTGTACTCTTAATAAAGTAAATCAACAATTTTATCCTCTTCACAATTCCTCATACCTATAGATATTGATGGACACAATTTGTCAGCTTAAAAGTTAATTACACACTCGAACGAAACCGGTATCAGTCTCATTTGTATCCGCATTATATCCTGTTTACAGTACCTACTTTGATTCCAGAGAAAAAAAAATCAATTTACTTTGATGGCAAATGAATGGTGTTAAGATGTTCTCTTCTTTTTTTTTTTTTTGGTTTCTGACAAAATATTGAATCTTTTTCATAAATCAATTTTTGCGCAATTTCGCATAATTCTCGGGTGTAAAATTCAAGCCAACAAGATAGGATAAGAAAAAGAACAAAACACCATTCAGGACAGCATGATAATCGAATTAAGGGATTTTTGTACTTTACTTTTTTTTGATTTGGGTATAAAATTCAAGGACCAATATTGAATTTTTTTGTGGTTATTTTCTTTTTTTTCCATTGAAAAAGAAAAGTGTCTTTGCCTTTTTCATTATTAGTCCCATCATGCCTTGAGGAAGTGATTGATGAGGTGAAAAGTTTTCACGAAGGCAGGATTTTCAGAAGAAGATAATGAGATGATTTTTTTTTTTTTTGAAAAGTTATTGATTGAGGGATTGTCAAATTGGGAATATTTATGTATATTGCATTTCTTAAAAATAAGGTTTTCAGAAAGTATTTCATTTAGGTTGAAACCAATTTCCATCAATTTTCTTTATATTTCAGTGTTTGGAAGTGGGTAATTGAAATGCCCTAGTACATTTGCACGTGTGAACAAAATATAGTCTTACCTATATGACATTTGGGAGGAGCGATTATACCAATAAGCAATTGAGAATGTTAACAACACCGTTGGTGTTTTCAAGCTACATTAAAGATACGTTTGATATATTTGTCTGTTGATATAGAATAAAAGCTCTTATTAACCTATAAAAATGGAGCATAAATTATAAATTTTTAATAATTTTATCATTATACCAATCAGCAAAGTAATAAACATAAGACATTTTTCATGTTTTTTTTACAATCACTTAGCCAATTGTATGTAGATTGGCTAAGTGATTAAGAAAATATAAGGAAATATTGTGAAACCTACTAATTTTCAAAAATAATGTTGTTTATACCAATCATTGAACAAGTAAATATGTATGATAAATTTTTGACATTTGCGTCTATAAAACACTTAAAGCAAAAATGCTTTAAGTTTAATGGTTTTTATGACTGTAGATTTTATACCAATAAGAAACCAAGAACGATGTTTTTTCACATGACTAACATTAGAGACTTACTTAAAATGTAAAATATTAAAGAACTCATGTACAAATCATCAATTTTGAATACTTCTCATTTTTATACCAATCACTAAACAAGTACAAAATTGCAGGTCATTTTGAAATTTGAAAAAAAAAAAATAATAAAAACAAATGGTAGAACACATTACTTTTAAAAGTCTATGGTTTATTTTATACCAATCATTTAATAAGCTAATAAAACATTTAAATCTATGATTGACACAGGTACAATACAAGAATTATGAAAAAAGAAACTAACCAACTTTTCTTAGTTTAATAGTTTTCAAATTTGTAGCTTTTATACCAATATAAAAAAAAACCACTATTATAACATTAGAAACTTACTTAAAATTTAAAACAATTCATGAAAAAGCTTCAAATTTTAAAAATTTTCATTTTTATACCAATAAATAAACATGGTTACAAATGTTTATGTTTGTTATTTTTATGCATCAGTCATTTATCAGTTTTCATTTAAATGTGAAAAATCTACAAATTACTGAAAAATTATTTTTTCTACAAATCAAGTTTTTATACCAATTAGTAAATGAATACACAAAGCAGGTTTTTTTTGGGTTTTGTCTATTACTTTTTCTACAAATCAAGTTTTTATACCAATTAGTAAATGATACACAAAGCAGGTATTTTTTTGGGTTTTGTCTATCAATTACCTAAAAGGTAGGCTTTAAGAAGAAAAATCATTCATATATAAATCATTAAATAATAACCCTAATAACGTTTATACCATTCAACGAACAGAAGACAAACGCCAACTAACTAACTAATTACTGGAATAAATAAATTTACCAACATTTTTATCTGCCAAATAGTTAATTTATAGGTGCTTTAAATATATACAGAGTATACAATTTATATATGTGTGTTATGTGAATAAGTTTTTTATATTTTATACCATTCAGGTGTACACATACAATAAGCCCTTAACTATGAAAAAGTCACAAGAAATTAATTTTTTTTAAATGAAATTGTTTCTATCTTTTAACTCAAAATAATGTGTAAATATCCAAATCCAGCTCCTGGAAATTTTGGCAGGAAATTAATCCTTAATCAAGGACCAAAATATCGTATTCTTTGAAACTTAAACAAAGATGTTTAAGGGACTTTTCGTTTTCGTGTCGTGAATATAAGCCTAAAACTTTTCATCCTTCTAAGAGAAAATACTTTTCTTCCTTTCCTGAAAATTAATCTAAAACAAATCAATGAAATCAGGAAAATTTTTGTTCCTTCCCAATTTAGTAGATATTTTATGGGTCAACTGTTTTGACCTTAACGAATTAGAAACATATTTGTATCACATACATACAACTAACTGTCAATATTATTTCACAAAAAATGAACCGAAAAGGACTCTAATCAGGATACAGGTCAAACACACACACACACACACACGCACATAAAACTACATTTACATTTTTGTTGGGGAAAAAAAAAGAGAGAAACGGAAAAAGGAAAGGATATGTCTCCAATATATAGATTCCTGAATGAAATTGACCAAAACATTACGTGTCCCAGTTCTTGTCTCGTTTAGTTTTGCTTTTTTTTATTTTTCATTTATTTCTTGAGACTTGATTTCTTGTGTGTAGAGAAATAAAAGTGAATATATTTAGGTTGAGTGAAAGAAGTAATAAAATAACAAAAAAAAAAAAAAAAAAAACATCAAGAAACATTCAATAGGAGGTTAGGAAATTGATGTGACAGGATGAAAAAACCAAAGGAGGTGAGATATGAAACAAAAACGATTTAGACATATTCAAGGACATTCCTTTATTTTCCACGATAAAAAAAGCTTTTTTTTTTGATACATTTCGATTTTTCAATGTAAGCAGATATATCAAGGTAAAATAATCGACTATCATTTTATATCAAGTGGGGATTGAAGTTGATGTCAGTAAAAATGGAGGTTATAAATTGAAAAACCATTTCTTTGCATTTCATGTAACGCATCACTTGCAATAAATATGTATATCCTTGGACCACCTACGAGTTTCCAAGCCTAGCCTTGGTACAAGCAGATGAACTTTAACATTATGCCTCTTAATACCGCAGTTGAGGTTAAATGTTAAACATACAAACTTTTTGTGACGAAGCGTTACACTCCGCATTCCGATAGTATCCAATCCCCCGACTAAAAGTGTACCGTGCAAACAAAAGACCTAAAGAACTTACAAATATTCCAAGTGTACAAAATTCAGAGACCGAGAATATAACTTTAAAACGTAATAATCAGTTTACAGTACCAAGACCAGCTACCATAAATCAACATCATCAAGTTTAAGCAGCTATTAAACCGAATTTTCATACTTTTTTATCTTTTGATTTTTATAATTCACATTCACATGTTTTTATCATAAAATAAGTTAAGCAGAAGCAAGACTTATTTCAACTGCATTATAGCAAAAAGGCTCAATTCAAAATTGAAATGAAACACCATTTTTGAAGCAAACGAAATATGGAGGAAATTTTTTGAAAATGTTATCCCTTGCGGTCTTAGCTGGTTTGATGTTTGTTTTATTAAGTTTACTTTTTTAAATTAAAAAAAATGTTTACTCTGGTGTATACGTGTTTTTTTGTTTTTGAAATTCTATTTTAATGCCTTTTTAATAGTGTGCATTTCTCTCATTTAAAAAAAATATAAAATTAAAAAAAAAAAAAAAACATTTTATGAAAATATATTTCTAATGTAATTTTTTTCCCCTTATATTCATTCATTTCTTTCTGACAGCTGCTGACAAAGATTGAATTCAATTTAAATGAATTAAATTATTCCTTACAACATGAAGGTTCTTCTTCAATGAAAATATAAAAATGTACTTCAATCAAATTTTTATTATTTATTCTTTTAAAACTGAAATTTTGCTACACTTAAAAACAACATTGACCTTTTCTTATTCAAATATAAAAACGAATGTACCTTCAGCTTACATCTACAAAGAAATATATTTAATGATGTTAAAAATAAATCCCAAATCCATTGACTTTGATAAATATTAATACAAGAAAAATTATTCTTCTTTGTTAAATTGATGTCTTGAAGAACATAAATATTCATTTTTTATAACTTTATTTTTTTTTATTAATAAGGAAGAAGAAGAAGAAGGGAATTTAAAGGGAAAATATTTTGATTCTGTTTGGATTTTCTTTTTGATTTTGAATTCATTGGTATATTTAACTTAGTTAAATATTTTTTGTTCATAAATGTTCAATTAATTCAAATTTTTATGTATTATACCATTAAAATCCTTTTCAATATTATACCGGCTAAATGGTATAAAATGATTTTATTATTAGCTTTTTACATATTTAAACCTTTCTTTAAAAAATACTGTTTTTAAAACAAATGACAATGCCAATTAGCTGGTTTATTTTGTTTATACCAATAAGCTTATACCAATAACAAAATCAAAAGGCATAATTTGTTTATTTTTATTTTTCAATTTATTAAACAACAGACATATTTCTATGTATTTGTTAAATGGTTGGTAAAAACTGGTCTAATTATTAGAACAATAGTGAAGTCTCTCTTAGAATTTCTGTGTAACCTATTTAAGTTCTGAAAAATTTTTCTGAGTAGTAACATTTGTCAAATAGCATTTCCTTACCACCAACAAATTTATACCAATAAATTATTCAAAAACCATATTAAATTAAAAATCAAATTGCAAACCTTTTTAGATAAAAATAAATTGCTAACGCAATTACACAGAAGCTAACATTTTTTTTGTGTAATTGGTATAAACTTCATTTGATTAGTTTAATTTTTAATTTAATGCCTAGAATGGGTTATAAACTAACCAAAAAATTGAAAAAAATGGTTATTTAAAAAAACTTACTTTAAATTCCAAGTACAAAAAGCGGGTTCTTTAAATACCGAGAAGAAAAGGAACCTCATATCTGGTCCTTTTTTTTTTAGACTTTGATTTTTACCGACAAATTACTGGCAGTTTATTTGGTATAAACTAGTCTAATATAATGTGAGTTCTTGTCAATTTATTTTTTTTGTTGTCTTAAATAATGACAAATTTGTGCCATCATTTAATAGGTGCAAAAAGTTACTACTTTTTATACCAATCACCTTATACCAACTGCTACATAAACAATTTGGTCTTGTTTTGATGTTTTATTGAGTTTTTTTTTAAGTAAGAAACTTATAAATGCTTTGCAGTTCACAATCTTTTCTAAATCATTAAGCTAGTTTAACTAAAAGCTGATTGGTATAAACTAGTCTGAGGCACATAAGACGATCAGTGTATTTGTATCTAAACTCTAACGTGCGGTCATCAATTTTCTTGTTTATACCAATCAATGGCACATTACATTCTTCTAAAATTTGTATTTTGTTTCAATATAATAATTTTCTTAGAAGAAGGAAAACCACAGTTTAATTTGTTTTAATTTCAAAAGTTCTTTACTTTAAATATTTTCTTAGAACAAACATTTTAACTAAATAAATGTAAATTACTAAATACACACACATGTTCACATTTCAATTATTCTGTTGACCACAAAAGAGTTACACAAATGATTCGTGTCATTAAATTTTAGAAAGACCAAACTAATCAAGAAAATTTCATACCATGAAAATTATTCAACCACAAAGAAAATATTTAACAAAACCTTGAACCTTTTGGATTGAGAATTTTCACCAAAAAAAAAAAAAAAGATAATAAAACTAGAAACCATATTGGGATAACCCTTTTAGACCCATTACACACTTATCCTTTAAGATTAAACAAAAATTTGTTAGGTAAATTGACCCAATAAGATGACCTATGTCATCAGGTTTAATGTTGTGCTCTAAGAGGATTTTCCGGAAATTAAAAAAAAAAAAATTAAAAGAAAACATAAAAGAAGACAAAAAAGTGTTCAGTTGGTTTTTGTGTGAAAGATACAAAAAAAGGATGAATTTAGAGGTTGTTAAAATCTTTTCTTCTTTGACTGTAAAATGTGTCTTTTGTTGTAAAATACACGAAAGAATGAAAAATTGAAAATAATAAAACTGTTTCAAAAGGAACCTTATTTAGAAGGAGAGCGAGGAAAATCAAGTGAAAGTATAATTTTTTTGAGATCCGATCAATCTTTTAGCAATTAATTGCTAGCAACTTTTTCCCTTCAAATTGAGGAGCGTTTTTTTCAAAACTCAACAAATTTAATGTTTTTTTTCAAGTTTTTTCAGGGAAGGTTTTTTGTTTCCTATTTGAATACAAAACCAAATTTTCAAAAAATAGAAACCAGGATTTGTTCTTTCTTGCAAAGCTTAATCGATAGGCTTAATTTTTATTTGCAGATTTGGAACGAATTTTCTTTATGTTGAACATGAAAACACCGAGTTTCTTCAAAATGAAACAAATCCAAAAGTGCACTTTTTCTACCTAACGTTACAACTTTTTATGCATAATAGGTATATGAATAAGTGAAATCAATCAACCCATGTCAAAACTACAATAATATTGATATTTAAAAATAGATAAGTCTTTCCAACAGCAGACAAACTTTATTAAGCTTGGCAAAAACCTGCTATTTTGTTTATAGTTTTGCAAAACCTCGTAGTATTTTGTTGAGTTTTGAAAAACCTCCATGAATTTTGTATTGGTTTTGTTGAGTTTTGAAAAAAAAAACGATTTTCTTAAACATTTTTTTTAAATAAAAACTATTAGCTTTTATAATATTTTTATTTCCATATAATATTTATTACAAATATGTATATGTTGTTCTCAAGAAATACTTTAATTTCTTTAAAAAGTGTTCATTAAAATCGTTTCAGTTGTTTACATGTGAAACGGTTCTACAATAGGTATATATAATTTTTCATATTTCAAAAAATTTATTTTACAGCGTCTAAATACACATAAACAGACAGAAACAATTTTGGAATGCCATGCCTGATTGAAATTTCGAGGTAATTTTTTTTAGAATTAAAAAAATCGAGGCTCTGAGAAATTCAAAATAGTAAGTTTTCATCACGTCCGTCTGTGCATCTGTCCATCTGGTAAACTGCCCAAACGCGTTGAGGTACTTTCTCAAATTTTAGTAGGTACTGATAATATTTATAGATTTCTAAAACTTGCTTTTATTTTTATTTTAATGTCTTCCTCCACCAAAGCAACTTTATTTGAAGCGGTTATAAAAAAAAAAAGTTCTTTTTCTCCAACAGAATATTTTTTTTACTTGCGATATAGGTACTATATATCAAGTTATGTATTCGTACAAAAAAAAAAGTTGAGATAACATTTTTCATTGACATTACGATGGTAGACAAAGCCAAAAAAGTAGGTCCCGGAAGTCCGTCTGTCTGTCTGTCTGTCTGTATACGAACCTACAGCCTAAACGGATGGACCGATTTATGTCAAACTTGGTATGTAGCGTTATTTGGCGACTCTCCAGAGGGGTTTTTGGAATAAATTTTTTTGGACCAAAAATAACTGTACTTGTCATATATCGATTTTAGTAAAATTGAAATATCTCAAAAACGGCTCTAACGATTTTGTTTAAAAAATTCAAATGATAGTTTTAAGCTAAGGTCTATCTTTTAATGAAAATTTTTTTTTGAAAATCATTATTAACGGTACCTGCCATAGAACCGTTTTTTTTTTTCAAATCCAATTATCTCCGAAACTGCTTATTCGATTTCAACGAAACTTTTTGTGAAGAAGCATTTCTATAATTTAAATATAAACCAAGAATAAAATTTTCAAAAAAATAAAAAAATAAATAAAATAAATTTTGAAAAATCAAATTTTCGAATACGGGACATTGAATTTTTTTGAAATTTTGTTTTAAGATGCCGATTAGTGATTTCTACAAAATGGCATACCAATTTTATTTTAAAACTTTTTTTCCAAAAAATTATTTATAAAAAATTAGTTTTTTAAAAAACAGCTCTAACGATTTTGAAATTTTTTTTTTTAAATGCATCTTAATATATCAGTCAAAACTGCATACTTGTTTTGGAGGGCGATTTGATTTCAGATTTTATTTTATTTTTTTTTTAAACGAATTTTATTTTTTTTCCAAATTTCTATATAAAAAGTCTTAAAAATTTAAGCAACTTTAACTCTAAGAGCAAGTTCGTGCGACCCAGTCGTGCATTTTATTTATTTTTGACTTTATCCCAAAAGACAAGTTTTCTTTCAAAAATTTTGTTTTATATAATAAAAATTTATCCCCTCAAGATCATAATAGTATGTACCTTAGGGTGGGTAAAAAATGATTTGGTACTCCGAAAAATCGATTGCTAGACCCCTCTAGAATATACACACCAAATATGAGCTCTTTATATTAATGGGAAGGTCCTCCGTTTTGCAATGTACCAAATCAAAAAAAAGAATTTCGATTTTTTGACCCACCCTAATGTACCTTGTACCTACATTACATAGAATGAAAAATAATAAAACTTTAATAGAATTTTTTAAATAAATTAAAAACAAAATTTTCAGAACATAATTTTTTTTGATTAAGCCCTGATTTTCCAATCGTCAGTTAGACTATAAGAAGAATAAATGTCAATATAAAAAAAAACTTTTTTCGTAGGAATAAGCCTTAACTGGGGTTTAGTTGGCTATTGCAAAATTGGCTCTAAAAATAAATTTTTTTTTTTTTTTTTTTGAAAAATTAACTTTTTCAATAGCAGAGTATCGTCAGCTAAGAGTAGGTTAATCGAGCAATGTATTATATTTCTGATAAGTGTTATCGATTTAACATCTTTAAATATAATGTTCACATTATTACATTACTTTTAATTCCACCCTGTATAAAAAAAAAGCTATTTCCGGTTTCTAAAATATTACTTAACCCATGTATGTATTAATTTCAACTTGGTAAAGTGTGAAATATTTTTGGGGAAATTGTATTCCTTTGCTTCAAAAAATTCATTAACAAAAATCCAGTAAGTGCTGTTATAAACTCCCTAATTATAAAAGTTTTAAAAAAGAAACAAATTTGGTCTTATACATTTTTTTCTGCATAGTCATCACATCTCCAATAATAATAAGAAAACAGTATTTTAATAAATTTTCCAATTTTCCTTTACAAAATTTAATAAATAAACTCTTGTTTTTGTTCTTTTTTTTTTTTAATTTGATAATTTCTTCTTTTTACAGGAACATTATCCTCAAAAGTCAAATTAATTTGAGTTATATAATTTTAATATCATCCATTAATTTCAAATATATTGCAAAACTTTTTTTCTTATATTCCTTAAATTATCCTCAAAAGTAAGTATACCTTACCTATATTTTGTATTTTTTTTATAAAAACAAAAAAACTTGGTCTTCTTGTTTGATATTATTAAAGAACAAACAAAAAAAAAAGAGAAATTCATCTTACCTTTCACCATAACACCTTAGGTCAACAAAAAATTTCTTTTCAAATAGGTAATTGTTATTTATTTTGTTCCAGACGAAAATTATTATCTTCCGCAGTCTGTGTTATAAGAGAAAGTAATTAAAAGTCTTATTGTTTATTTTTTTTTCTTTTTTATCTTGTTTCCGTCAAGAAAATTACAACAAAACGAACAAAGAAATGAGGTAAACATTTTCATACCTAAGAAGGTGAATGAATCCTAAAGCGTGTTAAAAAGCTTGACTGAGTTAAAAGAAATAAATTTTGTCTTTTTTTTTTTTTAATCCAAACGTAAAAACTTTTTTAATATCAAACTGAAACAATTGATTTTTCTTTCAAAATAAAGGAAAATATTAAAAAAGTAATAAGAAACAAAAAAAATGGTGTTATAGATATATTCGACAGACATACATTATGTGCGTTTATGGTATGAACCATTTCCTAAGGATACTCATATCCTTTCAAATTTTTTTTTTCATTTTTTTTTTAATATCTTTTATATTTGTAAAGAAAAATGATACACATCATGTGACAGATATTATATTCTTTTTCTTTGTAAATGTCACATGAAGGCCAAAAAGGAAGCAGTAAATTGTACAAGAAATTAACAAACAAAAATAAGGTACTCATGTACGTTTGTATGCTAGAAAAACAGACTTATTAATTTGACATTTAAATTAATATTTTTAATAAAAAAAACAATGACACCAGATTTGTATGAAAGAAATTAAAATAAAATAAGGCAATGTTTGCGATTGGCACACGTCACACCTTATCCAACAATCCGGTCACTTAGTTACGCAGTTAAATTTAAATTTACCCACACGCTTAAGAGTTATAAAATCAAAATTCACTTAAATGTTGACTTAAACTCATGCGAAACCTGCTATCAAGTGATTCTCAGTATTCGAATCTTTAAATACTTTTCTAAAGTAAGAATAATACCCTAAATCAACCCAAAGCATCCCACAAATTTTCCCATGACAAAACTTTGTATAGCTTCAACAGTTTTTGTGCGGCAATAGTAAACAAGTTTCTATTTTCTGCCAAAAAAAAAAAACAAAAATATATTACAAAATATCAATAAAAAATCTATTTTTAATAATTCCATATAAAACACACCGAATCACCCACGAAAATGTTTTTCTTAAAATCATTGAGCACGTGACGATAGGTAAATAATATTGGTAGGGATGAATTTAATCGTTGGCGGTGGCGTCGAACATTTTAGCACACCCTCCGTACCCCATTCCACGTTTCATATTGTAAGCAACATTTATTGCTTAGAGCCAATAAATTAACTATATTTGAGCCATGTACTAGCAATAGCAAGCAAGTAGCAATTTTTAGAGAGTTTTATGGTTGCCACTGTGTTTAATAAATAACTCTTTCAGTTCAATTCAGTTCAGTTCAGTTCTAGTTCCATTTAAATTTCCACTTCCATTTCATTTCCATTTCCATTTCATTTCCATTTCATTTCCATTTCATTTCCATTGCATTTCCATTTCGTTTCCATTATATTTACATTTACATTTCCATTTCATTTCCATTTTATTTCCATTTCATTTCCATTTCAATTCCATTTCATTTCCATTTCATTTCCACTTCTTTTCCATTTCATTTCCATTTCAATTATATTTCATTTCCATTTCATTTCCATTTCATTTCCATTTCATTTCCATTTCATTTCCATTTCATTTCCATTTCATTTCCATTTCATTTCCATTTCATTTCCATTTCATTTCCATTTCATTTCCATTTCATTTCCATTTCATTTCCATTTCATTTCCATTTCATTTCCATTTCAATTCCATTTCATTTCCATTTGAATTCCATTTCATTTCCATTTCATTTACATTTAATTTATGTTTCATTTCTATTTCCAATTCATTTCATATCATATTGCATTGAATTTTATTTTTACCAAGTTGGCAACCATAATTACAAGCACTTTACCTACCAAAAAAAATAAATAAACATTCATTCATAGTCTTCCAGCCACCTCAAAATGCTCTGGTTTCATTATTATTTTCACTGGCAAAAACTTAAATAACCAAATATATGAGTGCGCACACAGGTAGATCGTATAGATGCAACCACATCACTACAACAGCAATATAAAAGCACAACAGCTAGAAGCAGTATACTTAGTTTAGCACACACACGAAGCACTTGCATAAAACTCTGTGTCTATAAATTCACTAGTTTCCGGATGATTTTGCAACATTCGAAGTTCAATAAATTTCTTGCAAAAACGCCGTAAAACGTTGTGTTCTGGCTTTGCTCTTCAGTGCTTTATGCATTTATGCATTACACAGCACCTATACGTTAGCGCTTCCACCATCACGATGGGATGTGCATTGAATCACAGACTTTTTCGATACACAATTTGTTAGAGTTTTTTTGGTTGTTCTTGTCAGTAAACTCACTGACTGTGAGGTATTTTTTTTGTTATTAAGGTTTATTGCAGCCTTTTTGGTTTCGGTTTCACAAAAATAGATAAAAAAGATAGTTTTTTTTAACTAATTGCTATTGTAGCACCAGAGAATACAAAGTAATCTACCCACCTTGATGTTTTTTTTTGCTGAAACACAATAAATTTTCAGCTGAAAATAGAATGAAAGTAGTCAAAGTGGAGTACCACAAGGCTGTGTATTCACAACGTTGGTAGTTTTTTATAATTTATTTCATGACTGTTTCTTTTTTGCAATACCTGTCTGAGGTTATGTTAAATTGTAATTATTTTTTCATTATTTTCGTTCCTGACTGTAAAATATACAACAGGAAACCCTTA
Source organism: Episyrphus balteatus (assembly GCF_945859705.1). Lineage (NCBI taxonomy): Eukaryota > Metazoa > Arthropoda > Insecta > Diptera > Syrphidae > Episyrphus > Episyrphus balteatus. The sequence goes on from NC_079136.1 coordinate 120,156,302, forward strand.
AAATATTATTTGTATCTACTAGAAACTAAAAACTATTTGCATTTTTAGAAAAGTATTTATTTAACAAAGACATCCTGTGCAGGCAGGATACTCTCATCATGTTGCTACTCCAATAAAATAATATTATTTTAAACAATTTCATTTATTCAGATTAGATTTTGAGTTCAAAATAAATAGAAGCCACTTAAGGAGAGATGGAACAGTTATTTTATCTTGTAAATATTTAGATAGATTTATTGGCCGGGTGAATGACTGGAGAAGAGCTTAATGGACTTAATTTATTTGCGAACAACTTATCCAAAACAAAACAAAATGTTTATTTGCTTGCTTCAAGGATTAAACATGAACATTACGAGTAAATATAAAATTGCTAATGTTTCATTTAGCTATAACTTTTTTGTTTCTTATGTATGTAGCGGTTTTTGGAGATTATAAGAGTTTTTGAATCTATTTTTTTTACCAAAAATAACGGTACCTGACATATATCAATTTTGGAAAATTTTATTTTATTCAAAAAGGAGTACTAACGGTACATACCATTTATTAAATTTGACTAGTTTAATGTTTACTAAATTAGTGAAAAAATTAATAGAAAAAAACGTCGTAGTGGAATTTAAAAGAATGGCTTAAAGCTCAAACTGTCTAGATGTTACGATGAAAAAATATTTAAGCCACGTATTCCGCTCAGTCCTATTCAATACAAAAAAAAATCGGATTTTTTCCTGTTTTTTTTTTTTTTATCTAAAAACAGCCACCACAAAAAAGTGACGCCATTTTCTAACGTTACACTCTCGCACTTTCGCAGTCCGGCACAAAAATTTCAATTAAAAATTAACAATTAGAGATACAAAAATCTTCTATAGCCTATTTGAAAGATAATAACCTAAAGCTTAATCCAAATGAAGGGGTAAAACGGAAAGATGAAATTTGGGCTTAAATCTAAACGCGAAGTCGTAGAGAATTGATTTTTTTTTTCTATAGATAGATGAGATTAATTTAAGAATAACTGCATTTAATAAAAAATTCCGTCTGATACGGATTTTTTTCCAACACTCTGAGTTTCGAAATATGAATTTTTGAAAAACACCTTGTTTTATAGGGTATTTTTGGGTAATTTTTGATTTTTAGCTTTTTTTTTGGAGCGCTCAAAAAATCTCAAACTTATAGGACATGTAGGTTTGGCCTTATGCATACATGTGCAAAAAATTGGAATCGTTTAGTGAGTTTTGACTGACTAACGAAAGAAACAAGTTTTTAAAAAACACGTTTTTTGACCGTTTTAAACCGATTTTCATCGTTTTTTATTTTTATCTTTTTTTTACTTGCTCTATAGGCAAGTATTGGTTTCGTGTCGAAAAAAAAATTTGAGGTTTTAATCAAAACCAACATTACGATGATGGAGAATTTCAAAAAAGTGGGTCTCGAAATTCCGTCCGTGCGTCTGTACGTCTGTGCGTCTGTGCGGTTGTGCGTCCATCTGTACACATTTCCACAGAATAAACGGGTGGACGGATTTTCTTCAAATTTGGTACAGATGATTTTTATAGAATTCTGAAAGTTGTTTTTTTTTTGTTTTTTTATATCTCGTTTAGAACGTATACCTCCCATACAAAAAAATACGATATTGCGAATTTCTCGAAAACGGCTCTAACGATTTTGATTAAACTTTGTATACGTAATATTTAAAGCAGTGGCAATAAAACTACATTTTTATTTTTTCTCAAAAAAGTCAAATAACAAAAAAAAATTTTTTCATGCCCTAAATGTCGGCTCTTCCTCAATATCAATTTTTTTTTTAAATTTAGAGCCAGCTTTTAAAATCTACAAGTAGACTAACATAAAAGTGCTTTGAACTGCAAGAGCAAGTACGTGCGACCCCAGTCGTGCATTTTATTTTAATAGATACAGGAATAAAGTATATGGAGTAATGATAGACCATGACTACGACTATATGTGTGCGAAGTTTCAATGATTTTCGTAAACACAATTTTGAGATAACGGTAAAATAAAATTTTAGAATTCAACAGGTATAACTTTTGACCAAGAGCAGATAGAAATTTTATTAAACTTTTATAAGCATCCTAATACAATTACCTTTCATTTGGTATATTACACATAACGGTAAACTAACTACAAGCTACACAATATTAAATCAAGAAACTTGCGAAAAACCTCAAAACACCAGTAGAGATCTGTTGCCCCCCGAACAGCCACCAGTGTGGGAAGTACCGTAATCTCAGTCTGGAAATTCGTAATGGTTGACTTTAAAAAATTCTAACTTCACTTGTAGGCATCTTTGAAATGATATTGATACGTCATATGATAATGAAAGGTGAAATAATAAGTATAAAATTGTTTATAGGTTGTCAAACAAAAAAATTGATTCCATAGCCTGAGAACATAAAAATAAATGTTGCAAAAATTTAAAAATGGTTTTATTCTTAGGAAGAAATACTTGGCTTTTAAATTGCATAATTTTTTTTGTAAGCTTTTAAAATAAAAAAAATTAATATAATGAGAAAATAAAAAAGGTATTTTTTTTTAGCTTTTTCTTCATTTTAAACAAAAACACACAACCTGTTTTGTGACGACGTTATCACGTAAAATCATCGTCCGTAAACCGGCTTTACAGACAACCTCTTTTTTTTAATTAATTTAAAATACACTGCTTTTGGGATAATCAGACCCTATGTTAGAAATATCGAGAAAACCAGTAATTTTTATTGTGCCTTTTACAATTTAATAAGCCCACAATGCTTCGATTCTTTTTGCAAATAAAGTTAAATTATCACGATTCTTTAAATGATGATAATCTCTAACAAAAAACGTTTTTAATTTTTTTTTTTTACTTTTTATTAATAGAAATTTTTGAATTAAAGTTGAAACAATTTTTTTTTTCGGTGGGTATTCAATAGCAATTATAGGATTCTGCGGAACACGTAACGCTTGAAAAAAAAATTTTTCATCGTTAGATCTCATAAAATTCCACGATTTCCAAGGTTTTGAAAAACCTAAAAAAATTTGGAATTTTTTTTGATCCCTTAATTTTTTTTTAGCTACAACTGTATTATTTTTGTGCAAAAGCATTTTTATATTGTCTTAATATAAATCTAAATCACTTTTGATTATGAAAAAAAAAACTTATTTTTTTTTTGTAATTTTCGAAAGCGGGATATTGATTTTTTTGAAATTTAAGTTTTAATAAAATAACTTCAAAATGTCATACCAACTTTTTTTTTAAATTGTTTTTAAAAAATTTGTTTTTTTTGTTTTAAACGAATTTAACGTTCTTTTAATTTTTTAAAATGAGACCAATACAAGATGTTTTCAACTCTTTAATTAGTCAAAAAATAAAATTTCTTTAAAATTGTTTTTTTTTTTTTTTTGAGAAATAAATCAAACATTTTACCGATCTTAAATAGATACAATATGATGACATATACTTCGGCAAATGCGAGGTGGCAAAATAATTTACTAACATGAAAATCTATTTAATTTTATCGGAAGCGAAAAAAATTTTGGCCACGCTAAAGAATCAATTTTGAGATGTGAAAATAAAAACTTCTTCCCTTTCTGGCGATTTCCGAATATCTCTTTTTTCAACTCACTTTCCAAAACTCTTTTTCAAGTAATCAAATTTTGCTGCGGTAACATGATCGATATTTAAGACTTTACAAAAAAACTTAAAAAAAAACAGTTATTTTTGACTCTTGATTTTTTTTTTTGTTTTTTTTTGTTTTTTTTTTTTTTTATATATTTTTATCTAAATATGATAACTAACGAACTCACAAGAAGCAAAATCATATTTCTTTGTAAAAAAATTAGATTATGTAAAATCTTTGTGTTAATATATTTTTAAGTACATTGACAGTTTATGAGCTATACAGAAAAAATAAATTCATTTCTCAGTTTTGTTTTTCAAAAACTTATTGTGATAGATCAATATTTTCTTTTGATTTAATCTCACCAATTTTTCGAATTCCACATTATTCCTTCCTGAAATTCCTATAAAAATGAATTTATTCTTTTTCATTTATTTGATTATTGAAGAAAGTTATTCAATTTCACTTGACACACACTCGTTATGGGTGATGAAAATATTTCTAACGAAAAAGTCATTAGCTTGAGACATGAAGTACAAATTGTTTAAATCCCAATGTCATTACCCAAACAAACAATCTTCCTAGAAAAAAAAAACAAAATCTCAATTCCTTTGTCTTTTAAGAATTAATTGGCTTTATAGAAATTTCACTTGAAAGTAATTTTGTAAATTCTTGTTTACATCATTCATGATAAAAGTTATCAAAATTTTCATTTCAGAAAAAAAAAAAAAAATAATTTTCATAATTTTTTAACTCAAAAAGCATTAAAAAACTTTAGATGCAATAAAAATTTAAAATAAAATTATAATTAAATTGCACAATTTTTAATGAGAGTGTGTGCATTTTGGGTAAAGTATGTATGTAAAACCAATAAAAGAGTTAAATTGCCTTGCACAATGGAACCTTCCTCTGGTTATGGAGAATAATCCTCCCCTCCGGCAAAATTTAATCCCCTTGATCACTTAATCCAATTAGCAGGATTGAACTGTGGTCGCGTACCTACTGCAACGTGTAAAAAGTAGAAAGAGCGATGCAAGGACGTGACGTGAAGGCGCGGCAGCAGCAACATCACCATTGTACCGTAAAATATGAGAAAACTTTTCTTGGAAAAATGTACCACCAATTTTCTGTTATACCTAGCTTTGAGCATTTCATGTTGGTTTATTCGCTAGTTTGCTTTGCGTTTTTTTGTCGTCATTGAAGTTGTTTTCATTGCACACAGAGAATGAAGCTCTTTGGAAAATTTGTGCTACCTGTCGTTTCTATTCGGAAATTGGAATTCCTTTCCAAACCAAACTACAAAAAAAAAAACTTTGTCTGCTTGAATTTAATGTTAAAAAAAGAGTCATCTCTGTTCTCTTCGTGTAATATTTGCCAATTTCCACAAGTTTGCATGATATTTTGAAACGTGCACACGTTTTAATTTGCAGAAAGAAGGTTTTTTTCTTTTTCCCTTGGTCGCCAAAAAATTGACAATAGCATTTTTGCTTGTAAAAATCCAACCACCAAATATGCATTGATAGCAATATCTCGTACTAGTACAACGTACATTATATCTTTGTGAAGAAAAGAAATTATTGGCACTATTTATTTGCGAAAAATTAATGAAAAGGTGTTGTATACATTCTGTATACTTCCATTTGTTTGTATTTTTTTTTTTTTTTTATGTTTGTTACCTCATAACTTTGGACTAAGTAAACCAATTTTGATAATTCTTTTTGTATTGGAAAGCTGGTGCCTGCAGTGTGGTCCCATTTCAATTTCATCTAGTTATTGAAATAGAAACTATGAGAAAAACCATGATCCATGGAAGTCGGATAATTTTGATTATGTTAAAATGCATTTTTAGAAAAAATGTTTTCAAAATCGTTAGAGCCATTTTTTTTTTTTTTTAACTAATTTTCTATAAAAAGTTTTTTTGAACTTGTAGCAACTTTAAATCAACACCTAAAACCAAAATTTCAAAAATATTGAATGTCGCGTTTCAAAAATTTGATTAGTCAAAAAAAAAAAAATATTTAAAAAATCCAAAAATTAAAAGTTAAGAAGAGTTTTTGGAATTGATTTTTTGGATCCAAAATAACGGTACCTTTCATAAACCAATTTTGGAAAGGTTAAATTAAAAAAAAAAAATATTAAAAAAAAAAAAAATACACCTTTTGTTTTTTAAACCAAAAAATTATTCTTGTGCAAATTTGTCTTAATGTTACCATTAGTTTCTTAAACATTATTTTTTTTTTACAAAAATGTTCATTGAAACTGGTTGTGTCGTTTTCACACATCAAGAATGTTTTCTTGATTTCTCACTTACTCATAAATGACTAAGCTGGTTTAAACGAACATTTTTGGCTGAAATATTTAAAACGTCTTATTACGTACGTAATTTAAAAAAAATTCAATTTCTTTTTTTTTTTTTTTTGAAAAATCAATTTTTTTGAAATTTTGTTTTTATTTGTCGAGTAATAATTTCTTCAAAACAGCAAACAATTTTGTTTTTAATATTTTAGAAATTAACTGTCAAAATAAAACTATGTAATTTAAAAAAAAAACCGTTCCTACAATTTTCGAAAAAATAAAAATCCAAAAATTTGTTATGAAACTTATTGGATTACTTAGTTTAAAGATTTTAAAACCATTGAAAAGAGTGTTTTTGTTGTTTTAAAAACAATTTTCAATCTTGTTTTACGTTTGCATTTAACATCAAATAAATGGAAAAATTAAATCAATCAGTTTGTAAATATGCATAAAATAAAATAAATAAATAAATTAAATTTAAAATTAAAATTATCCAACGAAATAGAAATTTCATTTAAAGAGCTTATTTTTGTTAGGAACTTCTGTAAAGAGGATATTGTATTTATATCTATTCTATTTTATTACTTTGTAATCACCTCCTTTATTAAAATTATCTATTGTTTATTAGGAATTGTATATATTTTTTATTTAATCCATTTTAAACGAGAACAACGAATTAAGTATTATTATTTAACAGTTGAACATGGATATATCCAAATAATTATTTCAAAATTTAAATCACATCATTTTGTATGATTGACTACTTCCATAGTAATTAAATTCTAATCTGCATGCTTTTAATCAAACAAAGTAGGAATTTTTCTGAATTAATTTATAATAAACCTTCTACTTAAAACTATATTTTATTTTTGTGTCAGAGAATCAATTCCAATAATTGAACTTTATTCGTGTTTTTGGATTTAAATTGCAACTAAAATCTATTTTATGTGTCATTCATTTCTGACAGATATTATATTTATAATGTTGCTCCTGATTCCTCTTTTCATGATACAATATATGCGTGCAATTAATTCAATCCCTCTCCCTGAAATCTATAATACCCCATACAAATTTTGGTTATGTTATTTCCCATTGATATAAATTAAATCTAGACTAAATGAAATCAATAGATAACTATGGTAACATTGTGCATTTGCTATGTGTGGTGTGTGAATTGATAAATAGTTGAATGTATTTAATTTATTATATTGAATATTCTATGAGTAAATTAATCAGAATTTAAAGCTTTTCAATGCAATATTTAGATTAATGGAATTTCTATATGTGCAGTGATTAGAAATGCTATGCAATTTCCTTAATCCTTTAAGAATTTTGGAAAATTCATACTTCAATATATGAGAAAATAATACTCTTAGAAATTGCATAACAAGGCAGGATTTCTAAAAATTCAATTATTAAATAGGGCTAAAATGACATAGTAAATATAATTTATTTTTTAACGGTAAGTCGTAGAAAGTTGAATTTTTGATGTTTTTAACGGTTTTTTAAAAACTATGCAAGTAGACCTTTGACAAATTGGTTCATATCGACGGTTAAACTTCATAACCTCGTAAGTCGTTTTTGCAAGTTTTTCAGAAATCAAAAAACAATATGTTGTGTTTCTTGTTTTTGTATGGGATGTATCAATACGAGCTTTTGAATTTCGTCATTCCTGAAAAATGTTCAAAACAACATTGTTGAACTGAATATACCAAAAGATAGCTCTGAATTTTCTGAATTGTTTGCATTAATAATATTTTTTTCGAATTTTTCGACTTACTTATGAAGTTTAACCGTCGATATGGGGATTTTTTTTCAGAAATTGAAGTTATACAAAAAGAAAGGTAACGAAAAAAATTTAGACGGAATTTGTTTCTAAGGCCCTGATTTTCGAAATATGATCTTTTGAAAAACAACTATTTTTTAAGGGTATTTTTGTTTTAGCTTGCTAAAACTTAATAAATTAGATTAATTAAGATTTCAATATTTCGATTTTATATGCAGTTTTTAAAAATTTTTGTATTAATTTAAAATATTTTTGTATTTTAACCTTATTTTGAATCAAAAAAAAAAAAAAAACATTAAAATTTAATCCAAATTATTAAAATAAAAGAAATTTGTATTCCAAATTAATTCCAAGGCACCTAAATCATAACTTTATCTTGGTACAGATTGAAATTAAATATTCGTCTACTTTAATTTGTTTTAATACAAGAATATTGAACGAATATTAATTGTTTTTTTATTTCTAACATTCGACAACATTTTTTAATGTTGAAAAATGAACTGGTCACTGAGGTGTATGTGGAACATTTTTTAAACAAGTTTTCATATTGGTTGAAACAGATTTCTTTGCTAAGGAAATACTGATCCGTGTGGAATATTTTTTTGAACCATTAACATTATGTGGTAAGCATTATGTAAGTAATGTTCAAACAGAAATTGAAGTGCTGGTGCTTGTGGATATTTTTTGGTTTATGCCACATTAATGAAATGGTAACGGAGTTACGAATAACAGAGTTACGCTCGACAGAGTTACGGCCGTCAAAGTTACGCGAAACCGAAGTTACGAAAAACTAGAGTTACGAATTCTAAAGTTATGTTAAGCTATGACAAGTGATTTTTGGGTTGGCAACAATTGAGAGGAACGATATGGAATTATGGAAACATAAATAAGAGAATATCGATACGTAGGTGCAATATTAGTTGGACAAATAAGAAGTTAATTTCAGTTATGTCCCCCAAACTTACATAAGTAGGTATACTTTTGTTTTTTTTTTCTATTTCAACGTTTTTGCGATCTTCTCACAAAAACAAAACCATATATATGTATATCTATACCTATCCAATCAAAATTTTACAAGATTAAATAACACCGATTTTCGCTTTACTCATTTAGTTCTGACCAATGAGAAAAATGTTAATCTCTTGTTTGTATTTCCATAATTCCATATCGTTCCTCGCAATTGTTGCCAACCCAAAAATCACATGTCATAGCTTATCATAACTTTAGAATTCGTAACACTAGTTTTTCGTAACTTCGGTTTCGCGTAACTTTGACGCTCGTAACTCTGTCGCCCGTAACTCTGGTATTCGTAACTTCGTCGGTTTCCCCACATTGATAGGTGATTAGTATAAGACCTCAATATTAATTTAAATGAATTAAAAACTTTTTCTGAGCTATTGTGGTTAAGAAAAGAACAAATAGATAAAGCTCAGAAAAAGTTTTAATTCATTTAAATTAATTTTGTATTTAAAAATTATTTTTTTTTAATTCACTCAGTTTGTTTATTTTTTTTTAATTACTTTCAGTAGCCTTTTTTATGAAATAAAACTTATTTTTTTTATGAAAAGAGCACAAAAAATTAATACTCATTAACGTGTTTTTTTGACTAAAATGATATGAAAGTGTAAAAAACAACTTAAAAAACGAAGAAAATTGTGTTTGATGCAAAATTGTGGAAAAACGGTTTTCCGCAGAAAAAAGTTTTGAGACAAACTTAAACTGTAATAAATTCTTGATTGGTTGTAAAAAAAATCTTTCCCAACAAACTTAGTTTGGCAAAGATAAGGCCAGTTAAAGGACAAGAGAGCAAAAATCATAAAAACCGTGGTAACTCGAAAACGGGACGAAAACGAGAAAATTACCTCATAAGTTTTTCGACTTAAAATGACCTCAGGAATCCATGGTTTTTAATTTGGGGCGGTGACTGTGTCCCACCCCTGTATATTTTTAGGCTGAATCAATTTTAGCACTTATTTTCTAATTTATGTTGGATATCTCTTAATAAAAAAAATTAGTACATTAGCCGAGTTTTTTTTGGTACCTCAGTCCTTTAGCTCAATAAAATTTTGCACGGAAAACAACATGAAATAAATGCTACCTATGGATTAACAAAAGTTTTTTATTTGTTTGCTTACAGAGAAATTTTTTTTCTAAACTTAACATTTTCGACCCTTCAAAAATAAAGGATTAAATAAATAAAAGTAATCGTTTGATCTTGTTTACAGCGTTAAATGTTTGCTTAGTAAAATACTGAGTAACAATAAAACACGACTATCATTAGAATTTTTTAGACAATGCGGGATTTTTTAAAAACCCATTTTGATAAAATAGACGAGTACCTATGTACATAAAATTATTTTTAAGAGTTTATTTCTCAAAACATAACATTAATAATCGTAAATATTATTTGAAGTCATAAATTTTATTTTCAAAATTTTAAAACCTAAACCTTTTTTATTTTAACAAATTTAACCATCATAACATAAACTTTGCCTGAAACGGCAACCAAAAACATTTCAAATGTTTATCCTAAAAATAAATGTTAACAACCAAATTTTAGGTATCAGAGGTTCTATCTCTAAGCATATTATTTCCGCAAGTCACAGTATACATTTATTTGAATTTTTATGGCAGATTCAATGGCAGATTTTATGGCAGATTCAAACAAACAAACATTAACATTACTAATTATTGCCCATTTTATAAAATTACACAAATAAAAGTCACAAAAGGCTTATAGTAGTTTTGAAAACTATCTATAAAACTTAATTAATGATTATTACTTTTACTCACGGTAACAACTTATAATAAAAAGGTGTAGACGATTATGTTTCTCCACTACAAAATACATTTGTTTTAATTTTAATAGTTTCCATTAACGCCCTAACCTTCTTTAGGTTGTGAAATCACGACAAAAGCCTTTAAAACAACACCAATTAAAAGTCTGTAGCAGCTTTTCGCAAGTAAAAAGAGTTCGATTAAGGTAATGCAGAGAAATCTTTGAAAAGGTTTAATCTTTTTTTAAGGAGAAGAAAACTACTCTTGTCCTATTATTATTTTTGAAAACTTTTAAAATCCTTTTACTTAGTCGCTACCCTGTTTCATAAAAGTAATTGAAACATTAGAAAAGTTACGTCTTTTCTCTTCAAATTAATATCAAATTGATTCTTCCAAAGAAGTATACTCAACTCATTACTTAGCTATTTTAGTAACCACTTTCTGTCAACACTATGTATCCCCCATTTCAGCCATCACAAGAGAACGATTATACTTTTAAATTACTCCACGAGACTCTCGTCATTTTATTATTATAAGCCTTTTCCCTGTGTGTGTAACTTTGATGAACACAATTTTGTCGGTTCCGTTTTGAATACCATCACCAGTTTTCCAACTAAGCGAAAACTTTTACAATCCCGAGGATATTCATTTCCCACACCACTTCCTCTCTTCTTCTTCTTCCTTCTCTCTTAAAAGTAATGATTCCCAAACCGACAACCATCAACTCTATGCTATGGGAACAATTTAATTTGATTTTTTCCCCCCAATGAAACAGACAGCACTTAGCTTTTAAGTGAAAATTTTCGTTACTTAAAATTTTACAATCATTTTATTTCTGTGTTGATGAGTAAAGTTTTCAATTTTCTTCTTGTTTTTTTTTTTCTGATAGAAAAGAAATGAGAGATGATGAGGAAAAATCATAAAATGATGATGGTGACGATATGAAATAATAAATCAATGTCGCAGGATTTCAAGTAACGGATGGTGATGCAATTTTATCGTCTTGACGGTGTGGCATAGAAAAATTGAATAATTCATTCAAGTAGTATCGACTAGACATCTTATAATTATTTCCATTAAAGAGAAGGTTTCTTTAATACCCAGTTTAAGTGCTTGCGGTTACAGAATTCATCATTTATTTTTAGAAACAATATTGTTTTTTTACGGGAGCTGATTAGCTTTTTCTGACTTCGTATTCGGGTTTAGCACATCGAAAACCTTCAGTAAAGTATATTTATATTTCGGCAACAAAACCCTTGTTAACCAGTGTAATTAATGCAATTTTTTACATAAGGAGTATGGATGATCCAGTTTTGACCTTAAAAAACTTAATTACACCTGCATTGTGTGGATAGAGCAGTCTTTGGAAACACTTGTATATATCAAGGGGCACGGTAGTGCCCAGCCAAGTTCTCTAGCAACTTTGGCACTACACCCTTATTTACAGGAAACAACTCAGGCCATTTTCGACCCCCCTCTAATTTCCACACCAAAGATGCTAGAAATTTCAAACTTGCTACATTTATTGAGCTTGTCAAAACCAAACTCCTCACAAAATTTCAGCCTTTTACGATGAGTAGTTTCTGAGATATAGGGCTTCAAAAATCGCAAAAACCGTAACTGACTGACTGACTGACTTCTCGTTAACGTAGAAACTTGAAATTTTACACGGTGATAGGACTTGTGGTGTATACAAAGGGAAAAATCGAAAATTTGAGATTTTCAATTCAGGGGGCGTGGCAACCGCCCATTTCCGTTGAATTTTCATTAAATATTATAGAGCACTTCTGATTATCGTAGAATCTTGAAATTTGGTAGAATGGTAGAAATGGTAGTTTATACAAAGGAAAAAATTTAAAATTTGAGAATTTTAGCCAGGGGGCGTGGCAACCGCCCATTTTCACTGAATTTTCATCAAATATAGAGATTTTCAATTCTACAGCCATACCTTGCAATAAGTAGTGAAATCACAACAAAAACATTACTGTTAAAAAAGGAGCCAAGTTTTCCTATGTTGAAATTATGCTGGCACAAAAAGTACTGAGATGTAAAAGTGTACCAAGTTCTAAAGTTTGGGTTCAAATTCGTATCAATAAAATTTTGATTGTTTACTTGGCAATTTTTGAAATAACTTAAAAAATCGGTAATTAAAAGAAAAATTGTCAAGAGAACAATCAAAATTTTATTGATACGAATTTGAACTTAAACTTTAGAACTTGGTACACTTTTACATCTCAGTACTTTTTGTTCCAGCATAATTTCAACATAGGAGAACTTGGCTCCTTTTTTAACAGTAATGTTTTTGTTGTGATCATCTTTTCTCGCCAAGAAAGCTATATCTTAATTTATCTAGGCTGTAAATGGGGCACTGAGGATAATTCATTTTGTATGAGTGTTTAATGTTATTATAGAGTCAAATGACGCTAAGTTTAACTTAAGAGAAAATCTATCTTTAAATTCAATCATTAAATAGGGTAAATAAGGGTAAAAGGACATTTTAAAACAATTATGTTCTAACCGGTGAGTCGTAGAAAGTTGATTTTATTTTTCGTTGGATAAAATTAGAAAAATTGCAGAAGATTGAAAAAATTGAATTATTGAAAAAATTCTTTAAAAAAAATTCAAAAGTGAGCTATGAATGATTTAAAAAAAAAAACTATATTTATGGGTAGAACTTTTAAAAAAAATGGTTATTATAGGAATTTTTCAAAGCTTGCAAAAATCTGCCATTTATAAAAGGCTAGATTAATTTCCGTACGTGTGCCAAAACTGATTTTTTAATCGAAAAAGAAAGAAGAAAAACTATTTTATTTTGTGCCATTTTTTTACCGTTTTAAATTTAGGTAAATCTTGATTGTTTTAGAGGAATATTTTTTTTTCTTTTTTAATTTCAAGGTAATTAGGTATATGTTGTTCGAAATTGAACAATATCAAAAGCAATAACATTTCAAAAGCTGATAAAATATGTTAAAGAATGTTAACATGGTAGAGAAAAAATGTAAAAATCACACAGTTTTTCGGCTTCGGATCTTCGAATCCAGATTATTATACGGATATGCCAGAAGGCAGTTGTATTTATTTGAAAAAAATTTAAAAGTTAAATCAACTTCTTGGAGAAAAAAAGGCCTCCCTACCTTAGAATAAGATAATGCCCACTTTAAATTCCACCAACTTAAAACAAGAGGATTTCGGCTTAAAATAAGTGGAATCAGCTTAAATTCTGTTAAATTTAAGGTCAACCTCATTTGATTTTAATGTGAATTTTTATCTTAAAAAAAAACGACTAAAAATAAAAATTTAAAAATTATCCTCAAACTTCAGCTTTAGTTGGTGTTTATTATACTTATTTCCAACAGCGAGGTAGCATGATACTAAAGCTCTCACCTAGTGACGCAACAGTTGTAGGATCGATTCCCCAGTGGCTGCCAGTACTTTTATTTTTTATTAAAATGTTTCCACATAAAAATTAGATGATTTTCCGCTTAAATTAAGAGGATTTCTTTTAAATTTGCAAATTGAAGAAATTAAGGAGATTTGTCCGCTTAATAAGATGGTAGTCATCTTGGCAGAAAGCCGATGCAGAAAACCGATTAATTTAATTCAGAATCCGCTTGTTTTTCGGTGGTTTTTTTTTTCTCCGTGTTGATTTACAAAATCAAGTAGGTAAGTGCGAAAATATTTTTTTTTTGTATTTCCTATGTTATCCACCAGGTACATAGTTCTTGAATTCTACCTACTCAAAATCCTTCATTTGTCATAAACTAAAATAAAAATGATGTTGCTCTTGATTTTATTTAAAGCAACATGGTCACCCACATGGTCACCATCAAATATAACATAATTCTAAAGGATTTCATGTCTCGATTTATTTGTCTGGGATTTTACTTGTGGGTCTACTTTTTAAAACCGAATCACTTTTAAAGTTATCAAATATTTAATACCAATGTCTGCCAAGGAACTCAAAATAAATAATTTATTTTTACCTTTTTAAAATAAAATAATAAAACTGACTGACCTTCAAGTTCTAGGTATATTTTACAGAAAAAAAAAAAAACAACAATAAGAAAAGGAACATCTTATTTGAATTATAAATTCTATCCTTTGCTGATTTTTCGGTTCCACATTGGGATGGGTACCTAATTCAATCTGTAAAACCCTAAGTAGACAAAAACTTGGCAACTAACCATCAGCTAGGTCCTTTTGCAAAATCCTTATAAATAGTTTTATATGCCAAACTAACGACTTGGTAATGACACTCATCTTACTCAGAGAGTTTTCAAACAAAGAATTTTCAACTTCGAAAGTCTTGTGTAATGTAATGTGTAATCAATTGGAAAATAGTTGTTTTTTGGCAAAATCCAGATGGTTGGAGGATAGGTTCAATGTTTTTTTGAGAACGAAATTCTTCGAATTGAATCTCTGTTCTTTGAATAATTTATAATACATATATTCAAGAAGAAAATTGTAGAAGAAACATTTTCAGTGTTGTCTCTTTACTTTTTCTGGGTACAAAAAGCTTTCTATATAGAGACAGGTAAGGTAGCAAGACAAAATTGTTTCAATAAAAGTCAGGATTCATGAATTTTCCATAAGACATAGAAATTTTCTTGTTGCTTTCTTGTACCTATCCATAAATCAATTTCCATCTCTCGGTCTATAGGCTTTTTTGTTACTTATCTTCTATTCTATATCAATATTGCTCTATGTGTGTATGGGAATCCATTCCTATGTTTACAAGTTTGAAGTTTACTGAAAGATATTGTATAATAAAGATAGAGAAACTTCATTATCAATTCATAGTTTTCGATACCCAGTTTCTGATGTCTGAAATATTTACCTAACTTCCATCAGAGATTTATTTTCTAAAATCCTTTTTCCTTAAGTTAAGTTATGTAAAATCTTTATGAGAATCTTAAATTGTTAAAGTTTTTATGATTTGAAATAGATTTTAAATCCTAAAGAAGTTTTAAACGATAAATTAATGTTGCAAGAAGTTCTTTAAGAATTATTACGTTCTGTAAATTTCTCAGTAGCTTAACAATTTTACATAATGTACATATGTACAAATGCTTCAAGAGAATCATGCTTTGAATTCAAAGAAAATTTAATCACAAATTAAATTCGTTCTGGAATTTAATCCCGAATTTAGTTGAAACTATCGAATAGAAATTACGTAAGCTATCGATGTT
Source organism: Episyrphus balteatus (assembly GCF_945859705.1). NCBI lineage: Eukaryota > Metazoa > Arthropoda > Insecta > Diptera > Syrphidae > Episyrphus > Episyrphus balteatus. Next base: position 120,171,952 of record NC_079136.1, read on the forward strand.
ATAAAATTAATCCCACTGGTAAAGTTTGCTCCAGCCATAAAATACTGTAGCACAAACATTTTGAAAATTAAGAAAATGTAAAATTTTTAAAACCAAAAGTCCAAAAGAACCCACATTTTAATTAAAAAAAAAAAAATTTTGAATAACTCCAAAATCACAAAAATCTAGGAAAGGAAGAAATTTCTCCAACTACAAATCAAAATCAAAGTCATTAAAAGTTTTAAAATCTATGACCCAAATTCTAGAAGCATTGTTTTAAAAATTAAGAACTTTTAAAGTGTAGAAATTTTTAATTTTGAGAACTAAAGAATTTCTACAAGTTTTAAGAACGAAAAAAATCCATGTGAAAAAAAAAACTTTTGGGAAAATACACAAAAATAAAAAAAAAACACAATTTTCAGCTCTAAACAATTATGCCATTTGATTTCAACCTTTTTTTTCGAAAAAGTGAATTTTTATAAAATATACTTTAGTTAATGTTATTTGAAAAATTATGAGTTTGAAAAATTCATGAATTTAATCCGTTTTTTTTTTTTTTTCAAACATATGAAATTTCGACTATCAAAATAAAAATTGGATTCGCTTCGTTTTTAAAACTGGTGAACTAATTTTGAAAACACATTATTTCAAAACCATTAAATTGCAGAAATCCACTTGTTTTAAGCTGGTCTTTTGTGTACCCACTATTTGAGACTTTAAGAACTCAAAATCCAAAATTTCGAAAACAACCAATCACAATACCAATATATATTTTTTTTAATTTTTTTTTAATCCGTAAAAACTTTAAATTCGGATATCGACGGTTAAACTTCATAACCTCGTAAGTCGTTTTTGCTAGTTTTTCAGAAATCGAATAAACTTCTTAATGCAAAACCTCGTAAGTATATATTTTTTTTTTTTCTTTAAATAAGCCAAAGCAAAACCTCGTATTTTTTTTTTGATAAATTGAAATTGTTAATAAACAGTAAATACCATTGAAATACTATAATATTTTATGTCGTTGGTGTACATTTAACAATAAATTTTAATTCAATTTAAACTTTTTTATGAAAAAAAAAAACAACCACTTTTGCGCTTAAAAACACAAAACAATTCATTCCACAAGTCGATTAAATTGCGTTGTAGGAGACTTACGAGGTACTGCTTAATTTTTTTTATTGGATTTATAATACGAGTTTTTGAATTTTGTCATTCCTGAAAAATGTTCACAACAAACATGCCAAACTGAAAATACCAAAAGATAGCTCTGATTTTCCTGATTTTTTTTCCATTAATAATATTTTTTTTTCGATTTTTTTGACTTACGAGGTTATTAAGTTTAACCGTCGATATGCAAAATGTACACAATATTTCAAAAACTCAAAAATTTTTTTAGCTCGAACGCTTTTGAAATTATATAAGTTTTTTTTTTAAGTTGCCGAAAAATGAGTTTCCAAAATGAAAAAAAAAAATGTTCAAAAATTTGAATTTAAAAACTCATCGAGAGCTACAAAACTGGTGTTTCTACTTTTTTTCTAGTTCTATTTTACTACTCTTCAAACAAATTTTTTTAATTTTTTGATTTTGGACGCATTTTTTAATATCTTCACTTTCACATAGAAAAAAATTTTTATTGAAATTTTTTAAAAACTCAAACATTTTCCAACAACTTTTTTGAAGAGTTAAAAAAATTGTTTTTTTTTTTCGTCAAATAATATTTGAAACATTTTTTATAAATGCAAACAAATTTTTTTCATTATTTTTTATTTTAAAAGTTTAACTTTATTTGAGAAATATTTTTAAAATATTTAAATCAAAACGTTCTAAGAATAAAATTTTAATTTCTCCCTTAGGAATCTGATGCAAACAAGCAACGCCAAAGTTTAAATTAATAATTTTTTCTTTTTTGAACAAAATTCGAATTTTCATAGCATTTCTTGTATAACATAAAACCCTGTTCTCAATTTCTTTCCAACAAGAGTAATCGCATTGCTACCAACGTTTTTCATAATTTGTATTTAAAATTTTTTCATATACAAAACAATTTTTAAATTGAATTTCTATTAAATTTCATGAATATGATGATCTCTTAAAAGCCAATTCACCGAATTACCACATCTTTTCTTGTTTACATTTTCCATTAAATTCTACCTTGAGGCATTATTTATTTATTATTATATGAACATAAGAAAATCGATACTCATTTAATAAAATTTGAGAGCATATTTATATTTTCAGGTAAAAATATTTAAAAAAATGTAGAAATTATGATTATTATACAGTCTTTTCTTTTTTTAAATACTAAAGTGAAGTCAATCAATAAAGTAAACTTTAAAAACTCTTCCTGGTTTCAAAGTTTCCTTTCAACATTAAATAAACTAATTAAAAATCAGAAAGAAAAACACATTAAAAGAATTTTCAAGAACTCCCTGGATTCTTTTCCTTCCTCATTATAACTATCAATCATTGTTTAATGAAGCTATCAATGAAAACTGTAGGAAAGAAAATGTAATCAATGGATGGCTTGTGCACAAAAAAGAAAATTAAATACAAAAGAATGAAGGATTAAAATAAAGTTAAAAGCCACGAAAGGTGTTGGACAGAGTTGCCAACATTTACTAATATTGTATTATTATATATGTTTAATTCAAGTTGAATTTTTAATGATAAAGGATAAAACCTTAACATTAACAAAGAAAAACTAAAAGCAGGCTAGTGCCTAAAAGATGATACACAAAGGATCTAGACCATTCTTTTCAAAAGTGTCCGAATCTGGTAACAATGTTTTCGCAATGGATATAATATAGGAGCTTTCAGTTATAAAACAAAATAAAGGAAAACCATCTTACTGGCAACCCAGAAAAATGAGAATTAATTTGTATTGGAATTTTCCTTACCAAAACCAATTTGTTTGTTTTTGCTGGATTTATTAATCCTCATTTAGAAAGAACCACACAAAACACGATTCAACACAAAATGGATAGCTGGATAAAATTAAATTGGTTTAAAAAAATATACCAAAACACACACCTACCAAAAATTAACAATATTTTTTTGAGTAATTTTTTGGAATGTGGTGAAATTGTGTGGTTCAAACGTGTGTCTTATTTTGGATATGATTGATTTAAGCCCAGGCAAAAAAAAAGAACACAACAAAAATTTGAAAAAAAAATATTTTGATTTTCCTGTGGAAATTCTTGAAAATGATATCCTATATACACCACACATGAATACTAATTAAAATGAGCAGACCACCTCCTGAGTGACAATAAAATGATGCTGAAATAATGGCACGTGTTAAGGATTTTATTGTTCTTTGCGAGAAAATTTAAATTCATACAAATTTTTTTGAAATTTTATTGATGAATGTAGAAAACATATTTCATACTGCACTGCACAATATTGTTAGACTTCAGACACTCTAAAGGTAATTTTTACGATGATTAAAAAAATAAAAAAAGTGATTTTCTTGATGACGTTTTTGCGTCCATCTACCTCCTAAACATGTGAACAGATTTTCATCAAATTTGGTACAGATGCTTTTTCTGAAAATTTAAAAACTAATATTTTTTTGTTTTAATAACTCGCTTAGTAGACCAGGAGCGCCGACTCAAGTAGCACAAAAGTCTAAAATACACCAAAATATTTCGTGATATACATTTTGAATATAAAAAATACACCATTTTCTCGTATATAATAAACTCCGGTGGTTAAAAAAATATACCGATTTTTGGTGTATAAATGGCACTAGTGGTATATTAAATGATCTGGTTTTTGGTGAAAATTATCCCTTTGAAATTGAAAAATACACAATTAATCTATGGATAAAATATGGTGTAAATTATTCTGATTTAAAATTTTAACCAAAGTTTATTTTTTACCTCAAACAGTTTGATGAATTCTAATTCACACCATTTCTTATGAAATAAATGAAAATGAATTTTTATTCACTTTCATAATATTGCCATAAGAAACCATAAGAAAATAGTTAGGTAAATATGAATTTGTTTGCCTAATTTAAAAACGAAACACATTCTGTCTACTAATTTTAGATACTACCCCCTCTAAAAATCGAGCGCCTCAAAAATGTCAGTGAATTAATGATTTTTTTTTTTTTTCAATTTTAAAAATCAGATTTTCAAAAATTATAATTTTTTTGTTGTTTTTAAATTTTTTTGAAGAGTTCTTTAAAATATAATATACCGAATCGAAAAACCAAGAATGCGGGATAATTACATAGGTCGATAAATATACTATTAGGTATAGTAAAATAATTAATCGCTGTCTTCTTTTTTTAAATGGCGGCCATTGAAAAATATGGCGTATCCTAGTTATGCATTCTGGTGAATTTTATGTCCACAGGGTGTACTTCCTACACCAAAGAGAGTGTACAATATATACCGTTTTGGTTGATTTTAGAATCGAATAATTTTATGCACCATTAATGGTATATTATAAAAACAACTGAACATCGGTGTATTTTTTACACCGATCTTAAGAAAATGTTGAAATTTTTTACTGAAAAGACAGTGGTACAATTCTTATACCACTAATTTTGAGAAATACACCATACTTTTTCAATTTCCTCAATTTTACACCAAAATTAATGAATTTACACCAATTTATACACCAGTGTGCTACTTGAGGAAGCCTTCAAGAACATTAAAAAGTAAAAAAAAAAAAATAAAAGTAGGATGGAAGCCATTAGAAAAGGAGGTGAATATCATAAAAATGAAAGGAAAAATAAATTACGGGCGTGCCGAGTTCGGGGAGTGGGTGGGTTGAGTTTTTAATGTTAAAAAATGGTATGTTTCGATTTCCTCGGCAAAATAGTTGTTGGTAGAATTAAAAAAAAAAATAAGATTTAATTTTAAGCCGAATTTTCTCAAATAGGACAATGAAGCGTATATGTTCTTTTATTGATAAGGTTATATAATGGAATAGTAATTTACTGTTAAAAAAATATCCTCGGAATAATTCGTTTTTTTGGCTTTTCGCTAAACTCAAAAATATCAAACAACGCAATATATATTTATTTTTAAAACCAACAATTTCATTATAATTTTGTAACACATTCCATTAATTTTTATACCAGAAAATAAAACTAATATAAAAAAAAATAAAGTTTGCTGCTCAGCTCTTTTGTTTAAACCAAACCAGTTTTGCCTGCTGAAAAAGTGTTGTTATTTATCTAAATTTAAAAGTTAAAATCATAGATACTTATACAAAAATAAGGTTAATTGGCAATGGTGGTTTCATTCATTATTCAAAACAAATATAAAACATGGTGGTTTCATTCCACCAATGTAGGTATATTGATTTTGAGTCATAAAAATAATTTAAAATATACCTCCAAAATTCTACAAAAAACGATCAACATTAAAATAAATATCCAATTTTTTTTATTGTTCAAGTTTGTAAAAATAAAGTAAAAACATCAAGACTGTCAAATCACGTTTTATGTTATGTTCACAATTATAATGACAACAACCAACCATTGCATTTTGCGAAATTTAATCCTGTTAGTTTTAGCTGCACATTATTTATATGCAAATATATGTAATTGCAATTTTCCAATATTAAATTCTAATAAAATCTGAAATTTTCTGTTTAAACTGTAAAGAACTTATCCCTTTCTTGTATTCAAAGTCAGTTCCTTTTAAATAATCTTTTGTTTAAACTCTTATCTAATTTTATGCTTGCTCACAATTTACTATTTAAACAAATTTACTCAATAAAGACAATAAATGAATTTACTGGGAAATAAATCTTAAATTAAAAAAAACGAAAAAAAAGAACACCCACCAAGAGCCAAAACAGAAGAACTGAGAAAAAAAAAAAAAGAAACCATCGAAATGATTTTTCTTGGAATCCGTCTCTGCGAGAATTTCCATGTAAATCATCGTCATTTGTAACACAGTTTTTCTTTTCTTTTTTTTTTGGTTTTTTACGTATCTAGAGATTCGATTTTTATGCTATTAGGTACATCCAATTCCTCGAACTTGGTGGGCAATAAATTTAATTTAGAATACCTACCAACAAAAAAGTTATATACTCTAACGTACGAAAAAGAAGGAGCTCTTAAAATAGAAAGTAATATAAATTTTTTTCTCGGAATGGCCAAAGTTGTCTATAACCAATATGTTACCTAGACTTTGTTTTTTTTTTGAAAACTATTGGTTTTTTTTTTAAATGAAAGCTGCCTCTCCAATCAATGAAAATTCCAAGGTCCTGCTTTTCTCAACCATTCCGTTACCAATATAAAAACTAGAGATACTGGTTGAAAAAGAATTTCATTCGTTCAATAAACAAGCCAACAGCAGCTGTTTGGAGGAGTAAAAATTATTGGAAAAAATAATAATTTTTTATTTTTGTTGATTTATGAGATGAATGCAGAGAAAAAGAATAGAAAGAAAATTTCGAAGAAGCTACTCTTTTTTTCAAGTGAAAAATTCGTTAATACTATTTGCATACAGAATTGTTTTAGAGACATTATTAAATTTTTATGAATTAAAAATGAGCGGATAGGTTACTAATAGTAATGGGAACTATCGAATAATTAGAACTATCGAATAGTTCATTCATTCATTTATTCATTCATGCACTCGAATAAAAACTTTCGAATAAAACTATCGAATAAAAACTATCGAATAAAAACAATATTCGAATGACAAAACTATTCGAATGAAAAAAACTATTAGAATAAAAAAACTATCGAATAATAAATAAATATTCGAATGAAAAAACTATCGAATAAAAAAACTTCGAATAAAAAAACTATCGAATAATAAATAAATATTCGAATGAAAAAACTATCGAATAAAAAAAAATATTCGAATGAAAAAACTATCAATAAAAAAACTATTCGAATAAAAAACTATCGAATAATAAATAAATATTCGAATGAAAAAACTATCGAATTAAAAAACATATTCGAATGAAAAAAATTTTCGAATGAAAAAAACTATCGAATAAAAAACTATCGAATAATAAATAAATATTCGAATGAAAAAACTATCGAATTAAAAAAACTATCGAATAAAAAAACTATTCGAATGAAAAAACTATAATAAATAAATATTCGAATGAAAAAACTATCGAATTAAAAAAACTATTCGAATAAAAAAACTGTAGAATAAAAAAAAAACTATTTGAATGAAAAAACTATCGAATGAAATACTAACGAATAAAAAAAAATATTCGAATGAAAAAACTATCGAATAAAAAAACTATTCGAATAAAAAAACTATCGAATAATAAATAAATATTCGAATGAAAAAACTATCGAATTAAAAAAACTATTCGAATAAAAAAACTGTCGAATAAAAAAAAAAACTATTTGAATGAAAAAACTATCGAATGAAATACTAACGAATAAAAAAAAATATTCGAATGAAAAAACTATTCGAATGAAAATAGTAACTAAATGAATGAATGAATGAATAGTTTAAAACTATCGAATGAATGAATATTTTACAACAATCGATAGCTTTAATTGTTTTTATTCGATAGTTCGCATCACTAGTAACTAATAACTGATGTGCATTTTTACGACAAAGATTGTTTAAATGTAACGAAAAAGATCAACGGAATGCAAATCAATTTGGGAAGAAATCACACCCACCATTGTCATCTCAAAGCCCAAGAAACAAAGTTTAAATGAAAACCAAATTGTATTACTCCATTAACTTTAGACACATTTTCTCTTCTCCTTTTAAATTTTTCAAACCATTAAAGAACCTCTCTACCTACACACATTATTTAAAAGTTTCAAATTTAGCCTTAAATTTTATACCTTAATACCTTTTGATTCAGCACATAACTGATGGTTTCGATTAGACCATATTTCACATCTCAAACTGGTCGTCGTAGTGCCGTTAGATTTCCTGTAAAACTTTCTTAATTTTTTTTTCTCACAAGCGCATCCCTATAATGCCAAAAACTTTTACCCTTCTATTAGTGCAGTGTTGGTATTAAATTGGACTCCCATCTGCTAACTTTTCTAACTGCTATCCTGTAGAAAGTCAAAAAGTTTATCCTTTCATTTCTGACATGAAATAGTCCTCCTCGATGTGTGACATAAATTCTCAATGACTTTTCACTTTTTATTCTGTTCTCTCTAATCTGATCGTTACTCTCAAGTCACTTTTCTATTTTTATTTGAAATTCAAAGTTAACCATCTTCTAGCAGCAAAGCATTAAGCTGTTTCGAATCCTTCTTCTGGTATTTTTTGGGGGTCCTTTGAACATAGATTTTAAATTCAATTCAAATGAATGTGTGAAAAAATAACATTTCATTCGAATGCAAATATATAAACACTATCTCCGGTTGAACACCAAATAGTCAACACCTACAACGTGCATCCTTTTAAGAAGGATGAATTCATTTTTCAGGATCAAGAATATTGAATTAGTCATGTATGGAAAATAGTTGTACACACTTGAAGATATGGTAAGGCTTTCGATTTAATCGTCATCCTTCGTTTTTGTGTCCTTTTTCTTGACTTCTCTCAACACTTTGCAGCTTCTCACATATCCTTTGAATGATTAATGATAGATCCTTGTAGAATATCTGGAACCATTACACATCACAAGGTGGAAGACGATTGGTGACAACGACACGAGCAGAACAGGTTGATGGTTGAACTAAGAACTCACACCAGACTTGTTTTCACAAATAAAGTTTGTCACTGTGTGTATATAATCGAGAAAAAGGATTAAACTTTAATGAGAAGTGACACATTTGGGAATACGCAAAACCCTATCCGGATATGACGATGGGATATTATGTATGATTACATTAATCACACAAAAACATTTTAAATTAATTAAGAATATAATTTAATCATGTTAAGAACTTATGAACATTCTCTAACAGACGAAGAAAGGTAAATCCTTAAAAGGACATTTTTATTTAAATTTCTTTTGAAATTCAAATTTTTCCCATTAGGGACTATAAACTGTTTGTAATATGAAAAATAGTTCCTTGATATTTTAGTTCGGATATATTTGATTTATTCCTTCTTCTTCGGAAGAAATGATAAAAAAAGGACTCATGTTTTGAATATCACAAAGGACGAAAATTTACCAGAAACAAGGAAAAAAAAAGTTGAAATTGGCATTTTTGTTTTCATCTGGGACAAAATTCCTTTTTTTTTTATTTTTATGGTGTTATGTGTTTTTTTTTTTTTTTTTTAAAGGAATTGTAGTTAAAGTATGTCATTTTGTGTTGCTTTGGAATTTCGTTTGACAAAAACTTACTTCTACATTCTTTGTAGTTTTTATTTTTTGTAAAATTATGACGAAATTTGGTTTCAATGCAAGACAAAGTTAAATATTCTTTTTGGGTTGTTTTTTTTTTTTTATTTTTTTTTCTCTAAGAATCCTACAATTACTATCATCACTTTAGGAAGGACAAACTATTTTTTTTTTGTCAGTACTCGGGCAAACAAGAAGTTAAAAAAATAATAGAAATAAAGTTGAAAGTTTTGTTTTTAGGGAAAATTGAAAATAAATTTTCAAAACAAATTGGTTATAACGGAAATAGTGGAAAGTTTGATAGGACAAATTGCAAACTAATAGACCCAGAGTCCACAGCTGGTTTTGGGTATGCAGGCTTTAGTGTGGCCATTTGGGTATTATTCTGCAATAACGATGCAGTTCCTTATAGTGTCGCCTTCTCACCATATCGCCATGTCACCTTGTCGCCATGTCGCTATGTCGCAAAAAATTAAGTAACTGTGTCATACAAATAATATGAAAAAAAAAATAATTATGAAAATTCAGAAACAATATAGTAAAAACTAACTATGACATTAATTTCCCCTTATTCTTTGATTAATACAAAAATATCTATGAAAAGCACTATTATTTTTTAACCTCGATCTTCAAAGAGAACACACAAATAATATTACCATAAATCGCATAATAATTTCAGACAACAACAAAATTAATAATGACACAAAATAAATCCCAAGGACGAACAGTGAAATGATTTGTTTAATTATATAGTTTTCCTTTTAAAAAGATAATTGCATGCTAATTTTTAACAACTACTCCTCCTCCTTCTTTGCAAAACTTTTGTGTCCTTTCGTTGTTTGTCACTTTAAATCTCGCATCAACAAAAATACGCCCATCAGCCATCATCATCAACCAACCTCTTCCTCCTCCACTTAATAAGGATTATAATTTTCCATTGCAGTAATGTTATAATGAAATTCATTTACAAAATGTCTGCAACCAAATTATTGCATTATCCTTTTTTTTTTGTCCTTATAATTACCCTTTAACAGAACAGCAGCAATAACAACAACAACAAAAAACAAAAATAAACAAACAAACGACAAAAGCAGACTTATTTTCGTGCTTCCTAGATCAAGGATGTTTATTTTTTTTGTGTCCTTTTTTATTGTTGAAAAAAAAGTTAAGTTAAATCTCTTGCACACGATTTCAGAATTTGTGTTCGTTCACTTAAAAGTGCTGACTTCAGGGCAAATTATATACAACATCGAGGTTCGAGGAAATTTCTACCATTTCACCATTTCACAATTTTTACAAGGACATACTCAAGTTCATGTATTATAATAAAATCACAGAGAGAGAGAGAGAAAGGACACCACCAACCCAGAACAGCGAAAATGTTTACAAAAATTTTGATTGCGCTAGGAAGTTGCTTTTTTGACAATTACATGTTGTTCCTTATTATTATTGCTAGGACTAAATCCTCTGGCAACAAAATTTTGTATTGTGCCTAAAGTCATGGTAAATTAACAAATTAGCTTTTATACTTTGTTTTCTAATTTCACATCCACCGTAAATAATAATTGCCGCATAATCTACAGAATTATGAATTAAGAAACAAGAAATTACATCCTTTTTTGCAGGATGTCACGGATTTTGTCTGTGAAAGGTTTTTTTTGGTAGGTAGTCAAAAAAACGGATTTACGAATTTTATTTTTAATTTAAAACCCCAAAAAAAAGGTCAAAGGCTTTCGAGGAAACAAAAATATAAAATTTAGTTTCATGTTCTGTACCCATGAGAGTGTTTTTGTCAAGTAAACAATTTATAAACAAAAAACACATTCAACTGTCAGAATTTTCAGGATTTTCTGCTGACGACGACGACAAAGTACACAAATGACATGGAAATGTTTCTGCAAAAAAAAAAAAAAAAAAAACAAAAAAAATACAAATAAATAAATAAAACAAAACAAAAAGAACAATAATAAAAGGAAACGGAACAGCAAAAACATTTCTAGCTGTGTAAAAAAGGGATTACCTACCAAGGTCTAGGTTAACCCACAGAAAAAAAAGTCCTTTCACGGTTTTATTTTTGTTTTTTCTTTTTTTTTTTTGGTTGAAATATGATTTGTTTGCAATTATTTTGACAAGTCTGTTGTTTTCTTGTTCTTCTACCCTCCCCAAACCCCACTTGTTCTCCCCTTTCCCCTCTACCTGTTGAGTATTGGTAAAATGTTGATGACGTATATAAACACTAAATAGGTAGTCGTGGTATCCTTTTTTTTTTTTTTTTTTGATGAGTTCTTGACATGGAAAGGTCGTTTGATTTATGTATATGTATTGCAAAAGTGGTCTATTGTTGTTCATTATGAGGGTAAGGAACTGTTTTTGAAGGGTAATTTATTTTTAGTGACACCCTATAGGTACACTATATAGGTTTTTGTATGACGGTCGACTTATTAAGATTATTTATTTTGTATTTTAATCTTTTTCTTGTCATCTTTATCATCATAGAAAATGTTCATTATAATTAATAAATTCATAAACCTATTCAAGGTTGTTTATATATTTTAATAAATCAAAGAGTTAGGGTTTTGTTTGTATCCTAGTTTATTATAAAATCTAGGGTACATAGGTTCTTTATAGAGAAAGAGGGTCGCACGCAATTCATCAGAGAGAGACAATTTTGACACCCTATAAATAAAGTTATATATCTAGAAAGTTCTTTTAGAACCTAAAAACCCTGATTTCTTTGACACGCATTTATAAGAAACAACATTTCAGAACTTACTAAGCGATTCTATCTCATAAGGGTCTTCTAAAACAACGAACTTTAGATCCTAAAAAAAAAAAAAAAAACGATTTCCATGGATCAAAACTGGGTTTTATCGTTTTTCTCATAGTTTCTAGTTTCGACCGACGAAAGGGCCCTGACTGGACCCAATGCAGAGAAGGCAACTTATTATAAAAGTAACGAAGCAAAAAGAGACAAATTACTTTCTTCCGTATAATACATAATATTTCGTCTAAAAAAAATCAATACCTCAGGGGCCCCAAAAAATAAATTGCATTTTTGAAGAAAAATAAAATTTTAAGGACCACAAGAAATATTACTTTAAGAATCTTAGCGATTAGCAAATGATACTTAAAAAAAAAAGAAGTATGGCGTATACGTACTTTTTTATTTATTTATTTTTTTATATCAAAGGGGCAAATATTAATATTAAAGGGGCCCCAAAAATTAGTGTTGCCCCGGGGCCCAAGCAACTCAACGTACGCCTCAGTGTAAAAGTAACGACAAAATGAGTATCCACATGCATTTGTATAATTTAAGCTACAATTTTAAGTCATAAACATTAAAATTAGTTTCGGCGTTCTCATGAAATAAGAGTTTGAAGGTAGCTATATTGAATTTTTTTCAATTTGTTTTTTAATTAAACGTGGTAATTTTTTTCAATTTTTTACTAATTTTTCGACAAAACTCTGGTAATTTTATGTTTATATTCGTTCAGTTATCTTATCACAATTCTTTAAAGATCTTTTTTTTGAAAAGTACATTGCGCAGATCTCGGAATATTAGATAACACTTCAATACAACCGTGTCGAACAATTTTTCATTTATTTTTTCTATTGAGAGTGTGTTGAAAATTTTGCACTGAAAATAAACAATTTTTTTAAAAAACCGAAATAATTTTGTACATTATTAAGCTACCTTTCAAGACCATTAACACCAAGGCTATAAATACATTGGTTGCAGCGTGGGCATATTTTTTGGCCATATTGAGTAAATACCAAAACGTCTCTTTTGATATTTCTATATAAATTATCGATAACACAACGATTTATTGATTCTTGGCACTAATGTTTTTATCGAGACAAAAGTGAACTCCAGATAATTATCTGGAGTTAGAATTATATGACTACGGTAACGATACCGATACGAGATGCGAAGTGCGACAAAATGTGTGTATCACTTTGTTAGTATTGAAATTGGAATCACGTGGTTACTCGTATGTTTCGTTACTTCAGTACCCAGTAACGAAATATACGAGTAACGATACTGTTTAGAAAGTAACGTTTCGTTACTTGTTGCTGAATACATACGATTTGCTACAGCTCTATCCTATAGCCAGTATTCAACGAAATTGAAATGTGACCACACTGCAGGCACCAGCTTTCAAAAAAAATATTAAAATTGGTTCATTCTCAGTCCAAAGTTATGCGGTAACAAACATAAAAAAAAAAAAAATACAGACGAATTGAATACCTCCTCCTTTTTGGAAGTCGGTAAAAAAAAACCAGCTTAAATGAAGCGGATTTCTGCATGATTTTTTGCCAAGATGACTGCCGTCTTAAATTAAGCTAAAATCCATCTAATTTAAGATGCTTCTTAATAATAAGAAGAGTTTCACAATAAATTAAGTGGAATTCCACTAAATTTAAGAAGGCAGTCATCTTTCCAAAAAAACATGCAGAAATCATCTTAATTTTAGGTGGTCTTTTTTCTCTGTTTAAATATCATTTGTCTTTGTCTCGCTCAAATCGGTTGAAGTTGAATAAAAAGCTAAATTTTCTGATAAAAGGTAATTTTTTTTTACCAATATCTCTGAATTCTGAAAGTAAAAAAGTTTGATATTTAATGCCTACCTTCTATATATATTTACTACATAAATTTCATTTATGTATCTATCAAAATAAAAAAGATATTAATAAGAAACTGTTGAAAACGGTCAAAAAATATCGGGCAAAAAAATCTTTTCCCCGTTTTTCGCTCAGATATCATTTTAAAAAATCAAACTCTTTGCACATGTATGCACATTTTAAATAGCTTTTAGTCCTGTGAGTTTTGATTTTTTGAATAATTTGAAAATAATTAAAAAACGCTAAAAATAGGTGATTTTCAGAAAATCATACATATTTCGAAATCTAGTGACTTAGAAAAAAAAAATTCATAGGAGAAACCTAATTTTTTTTTTATTACTTACTACCTTTAAGTAAGTAATAAAAAAATTCGAAGAAAATTCTCCGTCCCACATTTGTCGAAGGTTTTATTCATTTTTTGTTAAAAAACCGTTTATGACTTGGTTTTGAATTTTTTTTTCATTAAATAGCTATGTACATCATTCTTGTATAAAATTTGTTTATCGATAAAAAAAATGGTTTTTATAAAGTATTACTTTTTGTTTTCAATTTCTTCGTATGGACACAAAAACAAATATAAAAACATTTTTAAGGTCTCAGGTCAGAAATAATTTTTCGACGAAATCTAAAAGAATTCAGTTTTTAAAATCGAACAATAATTATATTATAGACGCTATTAAATAATAATAGACCAGTGCCAATCCGGTTTTCAGAGGTAAAAAGTTGAACAAATTATTAGCAGCATAAGGGTAGTGGGAAAATTTAGGATAAATGGTATATGAAAGGGGAAAAATAAATTGCCCACAAAAAAATGGGGGGGAAAGGGGGTGGGTGGGCGAAAAAGTGGGGTGGGTGTCAAAAATCATCGTTTTTTACGATTTCTGTCAAAACTAGACGTCCTATCGAAAAAAGTCAAATGCAAAAGTTGTAGGTAGTATAAATGTCTAAAACTTTTACTCAAACAATTTTTTTCTATAACCTCAAAAATATTGGAAAAAATTCAAAAATACGATTTTTTTATTTTTTATTTTTATCTTTTACAAAAATTTTTGGATTTCAACAAAACTTGGTTAAAAACTACTTTGTTATGTTTTCTATCCATTAAACATTTTTTTTTACCAAAAAGTGAATTTTTGGATTTTTGACGAATTTTATTTGAAAAAATAGCCGATTTTTCAATCAAAAAAGTTACCGAAAAAATTTTTGATATTTGAAAAGTTTGAAATGAAATTATTTAGATTAAAACCTATTATTTAAGATTGTGTGGAAAAACTATACTTTTGTTTTAGAAAATATTGAGAAAAATTGAAAAAAACAAAAAAACGATTTTTAAGATCGATTTTTCCGTAAATGACAGTAATATTGGCGAGAAATAATTTTCCATAGAAACTAAATTATACTTTTCTAATGGCCTTTGACCTTCTTAATTTGAATCTAGCATTAGAATAGCTCTAACGTGAAAAGTTTTTGAGATATTGAATTTTGAACGTCCAAAACACAATTTTTGTGATGTTTTGCATGGTAATATCTCAAAAACGTGATGTGATAGAATTTTTCTGACTTCGGATTCGAGCTCAGCGCACAAAAAACCATTAGAAAAATATACTTTATATAGAAACCGTTAATGGTAAATTGCAAATCCTCATCAGTATATAGAAATATACTTTGATTTCTATAAAAAAAACTTTTTGACTAGTGAATTCGAACATGGAAGAAAAAATCGAATGCCTTGTTCAAATTCACTAGTCAAAAAGTTTTTTTTTATAGAAATCAAAGTATATTTTTCTAATGGTTTTTTGTGCGCTGAGCTCGAATCCGAAGTCAGAAAAATTCTATCACATCATGTTTTTGAGATATTAAAATGCAAAACATCACAAAAATTGTGTTTTGGACGTTCAAAATTCAATATCTCAAAAACTTTTCACGTTAGAGCTATTCTAATGCTAGATTCAAATTAAGAAGGTCAAAGGCCATTAGAAAAGTATAATTTAGTTTCTATGGAAAATTATTTCTCGCCAATATTACTGTCATTTACGGAAAAATCGATCTTAAAAATCGTTTTTTTGTTTTTTTTTCAATTTTTCTCAATATTTTCTAAAACAAAAGTATAGTTTTTCCACACAATCTTAAATAATAGGTTTTAATCTAAATAATTTCATTTCAAACTTTTCAAATATAAACAATTTTTTCGGTAACTTTTTTGATTGAAAAATAGGCTATTTTTTCAAATAAAATTCGTCAAAAATCCAAAAATTCACTTTTTGGTAAAAAAAAATGTTTAATAGATAGAAAACATAACAAAGTAGTTTTTAACCAAGTTTTGTTAAAATCCAACCATTTTTGTAAAAGATAAAAATAAAAAATCAAAAAATCGTATTTTTGCATTTTTTCCAATATTTTTGAGGTTATAGAAAAAAATTGTTTGAGTAAAAGTTGTAGACATTTATACTACCTACAACTTTTGCATTTCACTTTTTTCGATAGGACGTCTAGTTTTGACAGAAATCGTAAAAAACCATGATTTTTGACAACCACCCCACTTTTTCGCCCACCCACCCCCTTTCCCCCAATTTTTTTGTGGGCAATTTATTTTTCCCCTTTCATATACCATTTATCCTAAATTTTCCCACCACCCATATGCTGCTAATAATTTTTTTATTTTCAAAAATTATTGGCAGTAGGACCAGTTAACTCTTTTTTTTCTCCTAAACTGGAGTTTTTTTTTTTTTAAGATATCTGTTTATTCAAATCAAAAGAATTTGTTCAAAAATCATCGATTTTTCAGCTTTTGATTTTAAATTGAATCATTTATTTGCAAAACATGATAAGTCAATGATTTTAAATTTTTCAGGAGAAGAAAAAAACGTTCTATTTTCTTTTGATATGCGTAGAAAAATTTATAAAAAATATATTCTGTAGAACTCTTGCCTAGCTACAAAATACCGTTTCGTTTTTAATTTTTGGAGCGATAGCTCAAAAGATAAAAAATAAAAACGCTTTTGGACTTATCATACTTTGAAAATAAACGGATGTGAAATTAGTTTTTAAATGGATATGCAATTTTGCTTTTAGCCCCAGTCTACCAAACAATTGTATTTGAGAATAAAATACAATGTCCGGACTGCTAATTTAACTTTAAAGTAGCTTTAAACTTAAGATTTTCAGCCATTAATCTAATATACCATTTACATAAAAAGAAGCTGTTGTTTATTTTCAAAAGATGATAAGTCCGGGACTTATTCTGTTTTTGATGCTAAAAAAATATTTCGCGTAGCTGTAAAATCGGATATAGATGGAGTAGATAGTTGATATTTTAAAGACAGACGTGGTTATCCCTGGAGTACAAATTTAGTCAAAAAAACGAATTTTGAAAAAAAGTGGACTTATCATGTTTTGCAAATAAATGATTCAATTTATAACATTACAGAAAATTTTAAAAAAGTTCTTAAGAACGTTAAATTTTGAAAAAAAAAAATGGTTTAATTTTTGTTATTTTTTTTTTAAATTTCGAGTTTGCAGATTAATTTTTCAAACAAGTTGATGAAATAATTTGATTTGAAATGATTTGATTTTTTTTGTTAAAAAACGATTTTATATGAAAATCTGATTTTTTTTTTCCTTCGCTTATTACTTCAGAGCTTCTTTACTTTACTTAGTTCAATTTCGATTTAATTTGTATAAGCAATACAACTTTTAAAAGCTATTACATTTGAAAAATTCATAGTTGAGCACTTTGAAGAAGTTGAACAGTAGGGTAATTCCATGAAAAAGTGGACACGAATTTTGAACAAATTATGCAGTCTTTTTTACTTTTTTTATTAGCAAATTACTATTTACAAACTGCAACTCTTTATGCAAGTTGCAAGAAAAGATTCTTTGATGTATTCCCTTATGGATAGACATAAAATTTAGGGAGTTTAATAATCTTAAAGCATTTTTATAGCATAAGCTTGCCAACAACAGAAGAATTTCACATGAAAATGACGGATAAACAAGCAAACTGAAAATATGATGAGTCTTATAGTGACGATGACAATATCCCCTCGTGAGTGCTAAAATATGTTAACATTAAAGCAAGCTTCGTTACACACTATTCGATTAAAAAAAAACTTGAGTGAAAATGCATCTTTTCTTTACTTTTGGAACCACAAATCGCAGGTAACATGAGTTACCAAAATAATGTAACGTGAGTTACCTAAATATTTTAAAATTTTTCCTCGAAATATTGAAAAAATGTTTGGTTTTGTCACTCATATTAAAAGCTTGTAATTTTGTATGTATGGAATCTTCATTGAAAACAAATTAAGATTCTTAATTTCACATAAAAACTTCATACTGTCGGACTCTTAAAATTCGTGTCCGATTTTTGTAACGTGAGTTACCATCAAACTTTTATTTTTCCCAAGCAAATGTTAAAAATAAAGACAATTTTTTTAGTTAATTATGAAAGTAATAGTTATTAGGGTGGGTCAAAAAAATCGAAATTCTTTTTTTTTGAATTGGTACTCCGAAAAATCGATTGCTAGACCCCTCTAGAATATACACACCAAATATGAGCTCTTTATATTAATGGGAAGGTCCTCCGCTTTGCAATTTTCCATTTTTACATCAAGTTTCTACTAAAAAAAAATAATTTTTTTATTAATTGACTTTTTAGCAAATTTCTTTTCATATTCTTGTAGGAAATTGAACGCTCTACAAAAAAGGCCTTGGACACTTTTTTCGTTTATCTAACCGTTGAATAGATATTTGAGGTCCAAAAATCGAGAAAATCTTTAAAAATTCGTTTTTTGTTCTTAATTTTGTAACAAATTGAAAAATTATAATGATCAAACGCGCAAGACATATTCTTGTTGGAAATTGATTGCTCCACAAAAAAGGTCTTATTAACTTTTTTCATTAATCTAACCATTCTAAAGATATTCGAGGTCAAAGTTAAAAAAAAATATAAAAACATTTTATATTTTTAAAAAATTTCCAATTCACTGAAACTTTATTATTTTCAAATTAGCAAGATATGTTCTTGCAGGGGCTTAAACGTTCTACAAAAAATTCCTTGGAATGAAATTGATTGCTTCAACCGTTTAGAAGATATTCGTATCCAAACCAATGCTCACAGATTTCAATAGTTTTCTTATGACCCGTATGCATTGCGATTTGGATACGAATATCTTCTAAACGGTTAAAGCAATCAATTTCATTCTAAAGAATTTTTTGTAGAACGTTTAAGCCCCTACAAGAATATATCTTGCTAATTTGAAAATAATAAAATTTCAGTGAATTGGAAATTTTTTAAAAATATACAATGTTTTTATATTTTTTTTTAACTTTGACCTCGAATATCTTTAGAATGGTTAGATTAATGAAAAAAGTTAATAAGACCTTTTTTGTGGAGCAATCAATTTCCAACAAGAGTATGTCTTGCGCGTTTGATCATTATAATTTTTCAATTTGTTACAAAATTAAGAACAAAAAACGAATTTTTAAAGATTTTCTCGATTTTTGGACCTCAAATATCTATTCAACGGTTAGATAAACGAAAAAAGTGTCCAAGGCCTTTTTTGTAGAGCGTTCAATTTCCTACAAGAATATGAAAAGAAATTTGCTAAAAAGTCAATTAATAAAAAAATTATTTTTTTTTAGTAGAAGCTTGATGTAAAAATGGAAAATTGCAAAGCGGAGGACCTTCCCATTAATATAAAGAGCTCATATTTGGTGTGTATATTCTAGAGGGGTCTAGCAATAGATTTTTCGGAGTACCAAATCAAAAAAAAAATTTTCGATTTTTTTGACCCACCCTAATAGTTATGCTCCATTCATGGATAGTAATTTCGTATCAATTTACATTAAAATTGAAGAAAAAAAAAATTATTTATGTGTTGGAAATTTTTGTGAATGTAACGTGAGTTACCATGGAATTGCCCAGTAGTAGTTCCGGATTATCAGAAGAGGGATATTCTCTGAAAATTTTAAATAAACAAAAAAACATTGAATTTTTGGTTTGAGAAAGTAAAATATATTCCATCTGCCTGTTATGTATGCCTCGCTCGTGTAAATTAATTCACATTCGCACGTTTTCATTTCTTTTTTCGTTACAAAACAAAAATTTTCTTAAAACAAATTAAAACTTATTTACGTTGCTAGGAGTTTCTACTTTTTTTTTTTTCTTATTTTTTCTTCATTTACGAGTAATTCCCTCATTATACAAATCCAGGACATTTATTACATACAAATAAAAAAAAAACTTCTTGTTAATCAAAAATAATAACTTAATTAACCACACTCTTCCCGCAATTCGTGTGGTCCTTAGGGAAATTTTTTTCTTAAGATGAAACATTTTGCTTACAGATGTTAGCAACCAACAATTACCTAAAGAAAAACAAACTTTTTTTCATCTTCAAGGAAAAAAAAAAATAAATTAAAAACTGCAATCGTCCTTAAAGAATGAATAAGTAAGAATGAACGCGTAAAACAGCTTTGCACCGCGCCGTAAAGGAAATCCCATTAAACTTTTAACTTATCTTTCCCCTACACCGGCCATCTCTGGAGTCTGCCTCATGAAAAAAAAAAAATGTAAACAAAAATATCCAAAGTAAAAAATAAAATAGAATTTATTATATTTTTCCAAGCTCATCCTTTCAGCCAGGATAAGATTAAACAACACAACTTTGAGCATTAGAAATGCATCTTACTCTGCCAAGTTATCCATCAATTCTTCGAGAATATCCCACTTCTGAAATGGATATCTTCAAGAAAAAGAACTATGCTACTGTCCAACTTTTTCTTCCTTTATCTTTTATCCTTTTTGCACACACACAATCCAATTTAATGTAATTTTATTTTATTTTTTTTATCTGAAATGTGCAGGATGTGCTTTCTCTTCTTCTGTTTGGGGATTTCCTTTTTCCTACATTTCTGTTGTAGGCCTCTTGGGGGAAAATTCCATCCAAATCTATGCAAAAGTATTTTTAATGTTATATTTAGTTTAGTTTTGTGAGAATAGTAATTTTGCATGCGGATGCGTCCTTTTGGGAATCCTTATGCGGAATATTATATTTGCATTTTCCTGCTGCTGCTGCTGGACCTCCTCGAATCGGATTATATACTATATGAAAATGCATAAATCTATATAGAAAAAGTCAAAGTACGTCTTGAGCAGAGAACGACAACGTTTATTTATGGCCAAAGCGGATGGAAATGATTGTGCCTCGTGGGTGAATTATTAAGAAGAAAAGTCGGAGGCAAACAAATACACCTATCTACTTCCTTCCTAAAAGGAACTATTCTTCATATATCCTTAAATTAATATCAAATCTTTCATTTATTTTTGGTTCATTTTTGGTTTAAAATGTTCATTTTCATTTGTAGTTTTTGAATTTGGTTTGCCTTTTTTTTTTTTTAATTCCAATTTTCAAATGGATTAAGGTTATGGACAGAGAAAGAGGGGTTAGAGTGTGGGTAATGGAGATTTATGAATATTCAATGAAAATGGTAATGGGGGAAGTTAGAGAAGACCAAATTTGAGATAAGCAGGTAAACCATATGGAAAATATTTGTTTTGGAAATTCAGTTATTTAGAAAGTTTTTTTTTCAGCTCTCAGGTGGTTGTTATCTGAAATTATTTTAATTTGTTTTTTTTTTTTTTTAGATTATAACTTTTTAATGGAAAAGTTAGGGAGTATGCAAGCTTACTTTAAGGAATTTCTATAACTGCTGAGAATTTAGAAATAAATTCAAGGATTAAGCTAATGGACTTTTTTTTGTGGTATTTTCTTTATTTTAGGTAAAAATGTAGCTAAAGGATCTACATTTTAAGGATGTTTTTTTTTTAAATTATTCTCTTTGTATGTTTTTTGAAATTGAGTCTTTTAAAAATATTCGTTGATTTTTGAATCGATTTGCAATTTGATTACAGTAGTCCAAAAGTGCATATTATGAAAAAAGTCAGTTGAAACCAGGCAAAAAAGATAACTATAACCGCTCGTTAGGTAAAAAAATTGAAAATTGTATGTGTAGTTTAAAATATATCAATACACACGGTGTGATGTGTGAAGTTCATAAATTTTGAATACATTATCCATTAGAAGACCCATATTTAATCATCCGGTATAAAATGAAAGGTTTTTTCAGTCAATTAATACTTTTGTTTTAAGCAAAATATTTATTTTTAGAAATTTTAACGAATTTTTTGTCGTGATAACGTCTTATAAATCGATGAACCATGGCAGCCACCACAAAAAAGTGACGCCATTTTCTCCCGTTCCACTCTAGCACTTTCACAGTGCGGCAAAAAATTTCAATTCAATATTAAAAATAAACTATTAGAGATACAAAAATCTTCTATAGCATATTTGAAAGATAATAACCTAAAGCTTAATCAAAATGAAGGATTTTTAAAAATTCCGTCATTTAATAGGGTAAACAGGGGTAAAACGGAAAGATGAAATTTGGGCTAAAATCTAAACGCGAAGTCGTTGATAATTGTGTTTTTTTTGCTTTAGATAGATGAGATTAATTTAAGAATAACTGCATTTAAGAAAAAATTCTAAAGAATTTTGAAACTAAGCTATAACGTTTTGTTTTAACGTTGGACACGTGTTGGGGCTATGACAAAATGATTATTTTGGGTAAAGGCAATTTTTTTTGACAATTCTAAAGGTACCAATTGAAAGATGAGGGAAAAAAAATTAGGCGTCTGGTACGGATTTTTTTCCAACACTCTGCATTTTGAAATATGAATTTTTGAAAAACACCTTGTTTTTTAGGGGTATTTTTTGATAGTTTTTGATTTTTAGCTTTGTTTTTGAGCGTTTAAAAAATCTAAAAATTGAAGGACATGTAGGTTTTTGCTTTATGCATACAATTGGAATCGTTTAGTGAGTTTTGACTGAATAACGGAAGAAACAAATTTAAAAAAAAAACACGTTTTTTGACCGTTTTTAACCAATTTTCATCGTTTTTTATTTTTATCTTTTTTTTCTTTAATGGATACAGGAATAAAGTGAATGGAGTAATGATAGACCATGACCACGACTGTATGTGTGCTAAGTTTCAATCATTTTCGTAAACACAATTTTGAGATAACGGTAAAATAAAATTTTAGAATTCAATAGGTTATAACTTTTGACCAAGAGCAGATAGAAATTTCATTAAACTTTTATGAGCATCCTGATACAATTACCTTTCATTTGGTATATCACACATAACGGTAGACTAACTACAAGCTACACAATGTTAATTCAAGAAACTTGCGAAAAACCTCAAAACACCAGTGGAGATCTGTTGACCCCCGAACAGCCAACAGTGTGGGAAGTACCTTAATCTCAGTCTGGAAATTCGACATAGTTGACTTTAAAAAAATTCTAACTTCTCTTGTAGGCATCTTTGAAATGAGATTGATACGTCATATGAAATGTGAAATAATAAGCTTTCACATGGTATAAAATTTTTATATAATATATAGGTTGTCAAACAAAAAAATTGATTCGTGAGGACATAAAAATAAATGTTTTTTTTTGCTTTTTTTGATGAAAATGGTTGTTTTCAATAAATTATTTTTATACTTTTTGCGCATTGTAAAAATAAAAACGGTTTTATTCTTAAGAAGAAATACTTGGCTTTTAAATTGCATAATTTTTTTTGTAAGCTTTTAACATAAAAAAATTAATATAATGAGAAAATAAAAAAGATATTTTTTTTTTTAGCTTTTTCTTGTAAATTATGATTGTTTGAAAAAAGTAAAAAGTATTTGTATTTAAGATACACACTAAGTGCTTGTTTCTTCACTGTAGGAATCTTGTAATAATTCAAGTAGATAGCCAAGTACAAAATTTTATTGGTCATAATTTTAAAAATTACTAATTTTGCTATCTTTAAATCTATACAAAAGTTTCTGAATCACACATGAAAAACAAGTGAACAAAAGACAAAGTTATGTCCACATGTCATTTTCATCTTTTTGTTTGCTTTGTCCTTGTTCTTTTCTAAATTTTATTTTACATGTATTGTTAAAGTTAAGAAGATAAAAGAAACAAAAATTCTTTCCACATTTTATCATTTGTGTTATGTGTAATTTATGTGCTCTAGAGAGGGAGAAAATATTTCATTAAATGTATAAAAGATGACAAAACATTTTTTGTTAAATCAAAATCTCTATCTGTCTCCCTCTCTCTTATGTGACAAATACAAAAAAAACGTATAAAATGTGCTCAACAACGACAACAAAATCATTGGCAGCTTCATGCCATTTCATATAAAAAAAAAAGGATAAAAAAGCATGAAGGCAAATCTATTTGATACAACACCATCCCACCAGACATAAGTCACCACCCTGCCTACTCCTTGTTTGGTGGGTATACACATTTATCTTCATCACAATCAGGACACAACGCTGATGAGGCAATTTAAAAACGTGGCTAGGAAACCCTTTCGTTATTTCTTTTTTGTTTTCTCGCACTCCAAAAAATATTCATGTCAAGGATAATCTTGCTCAAATGTAACCTACCTACCTATAAAGACGAAGCTTCTTTTCGTCTCGCTTTCATTGTGAAACTTATGTAATCAATATTAAGAAGACAAAGCAAAAAAGAAAAACAAAAAAAAAAAAAAAACCAACAAACAAGGTATATTCCTTGTTTCCACTTAGGAAGGATTCGCTTGACTTTTATTTTTTTATCTCAGGTAATTTTTGTTGGCAAAATACAGGATAAAAGAACAGGCGTCGTCATCACTGTTGAACTAAAAAAGAGTATCCTTTTGCATTCCCAGTATGTACCCATACGTGTTTTTTTTTGTTCATTACAAAGTACAAATACACTCGTAGGAATACTTGCTTTTATGAGTTGTAATTTAAAAATACATCAACAAAAGTCTAAATAATTTAGCTCGAAGGACCAAAAAAAAAAAAAAAAATCAAAATCAAAGGTTTCTCAGAATTAATTTCCTTTTCAATAAATAAACCTTTTCTTCTTTTCCTTTTAATTTTAAGAAAAATAAAACAAATCAAACAAATACACAAAAATTAATTGTTAAGATTGATTTGAAAAGATAAGTGCTCTGAAAAAAAAAAAAAAAATAATAAATAAATGAAGAAATTTTTGGTGTGAGAAATTGATTTTGATATATCGATGATGGTTTGGTGTGGAAAAAATCTCATTAAACTTGGAGGGATATGAATAAATCAAGATGAAGTTTGGAGACTTTGAGTTTTCGACATTGAATTTTGTTGCAAAAGATAAAAGGAGATTTTAGTAATGCCAAACATGCGTTGCGATTTCTTATTAAATACAGAGGCGTTCTTTTGTAAACTTTTGCATGAATAAATTATAAAAATGTTGCGCGAGGGTAATTTCTTGAGAAATTTTAATGAATTTCAGTTCAAAAGAGTGTGCGGTTCGATCTTTTTGAGTTTTAATTTATTGCAAAGACTTTAATTATAAAATTCCTGCAAAGAGGACATTGGAAAATTTGGAAAATTTAAATTATATAGCCTATTTGTGAATGACGATCGACAGATTTTTATGAGAAAAGAAAAAAATAAATAATTAAAAAAATTAAAAAAAAAAAAAAAATACCACTAAATAAAAGTTTGCATACAAAAATTTCTTGCAACTTTTTTAGCCGTTTTTGTACACTATACAGAAGGGTTTTTCTAATTAATTTTTTTGTTCCAAAAATTACGGTAGGTACCTGTCATGTTTAAAAAGTTTTATTTTTTTTTCAAAAACGGCTTCAACGATTTTAATTAAAAATTTAAATAATAGTTCTTAGACAAGGTCTATCTTTAAATTAAATTATTTTCTCACAAATCGTTATTAACGGACCCTCCATTTTTTAAATTTCTGAGTTTTTTTTTATAAAAAAATTAGTCTATTCTTATATTAGTGTATTCTTATATTTTAATAAGCCGTTTTAAAAAATGTTGCAACAGTCAGAAACTGAAAAAGGTAAAAGTCACAAGTGTATTTAAGCCTCATTGAAAACATAAAAATATATTCTTCAATATAAAACCTTATGAGTACTTATACCGAATCAATTGTAAAAGGTCAACAATATCAAAGCATACACCGAAAAAAAAAACCAATATCAATTTAACATTTTTTAAATATCAAATTAACATTTTTTAAATATCAGCCAAAAATGCTCTTTAAAATGTGTTTTATGTTAAAGCAACATTTTTATTATCAGGATGATATTTAAATGTCACATTTTGGAATTTTTTTTTTGATATTTTATTATCATTTTTTCATATCAATTTCTCATTCCAAATTATTGAAAAATATTAAATAAACAATTCTTAATGTGTACTAATTTAAAGGCGCTTTGTGTTTTTTCGAAGTAAAATGTATGATTTACTGAGAAAATTTGATCGGCACTAAAATTTTACTTCACGTAGTTTGGGAGAAAATAACAAAACAATTATACCTATCACCTATAATAGAAAAAATAATATCACCATTATTTTGTAAAGAATATTCCCTTTCAGTAATGTTTTGAAAAAAGATAAAATAATAAAAATGAAAAGGAAAGAAATGGGTTTCATTATAATAAATTAAAACGTAAAATCTAGTCAACATTGATATTTTAATTGTCAAAGTGAAATTTTCACTATCCACTTAAACTTAAAAAAAATGTCAAAATGATATTTTAATTGTTGGACGACTTTTGTCACTGAAAAATGTTAATTTGATAGCTGTTATTATCAAATTTTTTTTTCGGTGTATCACAGTTAAAGTAAATACAGTACAGCTTTCGTCATGGTCATTGTTGTTTGAGTCATAGTTTAACATGTTGCATTCTTAAATAAAAAAAAAAAAAAAAATAAAAACAAAATCCTATCCAAAATCGAAACATCTTTTCCACACAGAGTTCATGTTTTGACATTTTCTGACAGTATTTTGCTATAATAAGAATTTTTTTTATCACGATATCAACCCTCACACTAACAAATAATACCATAAAATATTAAGTAAGCATCTCAACACATTGTCAAATAAAAAAAAAAATTCCTTCAAAATTCCTTGATCGTCTTGGAATTTTGTATTTTTGTTTTTATTTGAATAAATAACAAAAAATTACAAATGTCTTTAAGAATTTTGTTTTTGTTTCATCACATCACACCCAATACAAACAAGATTCCCAAGGATTACAATCCGATTTCATATTCTATTCAAATATTAATAATTCAATATAATATTCCTATACATATACAGACATTAAAAAGGTAATAAGAACCTAACACACGCATTTAGGATGAAAAAGTCCTTTGACTCAATTTTATTTTTATAATAAAATAAATTGAATTTGAAAGCTTCTGGCAAGGACATTGACGAGGATAAATAATTTGCACAAAGCTTTTGTTCTTTCAATAGATTTTTTTTTTTTTTTTTTGAATTATACGATTTACGCAATATTCATGTCAGTGACTTTCAACACTAAATATATGAGGTTATTTCCACATCAGGACAATGAATTGATTTTTTTTTTTTATTAATCCCAATGTGAGTGCATCATTTTTCCTGTGAGTGAATATTGCTTAAAAAATTTTCTTTTTTTTTTTTTCCTTAACCCAAAAGTCATTTCAAGTGGAACTTCGATATAAAAATTAACTCAGATAATGTTCAGTGAGTCATGTATACGGATGAGTTGGTAGGTTTTATATGCGGCAGTGTGAAAATCTCTCTTGTGAGCAATAAAAATGATAAATTATCCTTTCTTAAAGGACAGTTGGAAGCTGCGAGAGAGAGAGTTGAGTGTATAAGGCATAAATTACTCACAGTGATGAAGTGTAATCAATCTGGCTTAGTGGTTGTCCTCATGGAATAAAATATGACCTTTTTTGGTTCATCAGAAGGAAAAAAAAATTACAGGACGTAGGACAACAAAAAAAAAAAAAAACTTTAAGGAAAGTAATTTTATTTTGTCGGTTCAATTAAGAACCAAGTTCGCATGGGTCAAGTGAAAATTTATAAATATTCATTGGACAGAAAAAAAAAAAAAAAATTCGAGATGAAATCAGCAATTTTATATTTCAGTGATTGATTCTTGGAATAAAATTAAAGTTTTATTCACAAATAATGGTAAAGTTTTTTAATCTAATTTGTGGATTTTGAATTTTTGTAATTTCCTTAAGAGTAATGACTTGTTAATGAAAAAGTTTGTAGAAAAAAACATCATAGCCCATCCTAACAAAAGGATAAAATTTTCTAGTTCGATTTTCTTCAATATTACAACGGGGATAAGTCAGGGTTGTAAATATGTATATCAATTGAAAAAAAATCATTTGAAATAAAAAAAAATTTTTTTTGCAACCAAAAATAATTTGCATTAAAAAAATATTTATTGCAACAGAAAAAAAATTTTATTGCAAATGAAAAATACTTGCATTAAAAAAATACATATTGCAACTAAAAATATTTTGCATTAAAAATTGTTATTGCAACTAGTTAACACTTCGATTCTATTCAAGATGAATCATCTTGAAGTGTTATTAAAATTTACCGGAAATATGACATCCGTCAAATAAACATCTTCAACAGTTCTCATGGTAATATGATACCAATGAGAACGTATAGCATGGATCATCGATCATCAACCATCAGCTGAATCATCCATCGACATCAAGTGGATGATATAGTCAGTTCATAGATACTCATCAAGCAAACCGGTTCTAAAATTGTAGTTTAGGTTATTATCTAAGTTCATTTAAATAAAAGTTCTTTTTTAAAAACCCAAACAGGAATTGCAATTATTAATTGGCGCCCGAGCAGGGACACGCGAATAGTTTTTAATTGAAGTTTAATTTTGCTAAGAGTGCAGTGACGGTTATTAAAACCCAGCATCGAAAAATTTTACTATTCAAAATTTTAAGCTATAGTGCATCCAAAGGGGAGAACAGTACAAAGTATCCTCTAGCCGCGTGTGAAATTTTAAAGTGAATAAATAAGTTTTAATTAACAAAATAAGTTTTGTAATGCAGTGACGATTTTTAATTTTAAAATCAAGCAGTGACGTTTTTTTTTTAATTTTAAATCCAGCAGAAAAATTTTCAACAATTTTAACTTGCGTACTAAATCTAAAAACTCAGTAGTCCTACTCAACATAAAACATTGAGAGGCAAAAAGTTTAATTACAACAGATCATGAGAAGTATACTTATAAAGTAGAAAATCAGAAAAATAATTAAAACAAAAAAAATAAAATATTTTTTATAAACATATATTCAGTGAAGTGAAACTGAACAATTATAAAGACAAACAGAGTGAAAGAGAAGAAAGACAAAAACAAAATAAATGAAATAAAGAAAATAAAAAAAAAAATTTTTTAAATATATTCAGTACTCATAATAAAGAAAGACAGGAAGTGAAGAATAAACAAATATTTTTACGAAGTCATCATTGATCAGTGTTAAGCAGAGATTCAACTCTACATCAACAAATCAACAATAATTATATAGTAAGAAAATTTTTATTTAAAAAAAAAAAAATATTTAATTAATTAAGGAAATTAAAAAAAAAAATTACTATACTTATTATTAAGAATCTTTATTTATAAAATTAAATTTTATATAAATATCTATAAAACAAAAAAACTCAATATGGCATTAACAGTGGATCAGATACATACGTTGATTTCTCAGACAGTAGCCGAAAGTACGGACAAACTAGATAAGAAAATAGATGACTTGACGAAATTATTAGGTAGATTAGCTCCCATTGATAACATTGAACCATACGAGGACGTTACAATAGACCCACTTATAACAACCACAGAAAGTTTAGAGTTAGTTAAAAGTTTGCAAAGGTTTGATGGGGAAAACTATATTAGCTGGCGGACATCAGTAATCCACTGCATGAAAGCTTATGAATGTTGTAAAGGTAGTTCAAGTTACTTTACAGCAGTTAACATATTAAGAAACAAAATAATAGGGAAAGCTAATGACGTGCTGACATCTCATGGTACGCCATTGAATGTCAATGCAATAATAGGACGATTAGACCTAACTTACGAAGATAAAAGACCAGTACACATGTTACAAACCGAACTATCGAGTGCTAGGCAGGGGAAACAAACTTTGCAACAGTTCTATGATCAAGTTAGTCAGTTACTGACATTAATAACTAATAAAACAATAATGAGTTATGGGCCTAGAACGGCCGAAACTAATGTGCTCATTAATGTAGCCCGAGAGAACGCTTTGAGAGTGTTCATAATGGGATTAAATCAACCCATGAGTAACATCGTATTCTCTCTTAATCCTGGTGATCTGCCAAATGCGTTGGCCAGAGCTCAAGAAATTGAGGTAAACCAGAATCAAAGATTAAGGGATATAAATCCAAATCCACATAGAATGGATTATAATAGAGGAATACCTCAACTTCAGCTTCCACCTATACCAAGGTACACAAATAATAACAATAATAATAATAACAGACAGAATTTCATACCGAGACAGAATAATCAATTTGTTCCACCACCGCAAAGAATGGACTTAGCAAGTGGAAACTACCATCCTCCTAAGCCCCAAACAAATAACAATTATTACAATCAAAACAGATATTTACATAACAATCCATATAGGGACCAACGTTTTAATAACGAAATAAGAAACAATAACAACCCTTTCAAGCGCGATAGGCCACGAAGTGAACAGATTCCGGTAAAAACACCGAGATTAAATAATTTAGATGAAGGGGATAATTTTTTAGAATAAGGAACGACCTGCCTTTTATAAAAAGAACAGATCCAAAGACAGGCCGTATATTTACAATTTTAATTGACACAGGTGCAACACATAGTTACGTTAAACCAGGTTTATTCAAAAATAAAGATTTAGAAAGGACTACAAAGGTCAGAAGCGTCCATGGGACAAGCATTATAAACAAGTATCAGGAGATAAATATGTTAGGAATTAAGGATATTTTTTACGAAATTAAAGAATTAAAAGATTATGATATAATTGTAGGAATAAGAACACTCAGGAAAATTAAAGGCAAAATAAATATAGTCGATGGTACATTAGAATACGAAAAAGGCATAGTACCTTTATTATTCAATGACGAACTATTGAACAATTTGGCAATCTGCATGAGTACAGATGAAACCTATATAGAAAAATTGAAATCAATTTTAAAACGTTTTCAAGGTATTTTTACAGAAAAACCGAATTATCTTCCATATAATACGAACATAGTAGCGACTATAGATACTACAACAGACGATCCAATATGGTCAAAATCATATCCATATCCGCAAGCAGTAAGCAATTTTGTAAACAATGAAATAAATAATATGTTGGAAAATAATATAATAACGCCAAGCAGATCTGCATATAATTCACCAGTGTGGGTAGTTGATAAGAAAGGTACTAATGAAGACGGATCCAAAAAACACAGATTAGTCATAGACTACAAAAAGCTAAATTCATTCACTAAGACAGACAAGTATCCAATGTCAGATACTTCAGTAATTTTGTTCAATTTAGGAAAGTCTAAATTCTTCACGACACTAGACTTACAAAGTGGTTTCCACCAAATAATGATGAAAAAGGAAGACAGAGAAAAAACAGCTTTTAGCGTAAACAATGGAAAATACGAGTTCCTTCGTATGCCATTCGGGTTGAAGAATGCACCCTCTTTATTTCAAAGAGCTATGGATGATATTCTAAGACCTTACATAGGGAAATTTTGCCACGTATATATCGACGATGTGATCATATTTTCTGAATCGGAAGAAAAACACTTGGAACACATAGAAATCATAATTAAAGCATTAAGCGAAGCCAACATGAAGATAAGTAGTGAAAAAAGCAAGTATTTTATGCAGGAAGTAGAATTTTTAGGATATGTTGTTTCCTACAACAGTATTAAAACGGATCCAAAGAAAGTAAAAACTATTAAGGAATACCCAGAACCTAAGACATTAAGACAGTTAAGATCTTTTTTGGGACTAAGCGGTTACTATCGTAAATTCATAAGAAATTACGCTATGATCAGCAAGCCATTAACAAAGTATTTAAGAGACCAAGACGCAAACACAAAAAGTAAATTTATACCGATAGAATTAGATAATGAGGGGAAAAGAGCATTCCAAATTTTAAAAGACAAGTTAGAAGAAAATATAATATTGAACCAGCCAAACTTTGAAGAAGGTTTTGAATTAACAACTGATGCAAGTAACTCAGCCATAGGTGCAGTGCTTAGTCAAAATAACAAACCAATAACTTTCATAAGTAGGGGATTAAGTGTAACCGAAGAAGGCTATGCAACAAATGAAAAAGAATTATTAGCAATTGTTTGGAGTTTGAAAAATTTGAGGAACTACCTCTATGGAACAAGCGGCATCCATATATATACGGACCACCAACCATTAACATTCGCTATGTCAGATAAAAACCCCAACGCAAAAATGAAACGATGGAGGGAATTTGTAGAAGAATATTCTCCTATTATAAAATACAAACCAGGTAGAGAGAATGTAGTAGCAGATGCTTTAAGCAGACAAGAATTAAATATGATGGACTCGGACGTTGCAACAGTACATAGTACTCAAAGTAGTCCAGTTGAAGAAATAAAAAGATTAGGAGGTATAATTAATAGATTTAGGAATCAGTTAATCATTAAAGAAGGAAATAACAATAGTATTAGTAGTGAACAAGTACATAAAGGATACTGGCGACACACAGTAATATATAAAGATGAAAATATATTTAGTGATTTTAAAGAAATTATTAGGAAAGGCATTAATGCAATACATTCCAGCGAGGAATTATTATTTAAACTAAAACCAAAGTTATTAAGTGAATACCCCACTACTCAGTTTGCATATGTAACAAATATAGTAGAAGACATTGTTGACAAAGACACACAAATAACTATTCTAAAAAACGAACATAATAGAGCGCATCGTGATTCAAGAGAGAATTTCAAACAGATTACAACAAAATATTACTGGCCTGAATGCTTTAAACAATTATTAGATTTAACAAGAAATTGCTCTGTTTGCAAAGAAAACAAATATGATAGACATCCAGTTAGATATAGGATTGGAGAGGCTCCAATTCCAAAGAAAGGGGGGGAACGAATACATGCTGATATATACTATATAGACAATGATCAATTTTTAACCATGATAGATTCTTTTTCAAAATTTCTCATAGTAAGACATATTGAAAGTAAAATAGATGCTAAGGATAAACTCATTGAAACAATACCAATATTTGGCAGAGTTGAAACACTTGTAACTGATAATGAAAAGACATTTTGCACACCATCAGCACAACTAGAATTAGAAAGACTAGGCGTCAAACATGAGAGAACAGCTCCAAACCATAGTAGAACGAATGGTATGATAGAAAGAGTGCACAGCACATTGACTGAAATTATACGAATTACGAAAACAGATATCCATGCGGAAACAAATGAAATAATGCCATTTGTCGTTAAAAAATATAATGAATCAATTCATTCAGTGACTAACTTCCGACCAATAGACGTGTTTCATAACTTTGAAAAACATATTAGTTTGACAAATGTATTAAAAGAAAAACAAGATAAGGATCTTGCGTACTTTAACAAAAACAGGACAGAAATAGAATTTAGACCAGGACAAAAAGTACACGAAAAATCGACACGAAGGCAAGGGAAAGTAAAACCTTTGTATAAAAAAAGAATAGTAAAAGAAGATAGAGGAAGAGTTATACTAGACAGTAAGGATAGGATCATACACAAAGATAATTTGAAAAAATAATATATTCAAATTCAACACCAATTCTATTTCAGATGACTAACAGTATCATACTAGTATTTTTGGCATTACTAGCCACGACATTTGCGCAAGTGCAAATAACAAACTATAGTACAGAGGAATACATTCTTATAGAGGACGGACCTGCTGCATTATTCTACGAAAGAGGTGATGTTTATCACATAATAAATTTAACACATTACAAAAATATACTAAATGATATAAGAGGTAAAGGTGCTAGGGTAACCAGTTTAATTAAGACGAATCTTGAAACTGCAGACAAATTAATTAATCAACTTATTATAAGAGATAGATTTAGACGAGGAATAAATGAGATCGGTACTCTATGGAAATGGATATCAGGAAGTCCAGACCATGATGACAAAATAAAGATAGAAACAAAACTACAGGAACTAATTGAATCTAACAACAAACAGTACCAAACAAATTCAATATTATTTAAAACAATAGAAAAACTGACCAGTGAGGACAATAACATTGACAAAGAAGACGAACTAATTTTAAAATTTATAATTGAAGATTTAAGAGACATTATCAATACCATCAATTTAAGAAAAAATGGCATTTTAAATACAGTGATTTTAAATATAGAAGATTTAGAGAAAATAATAAAAACAGAAACAATGCCAGTTTCAATTACAGATGTTTTAGATGCATCAGATTTTCAAATTATTCAAAATAAGGAAATAATCATGTTATACATTCAATACCCGATTGTTAAGGAAATAAACACTAAATTCATTGTAGAAAGCATTAATATAGGTGATGGCAAGTTACAAATCCCAAATCAAATTGTATTGTACGAAGAAAAATATAAAATGGCAAATTGTAAACAAGAATTAAACAATATGTATTGTAAAATAAGTAATGAAACTAATTGTCTAACAGATTTATTAAATAACAAGAAAGCAAACTGTCATAAAATAAAGGAGAAGAATCCAGACATTAAAATAATTAAAGATGGTATAATTTTTGTAAGTGGAGAAACCACAATCAATAGGAAAATATATAAGGGTACATATCTCATTAATTTCAAAAATAATGTAACTATTAATTCTAAAATGTATGAAAATAAAAAAACAAAAATTGTAAAACATTTTAAAATGAATGTACCATTAGAAATTAATATTTTGAAATATTTAGAATCAAGAAATGAAAAATTAAAATTCAGAAACATTGATCTAATTAAACCTTATATTGAAGATATAAAAGAACACCCAATATTGTGGGGAATAACTTTAAATATAATATTAATATTTAGTATTGTAATAGTTATTAAGATGTTGAAAATTTATAAAAGAAACGAAGAAAAGAAAAATAATTTAGCATTTAAGAAAGCAACAATTAAATGTTTAACAGCAACAAGAAAAGCTATAGAAGAGCGATCGGGACGATCACTATAGAAGTAAGGGGGGAGTTAACACTTCGATTCTATTCAAGATGAATCATCTTGAAGTGTTATTAAAATTTACCGGAAATATGACATCCGTCAAATAAACATCTTCAACAGTTCTCATGGTAATATGATACCAATGAGAACGTATAGCATGGATCATCGATCATCAACCATCAGCTGAATCATCCATCGACATCAAGTGGATGATATAGTCAGTTCATAGATACTCATCAAGCAAACCGGTTCTAAAATTGTAGTTTAGGTTATTATCTAAGTTCATTTAAATAAAAGTTCTTTTTTAAAAACCCAAACAGGAATTGCAATTATTAATTCAACTGAAAAATATTTGCAGTGAAAATAAAATTTTTATTACAAATAAAATTGCATTTAGAAAAAAATTCTGCATTGAAAAAAAAAATCATTGCAAAATGTGTGCATTAAACTATTTATTTTAATTCGTCGAATTTCTTATGTGCTATGTCAACTATAACATTAAACTTAATTAGACCTAATGTATTTCCAGTAAAATTTTTTTGAATTAAAAATATTTTTACTTGCAATAAAAATTTTATTTGCAATGCAAATATTTTTCAGTTGCAATATCATTTGTTTTATGCAAAATGTTTTTAGTCGCAATAAATATTTTTTTTTTGTGAATGCAAATTTTTGGGGATCGGGTCAAAATTCTGGCTTCAAAATTCTGCTTTTTTAAAGAAAATTCTGTTTTTCAAAATTCTGCTTTTTTTCTATTCTGCTTTTTAAAATTCTGCTTTTTAAAATTCTGCTTTTCAAAATTCAGCCAGCATTATACTTGAACAAAAAAATTCTGCCAATTCTGTTTTTTTTTTTTTTTATAGCATATGCGCTGACTAAAGAAAAATACACCTCATTAATGTAATTCAACATTGGCACTTTCCAAAATTTTTTTGTTTAAGTGTCGCAAATATTTTTTAAAATGCATAGACTGACTTTCTTTCAAATAAAATCTATATCTTATTGGAACCGATGTTGTTTGATACAAGATATTCCTTTTCTTATTCAAATTTTTGAATATTCATCTTTATTTGACAAATTAAAAAATTTTGAATTATTTTCGGAAATGTTTAGTATTCAAAACCTTTTCTTAATATTTTCAAATTCATTCATTTATAAAACAAAAATTAATATACATTCAAAGAAAGCAAATTATGTAGGTAAGTAATCAAATAAACAGATAATTTTTCAAGAAGATGATTTTACAGAATTTTGCAAAAAATTAAAAAAGGGTTTGGAAAATGTTAAAGAGCGCGCGCTTTTGAACATTTTCCAAACCCTTTTTTAATTTTTTGCAGAATTTTGAAAAACAGAATTATGAAAAGCAGAATTTTGAAAAACAGAATTTTGAAAAGCAGAATTTTGAAAGCAGAATTTTGAAAGCAGAATTTTGACAAAAGAATTTTGACCCCGGCAGAATTTTGACCCCAACCCAAATTTTTGTTTATTTCCAATAAATATTTTTTTTTTAATTTGTAATGGAAAACAAATGCATTAAAAAAAAATGATTTTTTACAATCCTGGTTCAAGTACGGACAAATTTAATTTATTAGTATAAAAAAGTTTTAAGTGTTTAATTTTTAGGCTTCAAAGATAGCGCTTTATGAAGTTCGCAAAAGTTTGAATGTCTTAATAAAAAATGTTTAATAAAAGTTGAAATTTCTTTTTAAATTTTAATAAATTAATGTCCCATAGCAATCATTTTCTTGAATTCGACCTCAGCTGGGTTATTAACATAATCAAGAATTTCTAACCTTAATTTATAGTATAAAGAAAATAGGATTTTCATCCTTTTCAACCACCATAAGATCGAGACCACAAAGAAAATTATTTGGGTACAAAATTACCATGCATATATGCAGACGTATGTTTGTTAAAGTTTCCGGTTCCTTGGAAATTTGTCTAAAGATAAATATACGCAAAACAAATAATAAAACAAAAACAGTAGGAAGAAATGTTTTGATTGTAATATGTATGTGATTTTAATGACAAAATGGTTGTTATGAGGCAAAAACACACAGGATGTGTCTCAATGTTTGCTAATTAAGCTAAATTTTTGGGTTTCTACGATTTATGATTTAATTTTTTCTTTAAACTCAAATGACTGTCTTAGGAATTATACAGGGTGATTCAGGAGCAATGTACCAAAAAGCTAGAGCTTGTTGATAAATAAATTTATGAAACATTTACCATTCGTCAATAATAATTATTTTTTAAATATTCATAAATTAAATTATCAACAAGTCCAGTCACGTAAAAACAGAAAATAAAATGGTTTTTAGAAAAAAGTAGTTTTAGTTTTTTGTTAATTTCTCCAAAATGACAAGATAATTTTGAATCGAGTTTTCTGTTTTTGTTTAAAAATAAATAAGAGCATCGAATTTTAAAAACTTAATTAGTACTTAAATATTTGAAATTTTGAAAAAAATTAGTTTGAAATTTTTTTTCCAATTTTTTCTTATTCAAAATTTTGATTTTTAAAAATTAATTTTTCAAAAACTGTGCCATAAAATGGCTTTGTTTATAATTTTTGTAAAAGTGTAGGGTTTTGGCTTTACAAAAAGGTATAGCACGTTATTGTAGGTGTAACCGTCGATTTTTAATACATATTTTTTGTTTTCAAATTAAGTCAATTTTTTTGAAGTGAAAACTACTTTAGTATCGTAGTGATTTGAAACACGATGAAACGAAAAAGCGACAGGAAAAATCAATTGATTATGACTTTTTTGTTTTAATAGATAGATGAATGAAATTTATACTGTAGATAATATTCATATTCAAAATTCTGAGATAACGGTAAAAAAATGTTCTTTTTCTAAACACATTATATCTTTTGATCTAGAGCATATACAAATTTGATTTAACTTTACTGAGCATCCTGATAATTTTAGCTTTTATTTTATATATCACATATAACGGTACGTGCTCTACAAGTTACACAATCTGAAATTGAAAAACTTGAAAAATACCTCAAAACACCTGTTGAGATCTGTTGTCGATGACCAGCCACCAGTGTAATCTCAGTTTGAAATTTCCACATGGTTGGCTTTAAAAAAATTCGTACTTTTTTTGTAGGCATGGTAGAAATATGATTGAAGCGTCACATAAAAGGTGAAATAATAAGCTTTCAGATGATACAAAAATTATTATAAGTTGTCATTCGAAAATGGATTTAAAGGTGATTTCTTCGATTTTTTTTAAGGGAAAAATGATTTTTTAACATTTTACTTCTATCACGTGTGAATTGCAGACATGATTTTTTTTTTTAAATTTTTTTTCGAAATAAAAAGGACTGTTTTTATGGATTTGTTTTATCTTATTTCACACTTCTGTTAAATTTCATCTGTTATTTTGAATTGTTCTTTTTATTGCTTTCTCTAGTTGTATTAAAGTGACTCCCACACGAAACATATAGAATTCTATTGTTTGAAAAATTCTTTTATCTTAAAAGATGACAAAAATTTCAAATTCCTTATCCTCATTACAAAAAAAAAAAAAAAATGAATCTTCTCTCAAAAAAATGTCTTTGAATTACTTGAAATTTATTTAATTCTTCAAATATCTTTCTTTTAGCCATAGAAAAAAAAATCCCATGAATAAATGTTAGCTAATATAAAAATCTCTTTAATTTGTTGTTGTTGTTTTTGTATCTTATACCCATCAAAGGAATAATAACGTATATATGTAACTTGCCTCTAACCCGAATATCAAATTTCTTCTTATATTTCAGAAAATTCATCATCTGTATAAACAAAAACCTTAAATCTTAACCCAACAAAAGGCTGAAGAAAAAAAG
This sequence comes from Episyrphus balteatus, assembly GCF_945859705.1. Classification (NCBI taxonomy): domain Eukaryota; kingdom Metazoa; phylum Arthropoda; class Insecta; order Diptera; family Syrphidae; genus Episyrphus; species Episyrphus balteatus. The sequence continues at coordinate 120,210,800 of NC_079136.1, forward strand.
GGAAAAGTAAACATCCAGCAACTTGGTTAAAATAAGGACTAAAATCTTCTTGCGAACAAAAAAAAAAAAAACAAAAAACCAAATATCCTACTCAATCCGTCGAAAAAGCTTACAGCTAATTAACTCACACCCTTTTTTCTGAAGGGTAAGTAAAATAAAAAAAAAAAAAATACAACCAACAAGTCAAGACAAAATGAAAAACAAACAAAAATCTGAGTCAAAAAATCATACAAAAAATATCTTCAGTCATCGAACAAAACTACAGGAATGGATATAACTTAACCAAATGAAGTGAACTTAACTACTACTGACAGTAAAAAAAAGGAACTTAATAAATATAAATATAACCAAACTACGACGACATGAATAGAAGTTTTGAAAGTTTTCGTCGTAAAGAGAAAATCTCATAGCCCACAAAAACACAAAAAAAAGTTTATATTCATACATATATTCCAGTCAGAGTAATTTGTAGCAGATTGTTAATAAAATGTCTCCGGAGTCCTTGAATGTCTTCCAATTCTTAGAAATTCAATCAAAAGGACACTACCAACGACGGCGATGATAATAATGCCATCAGCCAACGACGTCCTCCAGCAACAACACCAACAACAACAAAATACAATCATGACAACGAACGATAGAGTCCTGCAGATGGCAGTTAGTGCTGCTGCCTTAACAATACCCAAGTCCTCAACATATGACCCATCATCATCATCATCAACAATAGGTGATGGAGGTGTAAGAGGAGCGAGTACAGGTGTGGTTGGAGAAGCATCAAGTCCAGCATTTTTGAGAAATCTGATGGCCCATCACCTTACAACACGTTCCCTTAATTCCAATTTTGAGAGCTCATCTACGAGTCCTGTGAATAATTTGACTTCAATTCTAACGAGAGCAGCAACGACATTGTTAGCAGCAGCAGCAACACCTGCACCAATATTGAGAAATTCAACCACCATAACCACTTCCAGTGTTGCTGATGATGAGAGATCCTTTACGCAATTGTATCCTGGGAGTTCGTCTTTTATAACGAATCAAAGTTACAATTTGAGTGGTGTGTATATAGATGAGGAGCCAACTGGAGAGTATGTCTTCGATAGGACAGACGTACGAGTGATATTTATAACTTTGTATACGATGGTCTTTTGTTGCTGTTTTTTTGGTGAGTAGAAAATAGATATTATAGAAAAAAAAATTACTCATACACCTCAGTGTACGAAAAATACTACATTGTTAAAATTTGAATAATTTGGGAACCGTATATTGGAATTTGTTGAAATTTTGTATCGTGAAACTTGAAAAGAAGTCTTACAGTTTACAATTCAAAATTTTTTTAAAATAGTAAAATTTTCATTCAAAGTTAATTTTTCAAGAATCTTTTAAAATATGATATGTTTTGTTTGCCTTCACAAATGTTTTAAAGTTTTCATCAAATGTCCTTTTCGAAGGACTTTAGCCTTTTGCAGGTATCCTAACTCATCTCCTGTTCTTGACTAATAGTAAAATTTTTACTTTTTCTGTGTTTTAGAGATGGTTAGTAAAATTCAGTGTAATGTCAAAACAGAAAAAAAAAAAAAATCATAAAAATAAAATGCACGACTTGCGCTTGCTGTGTGGTATAGAATCTATGAGAAAACCATAATTCTAAGTTTCGATCCATAAACGTTGCTTTTGTTTTTTTTTTTTATATATATAAAAATTATTATTAAAATACATTTTAAGAAAAAAAAAATTAAATCGTTAGACGCATTTAAAAAAAAAAAATAATTTTTGTCTGTAGTTTTCTCAACTAACACCTAAAACCAAAATTTAAAAAAATTCAAAATCATTTTTTCGAAAACTTGTATCTTCAAAACAAGAAAAAAAAAAAACAATTTCAATTTTTTTTTTTTTAATCAAAAAACTATTTTTTTTTTTCAAAATTGTGCTTCCGATAAGGTAATATAAATGCGTTTGTATAAAAAAAAATAGTTAAATTGAAAAAGTTATTTGGATGTTCTACGTGAGGTACAGTTTATAACAATTTTTGAGAAGAAAATTTTCATTACCTTGTCTAAAAACTATTATTTGAATTTTGTAATCAAAATCGTAGGAACCGTTTTTGAGAAAAGTGAACTTTTTGGAAATTGGTATATGACAGGGGTATCGTTGTTTTTGGTCCAACAAAATTAATCCCAAAAACTGCGTCATGCCAATTTTGAAGTGGATTGGTTCATCCGTTTAAATAATTTTTTTTTTTTTTTTTTTTTTTTGAATTATGTAACCTATTAGCAATTAAAATTCCAGTGGTATTAATTAATTTAATTAATTCAAATTGATATTGAAAATTTTTTAGACCCGAAATTAACAGTACTTGTCATAACAGCCAGATAAAAAGGTTTTTTTTTTTACTCAAAAACTGCTTTATCGATTTAGATTAAAAAAACCTGTACTGTCGAAAATGAGACAACAAATATTTTTTTTGCGCCGTTAAAATTAAGAAAATAAAAAAAAATTTTAAAAAGAATTTTTTTTTCTTAAATCAAGTTTTCGAAAACGGAACAAGGAATTTGTTTGAAACCAATATTTCCTTTTTTGATGGCACACCAATTTTTTTTCTGATATTATTTTCTCAATTTTTTATGTATACAAATTTTTACTTGCGATATAGGTACTATATATCAAGTTATGCATTCGTACAAAAAAAAAAAGTTGAGATAACATTTTTCCATGACATTACGATGGTAGACAATGCCAAAAAAGTGGGTCCCGGACGTCCGTCTGTCTGTCTGTCTGTCTGTCTGTCTGTCTGTCTGTCAGTCTGTCTGTCTGTCTGTATAAGGAGCTACAGCCTAAACGGATGGACCGATTAATGTCAAATTTGGTATGTAGCGTTATTTGGTGACTCTCCAGAGGGGTTTTTGGAATTAATTTTTTTGGACCAAAAATAACGGTACTTGTCATATAGCGATTTTAGTAAGATTGAAATATCTCAAAAACGGCTCCAACGATTTTGTTTAAAAAAATCAAATGTTAGTTTTAAGCTAAGGTCTATCTTTCGATGAAAAAAATTTTTTTTTGAAAATCATTATTAACGGTACCTGCCATAGAACCGTTTTTTTTAAATCCGATTATCTCCGAAACTGCTAATTCGATTTCAACGAAACTTTTTGTGAAGAAGCATTTTTATAATTTTAATATAAACCAAAAATTAAATTTCCAAAAAAATAATTTTTGGATTTTTAAAAAAAATTTGAAAATTTTTTTTTGAAAAATCAAATTTTCGAAAACGGGACATTGAATTTTTTTGAAATTTTGTTTTTAGATGTTGATTAGTGATTTCTACAAAATGGCATACCAATTTTATTTTAAAACTTTTTTTCCAAAAAATTATTTATAAAAAATTAGTTTTTAAAAAAACGGCTCTAACGATTTTGAAAATTTTTTTTCTAAAAATGCATGTTAATATATCAATCAAAACTGCATACTTGCTTTGGAGGGCAATTTAATTTCAGATTTTATTTAATTTTTTTTTTTTAAACGAATTTTATTTTTTTTTCCAAATTTCTATATAAAAAGTCTTAAAAATTTAAGCAACTTTAACTCTAAGAGCAAGTACGTGCGACCCCAGTCGTGCATTTTATTTAAACTGAATTTATTATTTTTTTTTTCTAAAAAATATTTTTTCTAGGTATACAAAATAAATTGCATATCTATATGTTTTGGAGTTCAAACTATTTATAAAGATATTTTTGTAGCTTTAAAAAGTTATAAACATTTTATTTTTAAGTTTTTGTCGAATTTCTCAAAAAATTTAATTGAAAATTATCTTCAATGAATATTTACATAATAATAAGCTTCAATGTTCTAAGCAACTTTTTACAAGAGAGAGTACATGCAAACCAGCCATATATTTTATTTACATTTTATCCATCTAACTTTTTCTTCTATCATAATTACAAACAAACACGTGCTTTATTGCGATTAATACTTAAAATGTTGCCTTAAAAAAAAATCAAATTCATTAAAAAGAATAATATCCTCTTTGAAATACACTGACCAAGTTGACAAAAAATTAAAGCCCTTTACCAGGGTGAAATTAATTGCATTAACTAAAGATAACAACCGTATTAACTATTATACCCCAAAAAAGTGTCAACCATAATAGCGTGTTCAAATCTCTGGTTACTTTAATATTTATTACAACCAATCATCAGACAAAAAAAGGACTTACTTACCCAGGATAATTTTTTCAAAAGGCTATATACTATCACTAATTATCTAGGCACGTTTTGAGACAACAAATTTTTGCGTAAATTACTATTATCCTTCCATTATCCTTATTTATTTGTTGAAATATGTCTTATAATCTACGAGTTATCAGAGTGTTGTAGCAAAGCTTAGCCCAAAGGGTTAAATTATCATACCTCGAGGACAGACTTTATTCTAAATATACCAAATTAATGGCAACATTAAGAATTTACCTTTAAAATTTATATTAACCTGGCAAATGTTTCAACGTGTTTTGATAAATTTACATAAAAAAAAAACAAAATCTGTTTTTGAAATTGGATAAAAAAAAAAGTGATTTTCGTCGAAAAGAAGGAAATTCAAATCCTGCTGAAACATCAAAAACAGAAAGGATTAAGAACAAAAGGTATATTATCCTTTCAATATGAATTCTTTTGTATAAGGGATATGTATTTGTATTTTTTAAAAGACAAAGTTTTGAATAAATTCTGGCAAAAAAAAAATGAATAGTATGTGTTGTCATCTAACAAAGCCTCAAGATTGGAATAAATTGAATTTCAAATAAATAAATGTCCTTTTGGCAAAAATATTCAATTGAAAATTTTCTTAAAAAAAAAAAATCTAAATTTTAGAGACCTTTAGGTTATTCGATATCTCCATTTCAAAAGCATGATAAAAAAAGGTCTCCAAGCAACAATAAGAGAAAATATTAAATGATTCAAATAAACATTGACTGGTGAAAGCATCTGAAAAGTTTTTTTTGTTGTTCTTCTTCTTCGTCCTTTGGTACCTTTGATATGGACCCTAATCAATGTTCGAGGAAGTTTTATGGATCTGTGACACACGTAGACATAAATACTACCATTTATACATATATTTTTAAGTAAAGAGGATTTGTTGAAGGATTTGTCTTTCAAACCAGATGACAAGAGACTATACGATGTGTCGCATTGAGAAATCCTTTTCAGGATATCTTAAAATTTGTCTTTTTTTTTATATTCGAATTTTAAAATCTGTGATTTTTCTTGAAGATAGAGAAATTTGATAAGATTTAAGGATGTCTTCTATCTTTCTTTTCGTTAGTTTGACAACAAGGAGACATTTTCAACAAGTCTTTGTATATAATTCGAAACTCAAAGGATATAATCTTTTACTTTTGTTCATGGTTTGTCTTTGTTTTGAAGATTTATAGTAAATTGTATAAATTACCACTTCATAGAAGTCCCAGAAAGAGGAATAGACTGCAATAATGATAACAACTTTAGCTAATTAAGGATGTTCCAAGGGAGAGAGAGAGAGAGTCCAAGGATAACCGAGGACGATAAAAAGTGTGTTTCCTTGGAAGCAATTTAGTGTAGGTAATTATGCAATTAGACATGAAAGTGATATTTAATCTGAAATAATTAACTACAGAATAGAACTTTGATTAAAAAAATTTACAATACAAGAAAATAGGAAAATAACAACAAGCGATTGTCGATCTTGCTATCCTTGGGTTTTAAGTCGAACGCTTTACCATCAGGGAAATGGTAAATTCAATCTGATAACGACCCAATAAACAATTTTGCTTTTATATAATTTTACAGATGCAACTGTGGCTGTTTTTTTTTTCAACATTAATTTTAAGATGTTTGATGTTCAAAGTTGAATCAAACGGCTTGGCTTTTTTGTTGGTTTCGATAACGAATTAAAGTGTATGAAGTAAGCCCACCTTTTTTGAAAAATGTTATTTTTGAAATGCTCTATTTTTTGACGTGATAACGTCTTATAAATCGATGAACCATGGCAGCCATCACAAAAAAGTGACGCCATTTTCTAACGTTACGCTCTCGCACTTTCGCAGTGCGGCAAAAAATTTCAATTTAAAATTAAAACTAAAAATCTTCTATAGCTTATTTGATAGATAATAACCTAAAGCTTAATCTAAATGAAGGATTTTTAAAAATTCCGTCATTTAATAGGGTAAACAGGGGTAAAACGGAAAGATGAAATTTGGGCTAAAATCTAAACACGAAGTCGTAGAGAATTGATTTTTTTTTTTTGCTTTAGATAGATAAAATTAATTTAAAAATAACTGCATTTAAGAAAAAATTCTAAAAAATTTTGAAACTAAGCTATAACGTTTTGTTTTAACGTTGGACACGTGTTGGGGCTATGACAAAATGATGATTTTGGGTAAAGGAAATTTTTTTTGACAATTCTAAAGATGCCAGATGAAATATGAGGGGAAAAAAAATTAGGCGTCTGCTACGGATATTTTTTGCAATACTCTGCAATTCGGAATATGAATTTTTGAAAAGCACCTTGTTTTTTAGGGATATTTTTGGGTAATTTTTGATTTTTAGCTCAAACTTATAGGACATGTAGGTTTTGGCCTTATGCATACATGTGCAAAAACTTGGATCGTTTAGTGAGTTTTGACTGAATAACGGAAGAAACAAGTTTTAAAAAAACACGTTTTTTTACCGTTTTTAACCAATTTTCATCGTTTTTTATTTTTATCTCTTTTTCTTTAATAGATACAGGAATAAAGTATATGGAGTAATGATACGACTATATGTGTGCGAAGTTTCAATCATTTTCATAAACACAATTTTGAAATAACGATAAAATAAAATTTTAGAATTCAACAGGTTATAACTTTTGACCAAGAGCAGATAAAAATTTTATTAAACTTGTTTGACCATCCTGATACAGTTACCTTTCATTTGGTATATCACACATAACGGTAGACTAACTACAAGCTATACAATGTTAAATCAAGAAACTGGAAATTCTGGAAATTCGACATGGTTGACTTTAAAAAATTTTAACTTCTCTTTTATGCATCTTTGAAATGAGATTGATACGTCATATGAAAGGTAAAATAATGAGCTTTCACATGGTATATATTTTTTTATAGGTTGTCAAACAAAAAAATTGATTCCTTAGCCTGAGAACATAAAAATAAATGTTTTTTTTTGCTTTTTTTTTAAATGAAATTTGATCGAGTTCAAAAAATTCTAGCTCTTTTTGTAGTTGTCTCATAGACCTGATCGATATATATATTTTTTATTTTTTATAGGTTGTTTGGGAAAAAATGGAATTAATGATGTGAGAAGATAAAAATTCATGTTTTTTTTGGTTTTTTTTTATGAAAATGATTGTTTTCAATAAATTATTTTTATACTTTTTGCGCATTGTTAAAATTTAAAAATTTTTTTATTCTTAAGAAGAAATACTTGGCTTTTAAATTACATAATTTTTTTTATAAGCTTTGAAAATAAAAAAAATTAATATAATGAGAAAATAAAAAAGGTATTTTGTTTTTTAGCTTTTTCTTGTAAATTATGATTGTTTGAAAAAAGTAAACACTTTAATTGACTCATTTTAAACAAAAGTACACAACCTGTTTTCTGACGACGTTATCACGTAAAATCATCGTCCGTAAACCGGCTTTACAGACAACCTCTTTTTTTTATTTGCTTTTCTCTTCCATAATATCTTGATACTATTCATGAAAAAGTATATCAAAAATAAATGTTTTTTCTTGTATTAATGATCTTGAAAATATCCCGAAATAGCTACCTATTTACTTAACAAATTACTAATTGACACCCACAAACAATTATATTATTTAATTTTAAAAGAAATTCAATCTCTTAAATCTCAGAAAATCTCCTTTTCTCAACATAATATTCACCCAAAAATGTTTTTTCTACTTCATATAAACCGCAAAACCAAAAAAAGTGTAATAAAGATGCCAAAGGGATAAAGAGCTTCACCATCTTTATCCTCTCTCCCAATTTCAATTCATTCAACTTTTGAAGTCTACAACAAGAGAAAAGTCTCTGTTTAACACACAAAAGAAATTCCTTTTAACCACAATCGTAAATAAATCTTTATCTCATCTTTGAACAACGACATCAACATTAACAAGAAGAAAATTGTCGCGACCACAGAATGTTTAACCACACTCTATCTCTCTCTCTCTTTTGTGCCATTAAAAATAAGGGTTTATAAGCTTTTTCAAGTGAGTTTTGATTACCGATCTAATTTTAATGGTTTGTCAACATAAAATCCACAAATATAAAAGTTTATTTTTTTTTTAAACTTCAGTCCCAAAATTTATATATTTTTTTTGTATGATGGTTGTCTTGTTTTAACTTATCCATATAAAACACCATAAGTCACAGAGTCTTTTTTAACTCTCTAAATAAGCTTCTAAAGTGTTTAAAAAAAATATCTGTCAGCCATTATTTTCTCATGATTATCCTTAATCTCTTTTCCACTTTGAACAAACATCCTTGAAGTGTTATAATCGGTTCTTTTTTTTTTGTATGTGTGTGTGCGTTCCGTGTTACTTAAAGCAGAAAAGAAGAAAAAAAGATTCCTGGAAAATGTTAAAAGCAACTCTGTTCTTGTGCTTCACTTGGCAGATACAAATACAGTCATTGTGATAAATGATTCGAGTTATAAAATTTAAACACACACACACATCCTTTCACATCCTTCTACAGATGGCGCTGTTGAAAAATGCCAAAAATAACAGACAATTTCGCACAAAATTTCATCGTCTCTCGCACAAACATCCTCTTGGAAATAATTCAAGTGGAAATGTTACAAAAGAAATTACAGAACAAAAACAAGAAAAAAATATATATGTATATAAAACCGTTAGGAAGGATAATCTCGGGAGAAAATCCTTTTTTCGATTAAAAATTGCAAGTATCTACGCGTGTTGGGTAAAACTCTCTTGATGCACAAAAATTATTATCTTGCTAGATGCAGCGCAGAAGTTTTGCTGATTTTTACTAAATTAAATGTTTGGCAAATAGTCCTGGTTTTGTGTTTGTGTGTGTGTGTGTGCCATTAAAGCAAGCCAAAAATGCCAGACCATGATGTGGGAATTTTATTTTATTTTTTTTTTTTTTTTCAAATATTCATTTCCAACAATGTTCAAATACTCTTTTGAAATCAGTAATAGCTATTTGAAGAGGATAGGAGAAGTCTCGTTATTGGAGTGGTTTCAATTTTAAAACCCAAAACACATTTAGACGCAGCTTAGAGACAGTGGCGTATTGAGGGGGGGGCTCAGGGGGCTCAAGCCCCCCCCAAGCCTTCCAGATCATGTTATTTTTTACATAATTTCATTGTAATGTATATGCTTCACTGAAACTTGTTCGTAAATCTTATAGATTTAGAGGCAGCTCACATGCTCGAGCCCCCTCCAAGTTCTGAAACGGCTATTTGTGTTTGTTTGAGTAAGAGCCTTAGCTGTAGCTGGGGGTTGGGTGGTTTTTTTCGGATTTAAGTCCAATTCGAAATTCTTCAGATCACTTTTTAATATAATACGTACGTCGAATATCATCACCGTGTAATTTTGCAAAAGTTCTTATGCAATCTCGATAAACACTTTTTTCAAAAATTATATACTTCTCAAAGCTATTGGAAATAGAAATATTTGATATCTCAAAATCTTAGTGGTCAACATATGTAACTAATGGTTTCTTTCAGCAAATGCCAGTTTGGACTTCGAATTCGGATTATAAAAGCAACATATTACGAAAAAATATATATTTCGAATTAAACATCTAAAATAATTTAATGGAAAATTAGTTTCTAGGCTTTCACTTTCTGCATTTTTCACTCATTTAGATTTTCTGATCGAATTCAATTCACATTATTTCTGTTTGTAAATTTGGTGCCTTTTTTAATGAATCTATAATTTTTAGACAAAATATTATCATAACTTATTTGTGTCTCCTTATTTTTTCTCTTGAATTCTTCTTTTTTTTTCATTAAAATTGCCGATAAAATTGCATCCAGCAGTAATAATTTAACTTCAGAAACAAAATTAAAAAGGATGATCCTTCAGCTATGACAGTTCGAAGCAATTTCGAAGTTTTTGAAATTGATCCAAATGAAGAATATGATATTTTATTTCACGTGAAATCTAAAAGTGATTTCAATTCACTTTCGGTCGAATTGCGGAACAAGAACTTTAAAAACAGGAGACAGCAGTACGAAGCTGTCGACGTCGAGAGCAGTTAAATGCTACTATACCACTTTCAGTATCGCAGCACAGCGCTTCACTCTCGATCAAAGGTGAATAAAATAGAGAGAAAAATTTTTCGTACCCCTCTAAAAAATGTTTGAAAAATTTTCTAGCCCCCTCCAAATTTTTTTCTGGATACGCCACTGCTTAGAGACTAGTTAGGTTACTACTCTTGCAAGCTGGTTAATGGTGATGATTTATCATGATGAATTTTGGTTTTAAGCTAAAATTGTTTGTAAGCAATTTTCGGTGTCCTTAATTGTTTTTTTTTTTCATGACATGACAAATTACATTCATTATCTTTTATACAATTGACCATTAATAAATTATAATATAATTCTTTGTCATTAGAGACAGATTAAGTGGTAATTTTAGAAGATTATTCAACTAGGTATTTTGAAAATGATACAAATTTATTTTGTTTGTATGGGTCAAATTTAATTATTGAAATGTTAATCATTTCTGTTCCTTTTCAACTGGAAAATAATAGGAAGGAAGGAAAATTTAAGAGTGTCAAGCTTTTGACCAGAACTTATAGATTTATTCTTATAATCATCTTGAAGTAGATGATGATTCTTATTATAATTTATAAGACTTATACAAAATATTTCGATAGCAAATAATTAAGCAACCAGACCTCCAAAAAAAAATTTCTTTCTCAACTACGAATAGAGCTTAAAGAGACCTATATTATGATCTCTCACTCGATGAATTTTGAAAAATTTTTTTAAAATGCCTTTTTTTTTTGGCAAAGGGTTAACCTTGATTTTTTTCGAAAATCCGAAAAAAATAGATTTTTAAATTTTTTACATAAATAGTTAGGCCTGTTCATTGTGAACTCGTATCTGTAAACCGAAACTTGTTTGATTGCAAGTTATCTGCCTCCGAATGTAAAAAAATAATATGGACAGCTGAGTCGCACGTACTTGATATTAAAATTCAAAGTAGGTACTAAAATTTTTAACAATTTTTATACAAATTTTTGAAGTTATACTTCTTATGGGAGGGTGAGTATGAAAATTCACTTTTTGACAAGAATGTCAAAGGGATTATGACGCGATCACCATGGGTAGCAGGGATGTCGTTTCACCTTTAGAGTAGTCAGTACTTTAGTATTTAAAAATGCAGTACGCCGCAGTACTGCAAACATAAAACACACAACACGTTGCAAGTTACATGTGGCAAGTTGCATGTGGCAAGTTGTATGTGGCAAGTTGCATGTGGCAAGTTGTATGTGGCAAGTTGCATGTGGCAAGTTGTATGTGGCAAGTTGCGTGTGGCAAGTTGCATGTGGCAGGCTGCATGTGGCAAGTGGCGTGTGGTAAGTTGCATGTGGCAAGTTGCGTGTGGCAAGTTGCATGTGGGAAGTTGCATGTGACAAGTTGCATGTGGTAATTTCCATGTGGCAAGTTGCCAGGGTTGCAAAAAGCTCACATTTCAGCTCAGCTCAAATTTGAGCTAGCTCACTTTTGAGCTAGGTACCATAGCTCAGCTCATTTGAGCTGAGCTGAAAGTGAGCTGAGCTGAAAGTGAGCGCCCCCAACTTCCAACGCCTATATCTCGGAATTTGAAGAAAAAAAAAAACAAACATTTTTTTTGATGCCAAAAGGTAGCGGGGACTCTAACCTACATTTGGGTACAACTCTTATCCCTGTAGGTCCACGCGTTCTCAAACCGGGATAACTTAAAAGTAAAAAAAAAAATAGGCACGATTCTGAAAAAATTGGCATGATGTGGCGGTTTAACATGGAAGGCGATTTTTTAAAAATCTGACAATGTGCAAAGCGTAGGCCCATGACACAAGCTATCATTTGGCATCACTCCCAAAAATTGCTCTCAAACGGCTTAGCTTCCAGGAGCGTTCAAAGATTCGGGGATTTTTCGAAAAAAAATTTTACCCTTACTTTCAAACACGATTTTCTCGGAATTTTGAAAAAAATCGAAAAACCGGATTATACCACTATCGGGTACCTGAGAATATAAGCTTTCATATGGCACCACTCCCCTGTTTCTAGATCAAAGCGTTCGAACGCCTATATCGCGGAATTTTGAAGAAAATGAAAACAAATTTTTTGATGCCAAAAGATAGCGGGGATTCTAACCTACATTTGGGTACAACTCCCATCCCTGTAGGTCCACGCGTTCTCAAACCGGGAGAACTTAAAAGTAAAAAAAAATTAGGCACGATTCTGATAAAACAGGCATGATGTGGCGGTTTAACATGGAAGGCGATTTTTTAAAAATCTGATAATGTGCAAAGCGTAGGCCCATGACACAAGCTATCATTTGGCATCACTCCCAAAAATTGCTCTCAAGCGGTTTAGCTACTAGGAGCGTTCAAATATTCGGGGATTTTTCAAAAAAAAAATTTACCCCAACTTTCAAACTCGATTTTCTCGGAATTTTGAAAAAAGTCGAAAAACCGGATTGTACCGGAATTTTTTTTTATGATAAAAAAAGAAGTATAACTTCGCGTGTATACATGTGTACACACACTCTTTTTTTTTTTTTAATGACAACTTATAATAAATTTTATATCATCTGAAAGCTTATTGTTTCAGTTCCAAATATTTGTTTCGAAAAGAGCTAGAATTTTTTTAACCCAAACAGTAGGGTGTCCCTTATTTTTTCAACTTGTTTTTTTTTGAACGCATACCCCCTAAATTTGTTCTCTTTGATGTTATGAACGTTACAAAAAAAAATGGCGTCATTTGAAGTTCATTTGATGGACGCGACTTTCAATCAAAGCTTACAGTTTCAATGCATATGGAAATTTCGTTTTTTATTTATTTTTTGCATAGATAGATCGCATTTTTTGATTTTTATATGGAGTTTTTGTTTTTTTTTTTAACGCTTACCCTCTCATTTTCGTTTGTTGCTTAAGGTAACTCATGCACAAAATCAAAAAAAAAAATTATATGAAAAAATTAATGTATTCGGTTCAATAAATTCTGTTTATTCTTTGAATAAATAAATAGAGTTTTACAAGTTTTTTCACGCAATTGGGAACCGCTCTTGTTGGTATTCTTGCTTTTTCCCAAAATATTAAGCACTCACGAATAACGAGATTTGCACTTTCACTTAATGTTAGATTAACTTCGCGAATATTATAGAACAACACTTTTAGCACTTGACGTTTTGAAGGCAGTTTAGCACCTGTAATTTGATGGTGAATATTTCCAACCAATGAAACATTTTTTTGTTCACTTCTTTGCAACGGCATATTTAAACAAATTAAAAAAATACAAAATGCGATCTTTCAATGAAAAAAACAACACTTTTTTCCATAAGAATTGGAGTTGTAAGCTTTGGTAGAAAGTCGCGTCCATTAACTAAACTTCGAATGACGCCATTTTTTTTTAACGGTCATTCATAAAATTACAGAGAACAGATTTAGGGGGTATGCGTTCAAATTTAAAAAAAAAAAAAACAAAAACTCCACATAAAAATCAAAAAATGTGATCCATCTATGCAAAAAATAAATAAAAAACGAAATTTCCATATGCATTGAAACTGTAAGCTTTGATTGAAAGTCGCGTCCATCAAATGAACTTCAAATGACGCCATTTTTTTTTGTAACGTTCATAACATCAAAGAGAACAAATTTAGGGGGTATGCGTTCAAAAAAAAACAAGTTGAAAAAATAAGGGACACCCTACCAAACAGTTTTCACTAAAAAAAAAAAACCTTTTTTCTCTTCTTGCACCATTAAATCTATTTTCTTATATGACAACCTATAATAAATTGTATATCATCTAAAAGCTTATTATTTCACCTTTTCTATGATACTTTAATCATATTTCTACGATGGCTACACAAAAAATAAGAATTTTTTAAGGCCAACCATGTCGAAATTTCAAACTGAGATTACGGTACTTCCTGCACTGGTGGAAGTTTTCAAGTTTTTCACGTACCGTTATGTGTGATATATCAAATGCATACTAAAGTTAAATAAAATTTGTATGTGATCTCAGGATTTTGAATATAAAATTAATTGGCATTTTGTACAGTAATAGTTTATTCTATTACTTATCTACAAGTATAAATTTCATTCATCTATCTAATAAAACAAAAAAGTTATAATCAATTGATTTTTCCTGTCGCTTTTTCGTTTCATCTTATTTCAAATCACTACGATACTAAAGAATTTTTCACTTCAAAAGCCCGACATTGAATTTTTGAATACTTTGGTTTCAGGTGTTGATTTCGGGTACGTTCAAAGTTGGTTATACGCTAGACCTTTTTATATCATTACCAGTTGCTATAATTTTATTTATAAACCTCTGCCTATTCTGTAAGCACCTGCCTCGTGTAAGCAATTAAGACCCTCCACTTACTCCCGCATGAGAATAACAAAATCACTAATTAGGTTCTCTTCTTCATACACACAAAAACCCACTTTGAGATGTGAGTTAATTGATTTATATCAATTTCTCAAGACTTTTTCGAATAGCAACTAATTTTTTGAGGTCAATTTGCCTGCAGAAAAGACCACTCAACATCCTTTCAAGGATAAGTTAATTATAATTTTACTGTTTTTATTTTTTTCTCAGAAAGGAGGGTTTATTTATCTTATTATTTTGTTCTGAATTAATTAGTCTACAAATCCCATGACGTTTGTGTAGGTATTTTTTTATTTCTGGTAAACCAAATATGTATCGAGCCATGCCAATACTAAATTTATTTTTATAACCCATCAAAATGTGTTTAGCACCAGCTTTTGTGTTTATATACAAAAAAAAAAAAGATATCTAACAGACGCTCTAATAAAATACTCATTAAATTGAACTTACTCTTTCCACAGACATATGTAGGTGTGTAGATCCACCATCGTCATCATCATCATCAATGGCATCTGTGCGGGGTTTTGGCCAGCACAACGGTGATATAATAGAAATAGAAACCTTGTTTCCCATGTTCCATGACCTGACCTAATGTCAAATATTCAATTCAAGGATATAAAATCCATTTGGAAGGAAGTTGGAGTGTTATCCTTTTGCGCTATATCTACTCCACCTATCTAAACAAAAAATAAAATTCAACTTTTTTTTTTTTTTTCAAAAAAGAATTTAAAAAATAGTATCAACTCTTTTGTGTGAACCTGTTCAATGTGCAGGGATATGTGAAAGGACATGGCACGTACATACACATACATGAATGTATGATTTTTCACTAATACACATGTGTGAATCCTTGTTTTTCGTACTTCCTGAGGTGTTATATAAATTGGTTTTGGTTTATGTCAGATATCCTGAAGTTGATTTTCAGTTTTTTTTTTTTTTTTTTTTTTTTTTTTTTTAACAATTTGTGGACATTTGTGTTATGTCATCTCTCATGTGCGATAAAAAGTTGAATTAAAAATGTAGTAGATTCATAATTCATTTTCAATTCAAATAAAAGGGACATGATTTTAACTCGAAATGAAATATATATGAATTAAAAAAAGCTTCATTATTTTTTGCGGTATTTTGATTGTGTCACAAAATAGTCATGGTTATCTGATTGATATAATTCAATAGATATTGTAGGTTATATGGCAAAAAGTGCCTTGAACTCTTGGCACAAACTTAATCCTTTTTAATTATAAAGAATGGTTAATTAATGCTGTCATGTCGTTTTGTTTTATATTGTAGATCATATT
Organism: Episyrphus balteatus; assembly: GCF_945859705.1. Lineage (NCBI taxonomy): Eukaryota > Metazoa > Arthropoda > Insecta > Diptera > Syrphidae > Episyrphus > Episyrphus balteatus. Next base: position 120,226,708 of record NC_079136.1, read on the forward strand.
TCAAATCGGGTGGGGGAGGTGCATAAGAATTTCACATTTCTATACCAAAAAGGATTTTACGATAAAAAGAATTAAAAGAAAGACAAACATATAAAATTGTTAAAATTCTTAAACGCAATGGGGCGTATTCAAAATTGACAAAACAAAAACAGATAAAGATAAAGTAGTATTTTTAAAATTAAAAAAAAAAAAAAAATATTTTTTACACCGCGATTAACGGTGCTTGTTCTAGGACCGTTTTCTTCATTTCTGACTTTCTCATAAACGAGCTGACCGATTTCAATGAAAAATTTAGTACAAAAACCTTGTTATAGCCTCAATATAAAAATTAAGACAAATTAAAAAGAAAACAAAAAAATTGGGAATTTAACAAAAGTTTCAAATTTTGAATGAACTTCATTGAAACTTTGTTTTTATTTCCCAACTTATATTTTCTTTTTAATAGGATACCAATTTTTTTTAATTTTTGAAAAGTTTTTTTTATAAAAAAAAAAATTAAAAAAAAAATTCTAAAAATTCCTTGTTATATCTACAAGAAAGTAAATTACATACTTTCTTTGAGGTCGAAACCATTGAAGGCGTTGTTTTTTAACTTCAAACCAAATTATATATTATTTTTTAAGGTTTTTCATTTTTAAATACTTAAAAAAATATTTTATGAATTAGAATAAAAAATAATAATATTCCAAGCAACTTTTGTCATAAGAGCAAGTACGTACGATTAAGTCATGCATTTTATTTATATTTGACAGTCGCACATAGGGGTATTGTCATCAAAAACCTGGCAATAATTATTTTTCGTGGTTTTTGTTATTATTTCTGTTTAAAATGAGTATTCCTACAAGAAAATACAATATAAACCTAGTTTTTGTTATGTTTATTTTTTTACCAAAAACTAAAAAAATTTATTAATGGCCTGTACTCCGCCTAACGACATTATATATCTCAAAATTTTTTCCTCATCCCTAATACGCAATTCTTAGTTTCTTTTCTCTCTTCCCCAACCTTAATTAAGATCACCCAAAATAAAATACACTAATAACATCAGTAAATTTAATTTAAAAATAAAAAACGTTGCATAAAGTAAGGAGTATTTTCTATCAGAAAGTGAAAAACTAATTGACCCTCGATTCTCTAAAGAGCACCTAAGAGCACTCAATTTTTGTTGCATTGTATTAAAGAATATATAAACTAACTCATAAGTTTCAATTCATCGCAGAATAACGGGGTATACTAAAACAAAATCATTAAAGTTCAAATAATAACTTACCAAAAATATCAAGTTTTTAGATACTAGTTCTAAGCCCGAATTAAAATAGAAAAAACCATCTAACATTTTTAAAACTTTATTAATACGGTTAATAAATAACTGAAGAAGAATTCTGCATTTAAATTTTTGTTAAATTTCTATCACAACACTTCGATATCGCATACCTATAGAATAACACTTACAAAATACTTCGAATTCAAATAAAAATGAGGTAGATGTAACAGTTAACTTTGAACTCATTTTTTAACAAGACACGATCGAAAAACAAAAAACTGAGTGCAGCATATTGACACAGGTTTATTTTGCACCCATTTTGCCAAACTTTTTGGTGTCAATTTTGATTTTCAGAAAATCGACTTATGACCAGGTTTTTACTGCAAATACTCCTATGTGAGTCGGTGGAGTTGAAAAAAAAACCCATTTTACTTTGCTTACATGACGTTACAAATGTTATTGAAGAAATTTTGTTAAAACTGACAAAGATTAAAATCTTTTAATGCTCAGAATTTTTAACAAAAATTTATTTTTATAAATTTTTACAAGGACCTGCTCTTTTATTGATATTAAATTTTTCTACAAAATGTTTCTTGTGTGAACTTTTCAAATTCGGCTTGATTTTCAAACTATCGACCAAAAATTCAAAAAGTCAAAATTCAAAAATTCAAGAGTGAAAATTGTTTGCCTATATACAACGGTGATATAATTATAACTCATTGATAGATGTTTAAGAAAAATTATCTTGGTTTTTTTTTTCAAAAAATCAGATTTAATGCGAAAAAAATTGGAGTGTCTAAAAATTTTGAATCTTTCTTTGAGTACGAAAAATTTTTGAAAGAAGAATTTTAAAATAGTTCTCATTATCTTTATTTAAATAAAATATAAAAATGACAAAGAAATGTTTTTTTTTTTTTTATTATACCTATGTTTTTGTTTTTTTCTTTTCAGGAAATCTCCTTGTTATCCTTGTAGTCACATTATCACGACGTTTAAGATCGATAACGAATTTTTTTCTAGCGAATTTAGCTTTAGCCGACTTTTGTGTTGGACTTTTCTGTGTTATGCAAAATTTATCAATATACCTTATTGATAGGTAAGTAAATATCCTTTTTTTTTACTTTAATTTGTATACTATAATATAATTCTCATTTCACTGTCAAGGATAATTACAATTTAAGTTGTGGAAAGGCTTTATTTTTTTTTTTTTCTTTTTGGCTGACTGAGTATGATTTTGCTCCATTAAGCATAATGATTGATGGTTAAAGTGTCCATAAAGTGGACGACAGAGCATAAAATTACGATGACAAAAAAAATAAATAAAGATACTTTTATTTTTTCATATATAGTAGAGTATTTAATTGGAATAATTGGGAAAAGAATAAGTACGGATGTGTTGTCTGTCCATTAATGGTACAGGGTTATTGTGAGGCCTCAGATGTCGAATCAAAGTTCATCCATAATAATGAGGTTGGAAATATTTTTTAAAAATGTCCTTCATAAGAAGACCTTTAAATAAAAAAATACGCCTTTAATAGTCTTTAAAACGAATGAATATCAAAATGTATAACATTTTATCTTGCGCTTCATTACCGAATAAAAATTATTTTTATTTTTTTATTTTTGTTATTTTTTAACAACAATAAATAAAATAATCAAAAGTGTTTTGCTGACTCTTGTCAGACACTACAAACTACATTACCTACTCAAAGTATTTGTATTTTTTTTTATTTCACATCATAGACGATACTCAACGCTTTATAACACTAACTTGTTTACTTTAAATGTCAGTACACTGCATTACCTAATATATTTTATTTGTTATTGCTATTCATTCAGCACTGCACTGCCGACTTAACTTGTTGGTTTTAAAGTTATCATTGCCTTCATCTTCGGAACTACACTGCATAATCAACTCGTTTAGTTTGATATCCATTTAACTTGAACTACATTACCTGCTCAACTAATTCCATTTGAACTCTTGTTACTCAGAACTACATTATCTTTAGAATTTCTTTTATATTTACAATACTTTAGAAACTTTATCTGCTCATTTATAAATTCCATTGCTTATTCCCTACTTACTTGGAACTATATTACCGACATATGTATCTTGTGAATTTTATTTTAGAGATCGTCTTTGTATCTCAATCATATTTGAGCTACATAATAATGCTCATCTAATTTATTTTGTATTTTTGATTTCTACTCATTTGGATCTGCATTATCGATCCATTGTTTCTCTAAACAAGAAAAAAAAAAATATTTATACAATAACACTGGCTTACAGCCAAAATGGACACTCAATCCCACTATTTTTTTCTTACGTTCTTTGACCTCAGGAACTCGGAAATCACTTAAAAAAAAAAAAAATACGATGGTTAATGAAAAATGGTTCAAAAAGACCAAAAACAGTAGATTTTTAAAGCCGATATATTAGCTAATTTTAGTCATATTAAACTTTTGAGACCATTTTCTCCTTTACGTGTTCAATATCCATAAATGCTCAAAGTATAAAACTAGACTATTTAGTAAAAACATAAAAAATGGCAATTTTGTTCTGTTTTTTGGAATAGTTTTTACTTAGTTTCTTACAATATTTCAAATTTAAATTTTTTGAAAAAAATACATATCGCTAGGAAATTTCATTATCTACAAAAAATTTCTTAATAAAAATTTTCGAATTCAACTTGCTTTTCAAGTTATACACAAAAACTCAAAAAGTAACAAAAAGAGTCGAAAATTTTGATCGTTACAAAAATGGCCATATCTTAATAACTTGTAAATAGATTTTGAAGAAAAGTATCTTTTTATCTTTACCAAAAAATGTACAACACATACAATTTTTAAAGTTTGTGAATTCGAAAGATTTTGATTTTTTCTTTTCAGTAAGAAATTTTTTTTTGTAAAAATTTTCTTTAAAAAATCGATTTTTTAAAATTTTTTTGATACATTGCACTTAAACATTTTAAGTTAACCAGAAAATGTATTCTAGTGTTTTTTGCTTATTGATTCAGCTTTCATGTACTGGATCTTTTGTTCATATTGATCGGGACATATGTCCCGAATACTAAGTATGATAGGACAAAAAACGGCGACAAAAAACTTTGAAAAATCATATCTTGAAAACATATGCATACAAATTTTTTTAAGATACAATTTTCGAATTTTCTGGGCTCAAATCTATACGAAAAGTATAACGGCACATGGTGTCAAAATTTTTTTTATTTTTTTGTAAACTAGTGTTACCTACGCAATTGCTTATTTCCAAATTTAATCATACTTCAAACTAAATTATCTATTCAATTCGTTCATTTAACCATAAAATTGATTTTATTTTTTGTACTACGTAACAAACACTGTTTTGTTTAGATTTTTTTAATTTTAATATCACATCGTGTCAAGAACTACATACATTACCTACTAAACTTATTTCGTTAGATTAAAATCTATTTTTTTTAACTACATTTCATAATTTTAAAATAAAAATAGAAACAAGGGTGAACTACATTACCTACATACTTTACCTTTTTTATTTCTATCTCCATTATGGATGGTTTTCTTTTGAGCTCCTTCAATCTCCACTGAAAAAAAAACGACTTTGATTCAAAATAGAAAAAAAAAAAAAATTAAAACTAAATAAAACATGAACCATTATAATACTTCAACCACCCAAATGTGTCATTTCTTTAGTCAATTGTTCTCCTAAATCTGAATACTGAAATTGTTTATTTTAATAGATTTCAAAAGAAACAATTCGAATAAATGTTTGATAATTCCTCTTAAACTTCAAGGATATAATACCTTTCAACTTTCAGGAATCTCAAACAAAAAAAAAAAAAAACATCCCCGACCTTGAAAAAACGTTCACATTTCCTCAATAGAACATTCAAGTAGATATCATTTTCTATCAAATTTTATTTTTTCCTTCTGCAATCGTTTTTTTTTTTACAAAATAATAAAAGATACACAAAGGAAATAGATTAAAATCGTTCTTATTCTTCAAAAATAAATAAATAAAAAAAAAAACACAAAAAAATCCCTTAAAACCCTTCTTTCTCAATTCATTTGGAATAATTTTATGTCATTCATTGCTAAAAGCTTTTTTCCAAGCCAATAAATCCTGTTTTACAAAAAAAAAAATGTAAACAAAAATCCTCTCTTTCATCTCTGTTTTCCGCATCGTTTTATCTACACACAAAAACATGCCAAAATACAAATAAATTCTCATGACCTTGAATTTATTTATTTAATTTTTTTTTTATTTTATTTTATATATTTTTTTTTTTTTTTTTTGTAAATATTTGCAATTTACTCTATTATTATGACGACTATTTTAATCTATTTTTGTATATTTTTAAATTTAAATATTTCTATTTTTTTGTTTTAATTCAAATTAAAATATCAATGTTTTAGCTTTGATGTTTATTTGTATCTTTTTTTTTTCCAGTTGGGTATTTGGTGAATTTCTCTGCAGGATGTATCAATTTGTCCATTCACTCAGTTATACAGCATCAATATTTATTCTGGTTGTTATTTGCATGGAGAGATATTTTGCTATTGTTCATCCGATTACATGTAAACAGATATTGACTGCTGCTAGACTTAGGGTGAGTATTTTTATAAATTTTTAATTTTATTTATCCTTCTATAAATAATATACATGGATTTTAAAAAATACAATCGATTTTAATAGCTGCAACGAGAAAAAATAATTTTTACTACCAAAAAATATTAAAATACGGTAACATATCGGTAAGAAGGTTGGACAGATTTTTTTTTAAATTCGTTTTTTTTTTTTTTAATATCGGATCAACCCAACATATTACAGCACATATCATCATAGGTTTAATTGGAACAAATTTACTTTGAAGGGAATTTATTTAAATATACTACATTTCATAAAAGACTTTTTTGGTGATTGTTAATTTAATTTTGTTTGTTTTGATTAAAAATGTCCTCTGTAATGAATTGTCCTTTGATGGGATGTCTAAATAGTAGAGATTGACGAGATTTAAAAACATATAGATGCAAAACATCAATAATTTGATTCCCGTCTGAGAATTTTGAACTGGTTCACTGAATTTTGAATTTCCAAATTGTTGAATTTACAGAATTTTAAAAGCTGATTAAAAACTAGGGTGCTTGTTTTTTGACTTTAACAGGTAAAATATAACCGAAACTCATGTAAAAAATATGCTACACTGACAAAATTTGGAATGAAGGTTTAAGATATAATCATTTTTAGCAAAAAAAAACAAAACCGACTTCCATGGATCAAAACTGGGTTTTATGGTTTTTAAAATAGTTCCTATGGCAAAAAGTGAACGAAATTGAAATGGGACCACACTACAGCCACCAGCTATCCAATACAAAAAGAATTATCAAAATTGGTTCACTCAGTCCAAAGTTATGCGGTAACAAACAAAAAAAAAAAAAAAAAAAAAAAAAAAACAAAAATACAGACGAATTGAATACCTCCTCCTTTTTGGAAGTCGGTAAAAAAGCACGGACAAATGATTCATAAAGTTTTTAAAACTATTTTTGGTGAAAGGTGTTTGTTTGGTGGGTTGAACAGCTGACAAACATTTTATTAATTTTTCAAATTTGGTGACGACTAAAGTATGCGACTAAAGTTGACGACTAAAGTCTGCGATTTGGGTCGGCGACTAAAATCTGCGACTAAAGTCGGCGACCCAGTCGAGCATTTTTTTTTTTTTTTTTTTTTTTTTACGGCTCTAAAGATTTTTATCATGGGTACCATTTTTTTTTTTTAATTTATAAATATTTTTTTTTTCAAACCACTCGGCACTAAAATCGTCGACTTAAGTCGACGACTAAAGTCGACGACTAAAGTCGACGACTAAAGTCGACGACTAAAGTCGACGACTAAAGTCGACGACTAAAGTCGACGACTAAAGTCGACGACTAAAGTCGACGACTAAAGTCGACGACTAAAGTCGACGACTAAAGTCGACGACTAAAGTCGACGACTAAAGTCGACGACTAAAGTCGACGACTAAAGTCGACGACTAAAGTCGACGACTAAAGTCGACGACTAAAGTCGACGACTAAAGTCGACGTCTAAAGTCGACAACTAAAGTCGACGACTAAAGTCGACGACTAAAGTCTTTAGAGCCGTTTAAAAAAAAAAAAAAAACGGTTCTAAAGATTTTTATCATAGGTACCAATTTTTTTTATTTTTTTTTCGACCACTCCAAAAATTTTAAAAAAGTCTTTTTCTCAATATTCTTTATCATTTAAGAAATGAAACTGTTAACTTGGTTTGGAGATTGTTTTAAAAATATATTTTTCTGTAATTTTAATAAAATATTTAATGTTATTTTTAGGTTTTTTACTAAATTTTTAATAAAATTACATATATTAAAAATATTCTTTTATGAATTTTGTACATAAAAAGCCTAAATATTCCAGCATCCTAGTCCGCTTTTTATTTGACATATTACCTATCTTTGTAAATTAAGCGATTTGAAAAATAGAAGGATCTGATATTTTGTGACATTAGATTTCAAGGAACAATGCAAATGCAAGGAACAAATTTGAATTTTTTTTTTTGTGATATCAAAATATAATAGTCTCCTATTAACCTTCATTCCTACCATCTACTCGGATATGGTGAATATTCCATTTAAAACGTTCGAGTGAAAAGCCCACACCTCCGCTAACTTTTTCATTGATGCATTTTTGTATTAGCATTTTAATGGAACTGACATATTAGTTTCGTTCACAGGAGTAATTTTTGGTTTTCTATGCCACAAATTAATCGAATAAATTACAAAATTCACTCTGTCACATAAATTTCATTCACTTTCGATGGTGTTTTTTGAAAAGACCGATTCTAATGAAAATTTTCACTTTAAACGCTATACTTTCCTAATACTGGAGTGAAAAGCAATTCATGCAAGTGTTTTTGACGTATATGTTATTTTTCGGAGAAATAAAATACAAAACTAAAATAAATGAATGATAATTATGTTTTTCCAGGAGGAATTACTCAGTCTCAGAAGTAACTTTTCAGCTTGAAAGGATTTATTCAGCAGCAAAGGACAACTGTTAAAGTTGACTTTCATAAGAAAACTAAGCTGTTTCCATTATTTTAATAGTTGACTATAAGAGTGAAAATATTTCCACAGAACCTTTACCACAAAACGGTTAATTAATTAAGATAAATTGGGGAAATGACCACCATTTTTTTCTCTTCAGTCATGGTTACTTAAATGTCTGAATAAAAATACTGAATAACTGATTTTTATTTTATTAAGCAAAAATCCTATAATTTTCATAAATTTATTTATAAATATTTGTGTGTTAAGACTTATTAACTTAAAAAAAACAAAATCATAATCATAAAAAACTTTTTTCTCCAAATTATACTATCTCTTGTAAATCCTAAAAATTCCCTTCCTCATAAATCTACCAAAAAAAACACTGAATTATTCAGAGTTAAAGTTATACATTGCCTGGAACTACTCGTTGGTATATACCTACTAACGATAAATTAAGGCAAAATTATGCACAAAATATAAGGTAGAAATAGGAACCTACACCTGGAATCTATAAAATGAATAAATTTTACATCTTTCAAGTTCATGCGATCATACTTAACTACCTTCGTTCGTAGTACTAAAACCTGCATAATAATAATATTATTACATAACAAGACTATGAACATGCGAACAAGGTCCTTTTTTGGGGTTAAGAGATTTGAAACACTTCTAGAACCAAAAATGGTATAAAAATAAAAAATCGTGTGCTGAACGTTACACATATAAATAGTCATTAAGACAAAATACTCGTAAATTGTAACACAAAAAGAGTAGAGAGATAATGTGAATACAGGCAATTTCTCTTCATTGCTTTGATATTTCTTTTTTGCAATTTAGTTTCAAGGCTAAAAATGTGATTCCAAAATGTCTGTGAATTTCAGGTTAAGTAGAAAGGGAACAATGTTATTAACCATCGAAGTGGTAACTGAAGGTTTAAGTATTACGATATTGCAGTTTATGTTACAAGAAAATGTTCTTTTTTTTTAAGGTCAAGACTCAAGGGATTTAAATTCTATTTCTTATATTTCATTAAGTCTTTGACTGTCTGAAAGAAAAGGTTTCGGTGTAAACGTTCCCTTAAATATCCTTAAGCAGGTTTATTAACCTGAGAGTCTGAAGACATTGTACACCATCAAATAAATTGTTATCCAAAATCTAATAAATTTTATTGTTCGCGCTAAAAACATTCAAATCATTTCTGTTTACATTTGGATGAGTTCATTTAAATTGTGAATGTATTTGTGTGTTAAAGTCCTGGAATGGAGGTAGTAAAAAGTAGAAAGAAGATAAAATAGGAATGATTTATTGTTTAACTTTGCAGTCTAAAACAGTTTCAAAAATAAAACAAAAAAATAGAAAGTGAAAAGAAAATTATTACTTCTGCATCTGCACTCATTTAAATTTAAGATAAATGGAATTTTTTTTACAAAACACGTAAAAATCCAAGCGAAGATTGTCGAGTTATTCAGCTAATAAGGTTAGAGGTTAAAATTCGTGTTAAATGAAAGATAAGTTATAATAATGAAAATTAAATAAGGATGACACTTTCAAAATGAGAACTTATAATGTGGCAACCCTATTTTTGTTCTATTTTGACATAGAGCCAAAAAAAAAAGCTATTTGGTTCCAATTTAAAAGTTGTGTCTTAGGGCTAAATAAACGTTATTTGCCTAGTAAACAATAGGTCTTAAGATTTTGATTTAGCAAATAAGGCCCTAATTTTGATACAAATAAGATGGACGACTGGTTCGCACGTACTTGGTCTTGATTTCTTTTTCAAAATTCATAAAAGACTTTTTTTTTTTATTTAACTTCAGAAACAATAAAATTTATAGTATTTATAAACCGTTTTTTTTTCAAAAATAGTATTTTTTTGAAATAAAATTTTTCAAAAATTGTTAAAAAATGAAATGGAATGTCATGTTTTTTTTTTTAATCAAAAATTTTTTGTTCGAAAATGTTTCCTAATTTTAATATTAGAATTATCTAATAAATTTTGTACAAGAGTTTCATTGACATTGGTCAATGAGAAATTAGGAGAAATTCAGACACAAAAAAAAAACGGTTCTATGGCAGGTACCGTTAATAATAGTCCAAAAAATATTTTGTATTTAAAAAATTTTTTTTGATATCCAAAAAATATTTTTATTTTAAAAGAACGACCTTATTTGTCAAATATGTATCTATATGTTTTAATTCGAAATTGTTGGAGCAGTTTTTGAGAAAAACTGTTTTTTTTTTTGTTTTTTGGTTAAAAAAATTTTGGTTCAAAAATTAAAATTTCAATTTCCCCTCTAGGGATTCACAAGAAACTCTAGTTTCTTGATATCTGACTTTCAGCTTCACAACTGAATACATTAAAACGACAGTATCACTAAAATTTTGAAAAATTAAAAGCCAAACATTTTGGATCTTTTAAAAATATTTCAGTTTTTTTGAAAATGCTGCAGATGATTTTATTTTAAATTCTGTTTTAATTTTGTCGAATAATATAATTTCTTATACGAATGGCTTAAGACAATTTGGCAATAAAAAAAGAACAGTCTTACAACAAACTAAAAGGAATTATGTACTTAATTTAGAGGTCAAAACCACTTCAAAGGGTGTTCTTGTAATTTTAAAAGTTTGCCTCATTTTTTTTTTTTATTAGGGGCAGTTTTTAAATATTTTTAAACCTCAGTTAGGCCCAATTTATTAACAGTCCATTGAATTTTAATCCGCACCATTAAAAAAGGAAAATTTTAAAATTTGCATGCGATTTGACAGTTTTATAATTTTTAATGGAGACTTTAAATATAATGGAGAGTGAGTGTTATTATTCTTCCAATAGTCTAATTTCTGATGATGATGATGACTGAAAGATGTGAAAAGTTTTTCCTTAGTTTCTCTTTTTATTTCATTGATTATAAAAAAAAAAACATAAAAAAAAATTATTTTCACCAAATTCATAAAATGTGCAAATTAAAAAATAATATTATCATTAAGTGTTGGTATACATTTCTGACAACAAGACTAATAAAATTATTAAATTTGTTTTTCGATTTAATCGTTTTATAGTTAAACAAACGATTGGCCATTTTAATACGACAAAACACATAAAAATGTTCATGCATTTATTTATTAAATCATTATGTGGGTGTTTTCCAGCCCCAAAAACCCATAACATTTTAAAATTGCCACAGCCAATATGAACCACAAGGACGGTTCTGTTTTGTCTTTGTCAATTAATTATTTTCAATAAAATGTAAATAAAAAAAAAAAAAAAACAAACCCAATATTAACACGACACTTTTGTGTATTTTTTTATGAATTTTATATTTTATTCGAAAAGTGGTATTTGTTTATTTTGTCTGGCACTTAAATGATCACTTTTAATAAAACCGCATTTCAAATGAATTATTTGATTTGAGTTTTGATAAAGTTTTAATTTCACTGGAAATTTATTTGTTTATATGTTGGCATGACTATAATTTTCCAAAGAATTAACACGGCAGAAATTATGAACATAAAATTCCTATGAAAAAAAAATTACGCATACGCCACAGTGTACCAAAAATGTAAAATCAAGGATTTTCAACAGAATTTAATTTAATTATTATGAATAAACGATACGAGTCCCATATTATTATTTATGAAACTAGAGGCTAAAAGTGGTCTTCAGGAAGCTTTTTTTCATAAAATAGTTATAATAAATGTGTTTGAATATAAAAGAAATGAAAAATAAATGAAACTTTCTGGATTGTTTGAAACTAAAAATATTTCTTACAAAAATATCAAAATAACATTTTATTTCATGGAAATGTAGCTAAAAGAATTTTTTCAATGCATTTTTAATTGCTTTTTAGAATCATCAAAATTGTAGGCTAACCCTCAGACTGGCTCAAGACAGGAATGTCTAAAAAATGACACGTCTGAATTATTTTTCCTTTTCATCTACCTCACAAAAAATAATAATTTAATTTCTTTTTTTTTTTAATTTAATTTTTAATTAAAACGTCAGTGAAATGAAATTTTTCAGACAGTATCCATCAAATGCAGAAACACGTTGACAGAATTACTAAAATGGAAACCAAAAGATGGTTCAATGGAAGAATTATAAAGTCAGAGCAAATGAAATTTTTAAATTTTGTAATGAATTGATGGATTAATCAATGCCATTGAGTTGATATGAAAAGAATTTTTGGAAAAAAAAATTAGAGGCCTTCTTTTGTGGGCATTGGTGTAGGTATTAAATTGGAAATCTCTTGTAATTTTTTTTTAAATACAAATATTTATATTTGAGTTCTAAATTTAGTATCAGCTACCAAAAACATATAAAGGAACAGTATATAAGCTGTTAATAAATGTATTGTTTGTGGTTGCATCGAAACAAAAAATACACAAATGCATGGATAATAAATTGTGGTTTTAATGAAATATAAACAATTTTTTGAATTATTTTTATAATTTTTAATGAACTTGCAGTTTGTTTGTTTATTTTTTCAGGCTGTTAATGAAATTTTATTTCGACGTCATTCCATTGAGGACATGGAAATCTGTGTGCAATTTTATGATTGATATACATAATTATAGCTTTTTGTTTAAGATTTAAAAAAGCTTTAAATTTGTTGCATAATAACATGTATCAGTTTTTTTTTTTTCAAACTCGTGATTTTGAAAAATGAATGACTTTTGAGAACATATTTTTTGCAAACTAGTAAGCCTTCAGAGACGGTTTTAATCTCAAACAAAAGTGAATTTTATTAGTTTATTAGGGTTGTAAAAATAAAAAAAAATTTATTTGAAATTAAAAAAAAAAAAAAATTTATTGCAACCAAAATATATTTCCATTGAAAATAAAAATTTTAAGAAATTTGACGAATATTAAGAAAAATCATTTAATGCACACATTTTGCATTGATTTTTTTTTTTCAATGCAAAAAAATTTTTGTTTGCAATACAACTTTTTTTTTAATGCAATATATTTTCATTTGCAGTAAAAATTTTTACTTTCAATGCAAATATTTTTCAGTTTTGCAATAACATTTTTTTTTATGAAAAATATTTTTAGTTGCAAAAAAATATTTTTTTTTTGTGCAAATATTTTTCAATTGCAATAAAAATATTTTTTTAATGCAAATATTTTTCAGTTGCAATCAATATTTTTTGTTTTAATGCAATTTTTTTTGTTGCAATAAATATTTTTTTTTAATTTGTAAGGTTTCGAAAAACGACTAAACATAGAAAAAATTACTTTACTTCTGGTATATTGAATCATACCATAGCTAAATATACCAGAAATAAATTCAAATATATTTAAAGGTGCAAATAATGGAAAAAGTAACAATTAAAAATTTTCTGTCTTAGGTGGCTGACCTATATTTCTTCAGCAAAAAAAAAAAATCGATTGTATTTTACCTTCAAAAATTCATCCCTTAAAAAAATTCTTAATTTTCTCCAAATGTATTAGGTATATAAATTTCCTTATAAATTTTATTCCTTTAATCTAATGAACATATTAAATCTTCAACTCTTTGTAAATTTTCTTATTAATTTTTTTTTATTTTGTATTTGTATTATCACATTTCCAGATGGTCATATTCACGGTCTGGATAACATCAGCCGTTTATTCAACACCAAAATTTGTATTCAGCAAAACTATACGTAATGTGCACACAAGCGATGGCGTCGAAGAGGATATTTGTGTCCTGGATAGGAAAATGTTTAATTCCAAATTGTTGGATATGATAAATTTTGGTTTATTATATGTAACGCCATTGTTGGTGATGACGGTAGGTTAAAATTATTTTAATTTATTGCATAAATTATAAGGGTGCAGCTGAGGCAAATACAATACTCCTGTGGTTTATATAGTGGCTCTTAAAATACCTTCTATTTATTTATTAATCATCCAAACCAATACACCCAAAAACCTGAATCCAAATCCAATTCAACTAATTTCAAATGCAAATTATTCAATTGACCCATAAACCGAAACTGCAATCTGCTAATATTTATTATGTGTAATGTGATTTCATGCTTTTTGTGTTTGTCCTTTCATCCGGGGTTTTTGGTAAAATGGCGATAAATTTATTGGCCCAAGACAAAAAAAATAAAAATTGAACTTTTCCACCAGATCCATAAAAATTACGTGCAATATTGATAAATTGTTCATGACATGAATTTTTTTCTTGGAAGATGGAACACAGTTTTTTTTTGTTGCCTCTTTTTTGCAACTAATAAAAAATGGAGTTTGCCGGTTGAAAGGATTTTGAGTATTGATTTTTGCCTTCTTTATTTTTTTATTTTTCATGATTAAATGGTGAAATATTTTATTTGATGTCGTGATTGGAATACATTTTGAATTTACCTCATGAAATGTGAAAACGGTTTTTTATTTAAGAAGAAAATTTGCTTTGCTGTTGTTGAAAACACTAAGAATGATCAATTTTTCTGACGAACTTTGATTTAGATTTGTCACTTACCTGAGAAGAAAAGCAAATTGAATTTCAAAAGAAAAAAATCCCTCCGCTTGCGAACCACGTAGTGGTTCCTAATGATTAATACAGGGTTGTAAAAATATAAATTAAAAAAAAAAAACGCATTTGAAATCAAAAAAAAAAAATATTTATTGCAAAAAAAAAAAATTCCATTTAAACAAAAATATTTTGCATTAAAAAAGAATGTTACTGAAAATTAAAAAAAAAAAAAAAATGCATTGAAAACTAAATTTTTATTGCAAATAGAAATATTTTGTATTAAAAAAAAATTGTATTGCAAATTAAAAGTTTTTTGCATTGAAAAAAAAAAAATTCAATTCAAACTGAAAAATACTTCCATTAAAAAACAAAAAAAAAAAACAATTTGTGTGCAACTAAAACACATTTGCATTGAAAAAAAAAATATTTGTTGCAACTAAAAATATTTAGCATTAAAAAAAATTGTTTTGAAAATTAAAAGTTTTTTGCATTGAAAGAAAAAAAATTAAATTCAAAATTGATAACAGAAAAAAGAAAAATATTTCCCTAAGAAAAAAAAAAAAAACAATTTGTGTGCAACTATTTGCATTGAAAAAAATATTTATTGCAACTAAAAATAATAATAATAATAATTTATTGCATTTAAAATAAAATTTTCATTGCAACTAAAAATATTTAGCATTAAAAAAAATTGTTTTGAAAATTAAAAGCATTGAAAAAAAAAAAATTAAATTCAAAATTGATAACAGAAAACAGAAAAATATTTCCCTAAGAAAAAAAAAAAAAAAAAAAACAATTTGTGTTTAACTATTTGCATTGAAAAAAATATTTATTGCAACTAAAAATACTTAGCATTAAAAAAATATGAGAAAAAATTGCATTAAAATAAAATTTTTGTCGCAAATATTTTTTTTAAATATTTTCGAATTTCTTACAATTTTGACTATTCGGCATTATATAAGCTTTAACATTAAAGTTGAAATAACTTACCCATTGTCAAATAGCCGAAATTGTAAGAAATTGGACGAAGTTAAAAATTGAATAAAAAAAAAATAATAATTAATTCACACATTTTGCATTGATTTTTTTCAATGCAGAATACTCCCTTTTAAATGGAAAATATTTGTATTTGCAATAAAAATTTTATTTTCAATGCAATTTTTTTTAAATTTAAATATATTGCAATTTGTTTTTTTTTTTTTTTTTTATTTGTAATAAATATTATTTTTTCAATATTTGCAATACACATTTTCTGTTCCATGCAATTTTTTTCATTTGCAAAAACATTTTTTTTTTTTAATGCAAAATATTTTTAGTTGGAATAATTTTTTTTTTCTATGGATATATTTTTTAGTTGATGCAAATTCTTTTCAGTTACAATAAATAATTTTTTTTAATGCAAGTTTGTTTTTATATGAATTTCACCAAAAGATGTAACGCTTCGTTACACTAGATTTGTATAAGATACTGAGAGGTTTTATGGAAAATGACTATCTTTTCCCATTGAGCTTAATCAAATACTTTTCTTATGCAAAAACAAAGTTCAACTCCCTAAACACTTTTGAAATCGCAGTCAAAAATCCAGTCCGCTACAAAACAGCCTCCAAAAATAAAGTTTTTCCCTCATAAAGCCTTTATCTTCAAAGACACAACAACGACTAACTTTTTGTTATTAAATTTTTCCATCCACCTCCCAAAAAAAAAGAAGAAAACAAAACGATTTGCCCGTCAATCTGTTGTTCCACATTTTATTGCTTCCACAAAGTCTCCAAAAAAGTCATCAAAAAATATCTGTCCATCCCCCATGTGAATGTGTGTCTCTGTATATATGGGTTCCATTAGTGTGTATAGATGTATATTTTATCATCAAAAGAAATCCTTAATTTAATTTTTCATTTAGCTGTCTCCTGGTTCCTATCACATTTCTGACAAATTTCCAAGCAATTCAAAAAAAGATAATCATCCTGGTGTGTTTTGTGTTTGTGTGTGTGTCAGTGGATAAAGACAGCCAACAACAATTGAGCCATGTGATTCTATTAAAACAATCTACCTACCATCCATCCTCCCCACATCCTTATCCAAAAACTCAAATTGAATACAATCCTCAACCAAAACCCAACAACTTTATCCACTCTCGATTTAATTTTCAATTTTACCCACTCTCCTTTGACCCTGTGGGTAGAGTAGAACAAGAACAATACAAAAATCTATATTATCTCTTTTATAACAACTCTTTCATCCAAAAAAACAGGTACTCTATAGCAAAATTGCAATCGCTCTTTGGCGTAGCTCCCGGGGCTTAACCCATCATTTTGCACAACAGGACAATACCAATACCAGCATGTGCCCATCATCGAACAACTCAACGACTTTGTTAGCCCGCAAGCAGAGCAGTAAATATGATAAAAGGGGTGTCAACATAAAGGATACTCAGGTAAGAGAGAGGCTTTTCATCCTATATAACAACATAAAATAAAAGCTAACAATTTTTCATTTTATATAAATGTGTTAGTGTATGTTTGTATATATATTTTTTTTTTATTTTTTTTTTTTTGAGTTAAATAAATTTAACTAGTTTGCACAGACGACACGACAACAATAAACTCCTACACAAACACAGACTAACCTTATCCTTTCTTTGTTTTTTTTTGTAAAAGTTAGTTTTAAATTGCAAGTGTGAGGGTAATAAAAGTTAAAAAAAAAAGAATAAAACAAAACTCTCAATTGTGTACAACATTTCAACAGAAAAAACCAGTACAAAAAATATGAAAAGAATGACAGAAATGTGCTTTAACAACTTTCACACTTTTAGATCTACAAAAAAATAGTTACATTTTTTTTTTTTTTATCACATTCGCCCTGTCCTTGAATTTTTGGCGTATAAGTTTCAGAACTATTGTATGTTTTAAGGAAGTTTTTTTTTGAGTTTTAACTTTTTGATATATTCCAAATGGTTTTTAAGTTATGGATCTATAAAAAAAAAACGAAGATAGCTAAGAAAAATGATTGTCAGTATAAAATATTTCACATTTGCTGAGTGCGGTTTGATAAGAAGTTTCAGTGCTTGACAGTTCATTAAAAGATTAAATATGTTCTTTCATTCAGGAGAATGTGTAACATTTGAGTTGTGCGACTTAAAATAGACTTAATAGACCTAAAATAGACCTCTTTTTTTACATGCGTCTATGGATTCTGCTTTTTTCCAGGTGATCAAATAAATATGCCTTGAATACACCTTCGAGGGAGGGAGTGTTTAAAAATAGAAAAAAAAATAGATTCACTAAAAAGATTTATTCAAATTTATAGACTTTAAATAGACCTTTCAGGGGAAAAAATTTCATAAAATAGAAAAAAATATTCACTTAATAGATCTAAAATAGAGATTCTTTTCAAGTGCGATTTTTGTATTTTTGCTTTTTTGAGTAAGTGCAAGGTGATAAAATTGATAGATTTTAAATAGATCCTTCAACGAAATGTATTGCATTTCTGTTCAGTGTTAAATAAGAAAAAAAAAATAATGGCTCACATAATAGACCTAAAATAGAACTTTTTTTTTTCAATTGCGATGTTCGATACTTGGAATTTGTGAAGTAAACGATTAACTTGCTAAAACTTAAATGGACTTTTTTTTTACTTCGAATTCAAGTTCGGTGCAACCAATATAGTAGACCTTGAATAGACCCTAAGTGATCGACTTAGTAGAACTTGAGTAGATTTTTTTTTGTATTCGATGTAACTTTGTATAAATAGAGGGTAAACAAAATAGTGAACGCTTAACGAATAGACCTTAAATAGACCTTCAGTTTTATTTTAAATTCACTTTAAATAAATGGTAAGCTTGGTGGATGAGAAAAAAAAAAAACAACAAGTAAAATCAAAGTGAAAAATTGATGTTTTTTTAAAATAATGATTCTCAACCTTTTATTTTTTTTTTTTTCAATTATTCGATTTGTACTGGTTTCGTTGTAAAATGACATGAATTTTACTTTTTTGATCTGAACAATGTAAGAATAAGATGTTTTAGTTTTGAATCAAAATTAAACACGGTATTTACATTTAAAACAAAACGATTTCCCTTTTGAATTGAAAATCATTTCTACTTTGGCTAAAAGAAAAATTTGAGAATAAAAGCAAAATTTAAACAACCACCCTCATTATGCCAGCTGTGGTGGCTCAAT
Source organism: Episyrphus balteatus (assembly GCF_945859705.1). Classification (NCBI taxonomy): domain Eukaryota; kingdom Metazoa; phylum Arthropoda; class Insecta; order Diptera; family Syrphidae; genus Episyrphus; species Episyrphus balteatus. Next base: position 120,245,675 of record NC_079136.1, read on the forward strand.
GGATAGATGTGTTGCTCGGAAGCAAGAGTGTTCCAGGTTCAATTCCCGGCTCAGGTTTTTCAAATAAATAGAATTGTATGCAATTCCAAAATTAAGATTAAAACATTCAGAGAAAAGAGAGGAGAGAAAGAATTATTATTTTAAAGCAGAGAAGAGAAAAACCTTCACGTTAAATCACCCTCGAATAATTCAAAAACTGTTTTTTTGGTTTTGTAATGGAATTATCTTAAAATCATGACGTCACTTACTTTGAATAATTTTTGTGCTAGTAATCAGAAATAAAGCGCTTTCATCATGCAATATTTAAATAAAAAGAGGTTGTCTGTACAGCCGGTTTACGGACGATGATTTTACGTGATAACGTCGTAAGAAAACAGGTTGTGTTCTTTTAAAATAAGTCAATTGAAGCGTTTATTTATTTCAAACAATCATAATTTACAAGAAAAAGCTAAAAATAATTACCTTTTTTCTTTTCTCATTATATTAATTTTTTTTATTTTAAAAGCTTACAAAAAAAATTATACCATTAAAAAGCCAAATATTTCTTCTTAATAATAAAACCATTTTAAAATTTGTACAATGCGCAAAAAGTATTAAAATAATTTATTAAAAACAAAAATCATTTAAACCACCCAAAAATTCATTTTTTTGATATAACAACCTATAAAGTGCGATATACCAAATGAAAAGTAACATCATCAGAATGCTCAATAAAGTTAAATCAAATTTGTATTTGCTATAGATCAAAAGATAGAACATGTTGAATAATAAAACTTTATTTTACCGTTATCTCAAAATTGTGACTACATTTATAAATCTGTTGAAGAAAAAAAGATAAAAATGAAAAACGGTTAAAAAAGGTCAAAAACTTGGGACAAAAAACTTATTTTTCCCGTTATTCGGTCAAAAACCATTTTGAAATACCAATTTTTTGCACATGAATGCGCACAGTCATAGACTACATGTTCTATAAGCTTGAGATTTTTTGAATGCTACAAAAAAAGTAAAAAAAATAAAAACTCACCCAAAAATACCCCAAAATAAGTAGTAGTTCAAAATGCAGAGACTTAAAAAAAAATCCTTATCAGACTCCTTACTTTTTTTTTTATTATCTTTCGAATGAGGTTTTTCAAATCGTCAAAAAAAAAAAATTCTCCTAAATATAATAACTACTTTGTGAAAGGTCTATACCTCATGTTTTAGTTTTAGAAAACCATTAATTGATTGGTTTTGAAATTTTTTTAGAATTTTTTCAGTATCAAAACAAGTTTTCGATTAGTCTTTAATTTTTGTGGTAAAGAAGTTGAATTTGATTAAAATCTCGAAATTTTTTTTTTACTAAAACTTGAAAAAAATAATAATTTTTTATTTTCCAAAACTGTGCCAAAAATGGTTATTTAAATGCTGACCTTCTAGGGTCCAACTTAAAACAGCTTTTAAAACAATATAAACAAAACTAAATGGCTTCGCACAAAAAAGTAAAATAGAATAACACTTTGTTGAAATGTTAAACCCCAACAAGCAGAAATATGATGATTATTAAGAGATGTTAGAACCTCTTGTATATGCTTTGAATAAAAACATAAATTTTGTCACAACAAAAGTCTATAAAACATAAAAAAAATGTTATAAAAATGATTATCAGGAGCTCCTTTTTCTACTTACCTATCATTTTGAAGAGGCTTTCGCATTTATAAAGTGTAAAAGTTCTTGTCCTACTTTACAGCTTCAATAAGAATTCTAAAGTAATTTCTTTTAAATTCATTCTCTCAAGACATAATTTTCTTAAACAAATCTAAAAGTCCCATTAAAACTCCTATTAGACCTTAATTAAGAAAATTGTAAGAAAAATTGAAGCTCTTAGCTATCATAATTCTCGAACATTTTACTATAAAATAAAAAGCTAATGAGAACGTTTAAATAAAAAAAAAAAAAAAACTCCTTTATGAAAAATCACACATACGCCATAGTGAACTTACTTTATTTCATAGAATTTTTTAATTTGGTTTTATCAAATCCCTACATAACCCTTTAACACTTTAGAAAAAGAAAATTTTAGATTCCATTAATTTTGCTTTGGGATTTTTCTTTGTCTCGATTCTTGAGAATCCTTTGAAATGGTTTTACAGTTCCACGAAACCAACTGCATACAGAAAGTTCCATTGTTGTGGTGATACTTATGCTGCAAAAAAAGAAAGACCAACAAAAAAAAAAAAAAAATACCATTTGCTGTCACAAATGCAATTAAAATCTATTATTTTTGCCTGCAATTTTATTGTTTTACGTCAGAATTTTAAGAGAAAATCTCCAACTGGCTTGTTGTTGGTGTTGGATGTGTTTTTACTGGATTTCGAATAAAGGATCACAGGGAACATAAATCACAAAGTGACTTATTATACAGACACAACAAAGCTCTCTCTCTCTAGCTGGCTATCGTGTTTGGTTGTTTTTTTTTTTTTTCATCTTCTGTAAAACATGGTTTTGTTTGTTGTATTTGAATTTAATGCTGATTGGCTTTTCCATACACCAGACTCAAAAGTTCAGGATATAGAGACATAAGAGTGTCAAATGTTGATTTATAACTCCAAAGCTAACACTATTCTGAGTTTCAAATTCCAATTCCAAATTCAAAAGCAACAACAAAACGAGACAAGATAATTTATTAGATTTTCCATTTAAATTTATATGAAGAGTATCCTGAATGTCCTAAGATATTTTTTTGTATGTGGAATGTGCAATTGGTATCTCTTTGAAATTGTCTAATTAAATGCTAAAAAACATGATTCCCTTTTTCAAATCCCTTTACCAAGAATTGAACGAGTGACAGAAAATAAGAAGGAGGACGGCGAGAACTTTTAAAATCGAATCAAGGAGACAAATTAAAACGAGAAAAAGTGGAAAGTATTGAATTTTGTTCCATGTATCCTTAATTCGTTTTTTTTTTCAAGAACCGAAAAACTACATCTCTATCTACTTTCAAATCAACAACTGTTTTTGGTGAGACTTTAAGTCTTTTGGATTTTTATTTTATGTAATTGGAAAACATTCAAGTACCTTAGATAAATTAAATTTAAAATGTTTAATAGCAACACTCAGTTGGGATTTTCTCAAGAAATTCAAGATCTTCTAGCCTCGAGGAGAAAAATAATTGAAATGTCTCTTGATAAAGTCTATCAGCCTTATTTATTAGACTTCACTAAACAGCTCTAAACGGCTGCATAGTTATACAATACATAAAGTTTTATGTAGCCTTTATGCAACGTTACATACATTTCTATTTATTAAACATTTTCCTAGCCATTATTGTTATGCTAGGTTTGTGTCCAAATAAGTACTAAAAATGGAAATTAGTACGACAAACAACTCCATCAGTCGACAAAATAACTCCATCTGATTCAAAAATAAACAAAAAAAAATAAACAAAAACGTGGGCGAAAGTTCTCAATGTCATATGTAGAAGAAAATCTCTAAAAAAAAAAACACATTTCATTTGTTTTTGCTTGACAACAAATTGTTCATTAGATTGGATTGGAAAATGTATTTTCCGTCGGCTTTTTTGGTTCACATGTATGAAAATGTAGACATAAATTCTATGGAATAAGAAAAAGATGAAGGGGTACACATATGAATTTATAAGTACTGCGGCCAAAATTTCTCGTAAATCATATCAGGAACAAATCTCCAAATTCCTTATTTTTTGATTTAGTTGACTTCAAGTTCTTTATTTAATTGGAAATGTAATCCAAAAAATAAATTCTTCAATGAAAAAAATATATACAAATATTGATATTTTTTTCTTTTTCTGAAAATTATTTGATGTTCAAATGACATTTAAGCAAAATATATTCTTATTCAGGCTCTAAACAACCTAAAAACTCGTTTAGCTTATACAACTTCTATTAAACGTTGCTCAAAGTTTATAAATAACAATTTTCTGTTTAAAGACATTAGAAAGAGTACATAATGCTATGTACTGTCTATGATGAGTTTATAAATAGGGCTGTATATCTATATCCTTTTTATTAGACATTTAGGATTTTTTTTTTTGTTTTTCATTTTGTTTGGTCTTTGATACTTCCCCCGAAGGTCAAATGACAAAATATTGTTAAGACCAATTAGGACTCTTATAACGGTGGTGGTTTTGTTTTTGTTTTATTTATTTTTTTTTTTTTTCAATTTAAACACAAAGAAGATAGCAAAAAAAGAAGAAAGGATATTTTTTTTTGGGACAAATTAGATTTTTCCCGTACAAAGATGATGATATTTTTAACAAGAGAATATTTTTAAGCTGTGAGTTTGGTGTTTGCTTCTTGTTTTTTTTTTTTTCAAATTTTTGTTCTTAGAATGAAGAGTGAATTAAGTCATGGCAATAAAGAAGATTATGATGAATTTTTAAGGGAAATAAGAGGGTTATTAGAGTTTTTTTTTTAAATTATGTTTTTTGATTATTTTAAATGGGAGTTGAATTTTTTTTTATTTTCATTTTAAGTTTTATTTAATTTCATCAAAACTGTCATATTTTACTTTTTATAATTGATAATGGATTAATAATAATTATTAATTTTAGGAAAAAAGGCAAACATGAATGCTCTCATTCATTATTACTTAGCTTCACGTGTGTATTTTATACCCACTCTCCACTAAAAACAAATTTTGCTGAAATATGTCGACTGCCGCTCTCTAAAATGTGTTAAAAATTACGAAATGGTTAAGCTCAATGGTACCAGAGTGCAGCCATTTAAATATCTTCTTGCGTAAAAAAAAAAAAACGTTAAAAAAATCGTAACTATACCAAATAATTGCAGTATAAATCTGCAAATCTATTTCCAATATCAAGAGGAGTACCACAAGGCTCAATTTTTGGTCCATAACTCTTCTCTATTTGCGTGAATGAAGTACCAAAACTCTTATGCCACTACGACATATATATTTTTGCTGATGATAATCCAGCTTATAAAAAGTTGTCATATTAAGATGATTAAAAAAAAGAATTCGTGCTTAACACAAAGTATAAATATACAATTTATCACCAGTCATAATTTTCATATTTAGTGTTAACACAAAATTTCCCACCAGGCATGATTGATTTTAATGTCAAAAAAATGTCTATTCTATGTTTATTTATTAAGTTATCGTGTAGTATCATAGAAATTCAGATGATAATGACGGTCTATTGAAGCTCTATTTAGCTGACCACTAAGCATCAATTTAAATTTCAAGCAAATGGTCTATTCAAGTTCTATTTACTTGATCGCTTGGCATAAGCTGCAGGTATTGTTAGAGCATTTTAGGAAAAAAGTGGGTTACGCCACTTCTGCGCTCACTGCTTCTTCTTCAGTAACTTTTGAAGTGATAACGTCTTATAAATCGATGAACCATGGCAGCCACCACAACAAAATGACGCCATTTTCTCCCGTTCCACTCTCGCACTTTCGCAGTGCGTCAAAAAATTTCAATTCAAAATAAACTATTAGAGGTCCAAAAATCTTCTATAGCTTATTTGAAAGATAATAACCTAAAGCCTAATCGAAATGAAAGATTTTTAAAAATTCCGTCATTTAATAGGGTAAACAGGGGTAAAACGGAAAGATGAAATTCAGGCTAAAATCTAAACGCGAAGTCGTAGAGAGTTTATTTTTTTTTTGCTATAGATAGATCAAACTAATTCAAGAATAACTGCATTTAAGAAAAAAATTATAAAAAATTTTGAAACTAAGCTATAACGTTTTGTTTGAACGTTGTACACGTGTTGGGGCTATGACAAAATGATGATTTTGGTTAGGGGACATTTTTTTGACAATTCTTAAGGTGCCAGGTGAAAGATGAGAAAAAAAAATTAGGCGTCTGATACGGATTTTTTTCCAACACTCTGCGTTTCGAAATATGAATTTTTGAAAAACACCTTGTTTTTTAGGGGTATTTTTGGATAGTTCTTGGAGTGTTCAAAAAATCTCAAACTTATAGGACATGTAGGTTTTTGTCTTATGCATACATATGCAAAAACTTGGAATCGTTTAGTGAGTTTTGACTGAATAACGAAAGAAACAAGTTTTTAAAACACACGTTTTTTGACCGTTTTTAACCGATTTTCATCGTTTTTTATTTTTATCTTATTTTCTTAAATAGATACATTAAAAAAATATATAGAGTAATGATTGACCATGATCACGACTATATGTGTGCGAAGTTTCAATCATTTTCGTAAACACAATTTTGAGATAACGTTAAAATAAAATTTTAGAATTCAATAGGTTATAACTTTTGACCAAGAGCAGATAGAAATTTTATTAAACTTGTATGAGCATTCTGATACAATTACCTTTCATTTGGTATATCACACATAACGGTAGACTAACTACAAGCTATACAATGTTAAATCAAGAAACTTGCGAAAAACCTCAAAACACCAGTGGAGATCTGTTGATCATGAACAACCACCACAGTGTGACTTTAAAAAAATTCTAACTTCTCTTGTAGGCATCTTTGAAATGAAATTGATACGTCATATGAAAGGTGAAATAATAAGCTTTTACATGGTATAAAATTTTTTAGGTTGTCAAACAAAAAAATTGATTCCATAGCCTGAGAACATAAAAATAGGGGAGAGTGGGGCAGTTTTGAACACTTTTTGCTTTCGCAACTGCTAGAAAGATATTTATTCGATTTATTGATCTGTTAAGTTTACTTATATGAAGCAGTGATATTGAACTTCGATTTTAAATTATATCTGGTTATTTTAGCATATTATTTATATTTAATTTTAATTTTTAACCAGTATTAGATCTTATGTTCAAAAGTGCCCCATGTATGGGGCAGTTTTGAACATGGAAGGGGCAGTTTTGAACATCAGTATTAATTTCGTTGTAATGAATAAATAATACTTAACTTTTTATTAGTTTTTTAATAAGAACATACAAAAACTCCAAATTGATTATTATATCATATTCAATTAACCAACAAATAATAAAAACTCAGAAAAAATAACATTAAAATTTAAACTATAGTTATCAGTTTATCACATTTATAAGTTCAAAAGAAAAACAAAAACCAAGAAAAATTCATTTAAAATATATCTTAAAAAAATTGTATTCATACCATTTATGCTTCTCAGAGTAAAATAGATTTATTTTCAATATATATACTATAGATATATTTCTAGACATTAAATCCAAATGTTAACAAAGCGGATGTTCTTCATGTACCAGGAGCATTAATTAAGTGTGTAGGTAGCTTGACTTTAATTTCTATAACGCTTAAGCGGTATATAATCGAGTTCTCATCGAGAACAGTCTAGCAGAACTTGAAGAATTCAGTCATTTTTTTAAAACTTCAATTATGTTGTACAATGTACATATTCCCATTTTTTCTTTAATTTTGCCCACAAATGCTAGTTTCATTATTTATTTTTATAAGAACATTACGATTTATTAAATAAAACACATTCAAGTGTCCTTAAAATGTCTGATACAAACTGCTCGGGGCGGTTTTGAACATGTTCAAAAGTGCCTCACCATACTTGTTCAAAACTGCCCCCACTGTGTCAACGACATAAAATGTTGAATAAATATTTAACATTAATATATTCATTCAAAAATTCACCGTCAATTAGTTTAAAATTCATTAACCATTAACAAAAATTGTATTACGTTTTGAAATCACGTACCAATTTTGTTTTAAACTCTTACAACTAAAAAACTGAAATAATGCAAAACCACTATAAAAACCACCTTCCACCTTTAAATCTGAAAGTCAGCCGAGATAACGATGGAAAGTCGTTGACATTTATGGATATCGTGTTGACGGGTTCAAATATCGAAATACTTCTAAAAAAGATTGATATACTAAAATTTTATATGCAGTGTTCAAATGTGCCCCGTGTTCAAAACTGCCCCACTCTCCCCTAAGTGTTTTTTTTTGCTTTTTTTTTTATAAAATTCTAGCTCTTTTTGTTGATGTCTCATAGACCTGATCGATATATATATTTTGTGCTAAGACAATAAGCTTTCAGATGGTATAATCTTTATAGGTTGTTAGTGAAATAAAATGCACGACTGGGTCGCACGTACTTGCTCTTGTAGTTCAAAGTATCGTTATCTTAAATATCTATTGGAAATTTAAGATTTTGTTTTAGTGGAGTAACTAAAGCTCAAAAATTGGCAATATTAAGGAACCCGGCCGAACAGCTTAGATTTTGATGATCTTTTTTTTCAAACGTCGGTAATTAAAAATACTTTAAAGTGTATAGATTAAAAATAACCGGTGTTGCCGTTTTGATTTTTTAAATTTAATTGAAGATTTTTTTGAACAAAAACAAATTTTTTTCAAAAATTTTTCTTAAAAGTCATAAATTAATTGATGCCAAAAGATTGTCTAGGAAATTCAAGGAAAAAAAATGTATGGGAGTGAGGGACAATCTTCCATAGTTCAAGCGATAGATGCAATTTTCTTATTAATTGACTTCAAACACAAAAAAAAAATATTTGAACACAACGGCAACACCTACAATATTCAAATATACATTTTTTAAAAGCTAAATGCTTAGTCATATATGTAAAATTAAAATGAAGTTAATTGAATGAACGGCTTTTGAAAGAATGGTAATTGAACTCAGATTTTTGAAAAAAAAAAAAATTATTGAAAAAATTTTAACATGTCGTTTTTTAAACTTGGTCGTAATGTAAAATGCATTTATTTTCAAATTTTTTTGGCCGCATTTGTTATGATTTCAAATTATAAAAGGAAATGTCAATATGTATTACGGTTTATGAAAAAAATTTAAAAGTATTTCATTTTCGAAGAACTTTTTTTAATAAAAGTTTTGAAAAAAAATGTAACTTATTTTTTTTTTTAAGTTCAACATCTAAACATAAAATTATTTTTTATTCATTTAATAACCCTTACTGTTGAAAGTTAAATAGAAAAAATTTAAAGTTCCTATTTACCACAGTATTTGAGAAAATTAATTATTTCAATGCAAAAATTCAGTTTTAATAAAAAAAAACCATTGAAATTGAAGTAATTTTTCATTTTTTTTTTTTCAAAAGTGTGATATATTTTACCTTTTTTGCTTCGAAATTCAACTGATAATATTTATGGCCAGACATTTTTTTTAAATAAATTCATATTTTATTAGAAAAAGTTTGGAAAAAAGTCATTTTAAATTTTTCTAATAATATTTTTTTTTTAAATTCTGAGTTTGAGGACCATTTTTTCAAAAAGTCTTGATTAAATTTAGTGGATTTAAATTTAAGAGATAAGAATGAGCTTCTGGCTTTTTAAAAATGTATTTTAAAATATTGTAGGTGTTGCCGTTGTTTTCAAAATATTTTTTTTGTGTTTTGAAAAGATTGAAGATTGTCCCTTACTGCCTTTTATATATTTTCCTTAAATTACCTAGAGAATCTTTTGCTATCATTTGTTTTATGAAATTTAAGCAAAAAAAAATGGTTTTGTTAAAAAGAAATTAATTTTAATTTTAAAAAACAATACGGCAACACCGGCAATTTTTAATCTATAGACTTTAAAGTATTTTTAATTACCTACGTTTGAAAAAAAAATCGTCAAAATCAGAGCTGTTCGGCCGGGTTCCCTAATAATTTGGTTTAGTTACTCTACTATTTAGTTTCGAGAAAAAATACAAAAAAAAAAAATTAAAGTTAAAAAAAATACATTTAAATTTATTTTTTTTCAAAAATCTTTTAAAAAATTCTTTTCAAAAACTTCTTTTTAATTTTTTTTACATTCGCCAGTTCAAAATTATGTCTATAAACTTTGAATAAAATTGACTTATGCTTTGATGAAATTTATGAACTTTAAAAATATGTCAAATTTTGAAAAACGGCAACGCCATATTTCCGTTCTCCGCATTTTTTGAGAAAAACTAAAAACGCAGTTTTTTTAGAAACAGTAAGAGTATTACGTACACTAAATTTAATCAAAATCGTTAGAGCCGTTTTCGAGAAATTTGCAATACCTCGAAAACGTTATATGGGAGATATGCTTTAAAACGGAGATATTAAAAAAATAACGGAGATATAAAAAATAACGGAGATATAATAAAAAAAACGGGTCTAGGGAATTACGTAAAAGTCATCTGTCCCAAGTTTCAAGCAAATCCATCCATCCGTTTATGCCCTAGCTCGATGTACAGATGGACGTACAGACGCACAGACGCACAGACGCACAGGCATGACGAAAACCACTTTTTTGATCTTCTCCATTATCGTAATGTTGGTTGTGATTAAAACCTCAATTTTTTTTTCTACACGAAACCAATACTTGCCCTATAGAGCAAGTAAAAATGGAATTAATGACGTGAGAAGATAAAACCTGATGTTTTTTTTTTTTTTGCTTTTTTTTTGATGAAAATGATTGTTTTCAATAAATTATTTTTATACTTTTTGCGCATTGTAAAAATTTAAAAATGGTTTTATTCTTAAGAAGAAATACTTGGCTTTTAAATTGGATATTTTTTTTTTGTTAACTTTTGAAATAAAAAAATTAATATATTGAGAAAAGAAAAAAGGTAATTTTTATTTAGGTTTTTCTTGTAAATTATGATTGTTTGTAAAAAGTAAACGCTACAATTGACTCATTTTAAACAAAAGCACACAACCTGTTTACTGACGACGTTATCACGTAAAATCATCGTCCGTAAACCCGATTTACAGACAACCTCTTTTTTTCTGAAAAAAGTAATTCAGTAGAACTCTAATTTTTGAAGTACATAAGTAAATAATCTTAAACAAGCCTAGGTTGAGTTTCAAAACAGATCATTAACATAAAAAAGGTTTTATTTTATTTGAGTTTTTTTTTATGCTTTATTGTGATTTTATTAAAATTTTTTTTTTCATGTTGAACTGAATGTATTTTTTTTAACATGAGAATTTACAAAATTAAAACTACATACCTACACTGTTTATTCTTTTTTAATTTAACTTTTACTTTATATTTTAAAAATATCTAAATAGCTATTTGGTATTAAAAACAAATATTTTCTTATCTAACTTAATTTACTAAGCTGCATCCTATCTTTAACTTCTTCTCTCTGTTTTCTTTATATTTATTTTCATGTACACTTCAAACTGCAACACAAAATATAATAATAAAACAAAATATTAATAAATTAACTACACAACAAAATCTAAAGAATGACCATTTTAAGGTGGGCTATAAAATTAAAAAAAAAAAAATTATATTACATTTTATTTTTATTAGTTGCTAATGTCACGCTATTCTTTTTTATTTCCTACTACTGGCTGCTACTTTCCTATAATTTTTTTATTTCATGATTTTCTGCTTATACAAGCACAAATTTATTTTCACAAAAAAAAAATCATTACTCAAAAAAAACCTAAAAAAACATTTGGAAGCTTATCAGCTCTTCAAAAAAAAAAAAAAAACATTTAAAAAATGAATTTTCATTTCCTCTCCTTTTGTAAAATGTACGAAAGGACTTTATTCTCATAAAACTTTATATACATAACCATGTTCACCCGAAAAAAAATTTCAGTTCTTCCCTTAAAATGTTGAAGCTTGTCCATCAAAAATATTACGAAACAAGAAGAAAATGCTACGTCAGTTCAAATGAATCTTAATTGTTGGTCGGAGAAGAATGTGAATGTGTTTGTGTTTGTGCAAGTCTTCATTAGAAATGTCTGTCTTTGTAAATTATATTGTAACTAAGAGCCAATGGCAAGTGAATGAACACAGAGTGAAAGTTAAGTAGTTTTTTTGGGAGAGTAAAAAGTTAATGAAACTTTACAATGAGTTTTGAATGGACAAAAGAAATAAAGGAAAATATTACTCATACACCAGAGTGACCGGATTTTTTTTTTTTTGATTTTTTTTACGATGATAATGATGATGATGAAAAAAAAATTAAACTTCATTTAATTTAACCAAAACCATACTCTTCATCATGCCAACATAAACAAAAGTCAATTCCCATTATATTAACATAAACACAAAAAAAAAGAAAAAAATTATTTTATTATTTTGCTGGCAATGTCCTTTCCATTTATGCTTGATTTGCATCAAAAAATAATATTTTAACTGAAAATAAATAATGTTTTTTTGTATTTTTTTATTACAGGTATCAATGGAATCAGATCGTCCAATTGTATCTACCTGCCGGAATAAGGCTAGCTTCCATCATCACCAACGTCAAAATGCCCAACGTGTATCACACATGTCACATTCATCAAATAACGTGTTGCGTGCCAGACGTGGTGTTGTGCGAATGCTTATCATATTCGTTTTAACATTTGCGTTGTGCAATTTACCATATCACGCACGCAAAATGTGGCAATATTGGTAAGTAAAAAAAACAACACAAAAAATACAGACAGACAAAAAAAAAATGAAATACAAACTTGTAATAACCATCGTTTAAAGTAAATCACGTTAAAAAAACATAAAATAAAATTAAAAGACCAGAGTCAAAATAACTGCGATTTTACAAAAAACCAGATGATGTAGGCATGAATGGAATTTTTCTTAGAAAATAATAAAAATGAAACGCACATGTTCTTGATCTGTATATTTTTTGGGAAACATTTTTTATGCATAAATTCAGCAAGAATTTGTAGGCTTATATAAATACTTTCGTGTACTTTTAGAAGAAAAAAAAAAATATTAAATTGCACAAAACCTTGAGATTTCTGTTTTGATTCATTTACATTATTTGGGTCTTATGGAAATCTTTAACATAACAAAGGCATCTCTAAACATTTTTGCATGTTTTCCAAGGAAATACAAAAATAAAAAGAAATTTTTAAAAGCATTTTAATACCTAAAAATATATGTTTTGACAAATTTAAATATTACCATGATTAATTCAAAGTTTGGCCGTATTCATTTAATGAAAGAGAAATAATTGACTTTCGGTTTTATTTCAAAATGTTTAAAAAAAATATCATCGATTTGGCATTATTTTTCACTCCAGCATCTATAAATCTCATATACTTGCCTAGACCAAGGGACTGGGTCGCACAAACTTGCTCTTAGAGTTAAAGTTGCTTAAATTTTTAAGACTTTTAATATAGAAATTTGGAAAAAAAATTAAACTCGTTTTAAAAAAAAAATAAAATAAAATCTGAAATCAAATTTCAATCCAAAACAAGTATGCAGTTTTGATTGATATATTAACATGCATTTTTAGAAAAAAAATTTTCAAAATCGTTAGAGCCATTTTTTAAAAAACTAATTTTTTATAAATAATTTTTTGGAAAAAAAGTTTTAAAATAAAATTGGTATGCCATTTTGTAGAAATCACTAATCAACATCTAAAACCAAAATTAAAAAAAAAATTTAATTCGAAAATTTGATTTTTCAAAAAAAAAAATTTCAATATTTTTTTAAAAATCCAAAAATTATTTTTTTTTGGAAATTTTATTTTTGGTTTATATCAAAATAATATAAATGCTTCTTCACAAAAAGTTTGGTTGAAATCGAATAAGCAGTTTCGGAAATAATCGGATTTGAAAAAAAAAACGGTTCTATGGCAGGTACCGTTAATAATGATTTTCAAAACAAATTTTTTTCATTGAAAGATAGACCTTAGCTTAAAACTAAAACTTGAATTTTTTTAAACAAAATCGTTAGAGCCGTTTTCGAGATATTTCAATTTTAATAAAATCGGTATATGACAAGTACCTACCGTTATTTTTGGTCCAAAAAAATTAATTCCAAAAACCCCTCTGGAGAGTCGCCAAATAACGCTACATACCAAGTTTGACATTAATCGGTCCATCCGTTTAGGCTGTAGCTCCTTATACAGACAGACAGACAGACAGACAGACAGACATACGGACAGACGGACTTCCGGGACCCACTTTTTTAGCATTCTCTACCATCGTAATGTCATGGAAAAATGTTATCTCAACTTTTTTTTTTGAACGAATGCATAACTTGATATGTATATAGTACCTATATCACAAGTAAAAATTTGCAAGTGAAGTTCCAAAAGTAAAGTAATCCCCTTGCTTGTGCATATAGGATTTGAGATAGGCTTGATGATGATTTTATTCAAAGGTTCTTTGAATTTAAAAAATCTGTTGGACTAAAAATATATTTTGGATATTCCCACCAATCCAAAATCCTATATAGTTAGCTTAAAGGGAAGGGGAGTTGAAGAATTCCCCCCTCCCCATTCGCTTCTCATTATTCCTGTGGGACCAAAAACTGATGTTTTCATCTTTTTTTGAAACCGTTTTCTTAAAAAAAATTCAGTTGGGTCATAATTCCACACATTTTTTTTATGTGGTACTATGTCCATAATCAAAAAGAATATCCATATTTTTTTCACTTATGGAAAATATCTAATTTAATGAATATCCCTTTCTAGATAAACAAATTTTAGTGCTGTTTCCCTGGGAATTATGTCCCTAAGGCCTAATTTATTTACACTCCATTAAATTTAAAGTCGCCATTTTAAAAGAGAAATTTTAAATTTTTTATGCAATTTGACAGATTTTTCATTTTTAATGGAGATTTTAAATATAATGGAGAGTGAGCTTTTATTCATTCTTTTATTTCTGTGCTTACATAAGGTCTTATACGAACAATTTGCAGCTTTTCTCAAAAATGGTTTTCACATTAAAGTAATAACTTCCTCAATATTATAAAGTTTTTAAGAAGTTTTTCTGGAAGTTTTGCGTAGTTAAGATAAAATTCCTTTAAGTGCGATCAAAAATCAAAAAATGAGATGGCTCCAAGGACCTGTTTTCACTAAATGTGCCAGGAAAGAAAAGTTCACAAATCTTCTCCTCGATGGTCGATTTTGTTTTCAATAAAAAGTGATTTTTTGAATGTTGGTTATGCTGTTTTTCAAATACTAAACTGATAAATTATCCAAATCAAACTGAGATAACGAAATTGTCTTGAAGAACATGGTATCATTAATCTTTTTAGATCCAATTAAATAACGTTTATTATGAATATAAAAAGTAAAGGTAATAAGTGACTGCCTTGTAGAACCCCGCAAATAGCTAGAAAGGGATTTGAAAGAGGGTTCTCAAACAAACTCTGTAATCTTAGTAATAATGTGTTTTTACTTGCTCTATAATAGGGCAAGTATTGGTTTCGTGTAGAAAAAAAAAATCGAGGTTTTAATCAAAACCAACATTACGATGATGGAGAAGATCAAAAAAGTGGTTTTCGTCATGCCGTCCATCGGTCTGTGCGTGTGTGCGTCTGTGCGTCTGTGCGTCCATCTGTACATCGAGCTAGGGCCTAAACGGGTGGATGGATTTGCTTGAAACTTGGTACAGATGATTTTTACGTAATTCCCTAGGTTTGTTTTTTTTATTTTTTTAATATCTCCAATTTAACGCATATCCCCCATATAACGTTTTTGAGGTATTTCAAATTTCTCGAAAACGGCTCTAACGATTTCGTTTAAATTTGGTGTGCGCAGTACTCTTATTGATTCCAACAAAACTGCGTTTTTAGTTTTTCTCAAAAAATGCCAAGAGCGGAAATATGGCGTTGCCGTTTTTCAAAAATTGACATGTTTTTTAAGTCCATATATTTCATCAAAGCATAAGTCAATTTTTTCAAAATTTACAGACATCATAGGTATTGAAGTGTAAAATGTAAAAAAAAATTTAAAAAAAAAGTTTTTCAAAAAATTTTTAAAAAATTGAATTTTTTTAACTTTCGATTTTTTTTTTGTTTTTATTTTTTTTTCTTCACAAAATCTTAAATTTCCAATAGGTATTTAAGATAAAGATGCTTTGAACTACAAGAGCAAGTACGTGCGACCCAGTCGTGCATTTTATTTTACTTGCGATATAGGTACTACATATATATCAAGTTATGCATTCGTACAAAAAAAAAGTTGAGTTGGGTTTTTGGAATTAATTTTTTTGGACCAAAAAATAAAGGTCTATCTTCTAATGAAAAAAATTTTTTTTGAAAATCATTATTAACGGTACCTGCCATAGAACCGTTTTTTTTTTCAAATCCGATTATCTCCGAAACTGCTTATTCGATTTCAACAAAACTTTTTGCGAAGAAGCAATTATATAATGTTAATATAAATCAAAAAAAAAAATTGAAAAAATATATATTTTGGATTTAAAAAAAAATTGAAATTTGTTTTTTGAAAAATAAAATTTTCGAAAACGGGACATTGAATTTTTTTGAAATTTTGTTTATAGATGTTGATTAGTGATTTCTACAAAATGGCATGCTAAATTTTATTTAAAACTTATTTATAAAAACTTTGTTTTTTAAAAAAACGGCTCTAACGATTTTGAAATTTTTTTTTGTAAAAATGCATCTTAATATATCAATCAAAACTGCATACTTGTTTTGGAGGTCAATTTGATTTCAGATTTTATTTTATTTAAAAAAAAAAAACGAATTTAATTTTATTTTTCCAAATTTCTATATAAAAAGCCTTAAAAATTTAAGCAACTTTAACTCTAAGAGCATGTTCGTGCGACCCAGTTGTGCATTTTATTTTTTTTTTTTGTTCTCAAAAGCTGATATAATAGGGATAGGATAAGAATTCAACTAGATGGGAGGTGTAGATCTACCTTTCAGAAAGCCATGCTGTCTACAGTACCTATAAGCTTAAATAAGAGCATACAAAATGTTTTCGAAGACTCTAATATATGTGAAAATTTGGCAATTATATAATTTTTAACATTGTTTTTTTGACAATGATTTCCATAACTAAGGGAATTTTTCTTGTGAAAAGGGATTAAATCAAATATTTTTGATAGGAGTAGAGAAAGGATTGAAAAGAATTTTTTTTTACAAATATGGTGTGAAAACCATCGAGGTCAGGGTAAAATTCATTATTAAGTTGAGATAATAATAATATCGGAGAGAAACAGGTTTAGAGCCGAAATTTTGGTAAATTAGCAATTAACAGGCTCTTGTACAAATTATTCATTAATAAAGAGTTGTTTGAAAAAGGCGGCTATCAAAGTGGCTTAGGGGTCATTTTGAAGTCTCGTTTTTAAGAAAGAGAGTTATAAATTTGTCGTCAACTGATTTTATAACCTTTGCAAGAGTAAAACACAATAGACAATTGTAGCCCATTTACATAAATATTCAATCAAATAGTATTCAGTTTCACGGAAAAGTGTAAAGTTTCAGTGAAGTTTTTTTTTGTGCTTATTTTATATGGTCCTAAATTCTAATCTGAAGTTAAACAAATAAAATTTCTTATGCCGACAATGAGAAATTAAAAAAAAAATAAAAGTCTTCATTTATGAAGCAGATTAAATATTTTGTTCAAAGATTATTATTTCATTCAAATAAAAAAGTAGGTATTCGCCATAGTGAACCTTTTTCTAAAAGATAAAATACTGGCATAATCGAATTCTACGAATTTTATATTAGTTTATTAAACAAAATCTGTTCTAGAGAAAAAGCTTACTATTCAAGTAATATTCCAATAACACCGCTAAATTGTTTTCTGTGAGAAATTTAGTTGGATAAGTGCGCTCTTTAACAGCAACACCAGAACTTTCCACTTTAAAAACATTTGGACTGGAATATTAAGGAATTTTAAGTCGTTGTCTAGACTTGGTAATTTTTTTTTAATTTTCAAAATGCAAAATGGGTTTCTTTATCATCATTAATCTTCTCAAGTGATTCTTTAGATTTATTCATTCTTTTTAACCTTAAGCCTTACTTTGTAGAATTTTCATTTGAATTCGAATGAATTTTATGGGATTCATTCCTAATTCTCTTCAATTCTCTCAATTCCATCACGCATCCTTTATCATCAGTCATTGACTTTAAAATCTACAAATATCCTAAGAACTTGAATAAATTTATTCATTTACCGTAAATTTCTATTTCAATATACTTGTGCTATTCTAGTGAAAGTAAATCATAAAGTCAAGAAAACAGGTCGTCTGCTTGGAAAAACCTTTCTTCAAATTTCCATATAATCCTTTTTAAAATGCTAAATATATCAGACTAACAAGAAAAGAAAAAAATAAAACCTTCTCAAGTTCAAATTTATATTCGCGCAATTTTGTCAATCTTCCTTTTATTCAGAGATACCAAAAGCTTTTCTAAAAAAAAAAAAAAAACAAAGTATTTGTGCTATACATATTTTTGACCTTTATTTTTTTGTATCCTTTTTATCCTTCAATTCACAACAAAATTAAAATTCAAATAATTTGTTTTTTTTTTTTTTTTTTCTTCTTTACAGGTCACGTTCCTATCGAGGCGATTCAAATTTCAACGCCTTACTAACACCGCTAACATTTCTCATCACGTACTTTAATTCGGGAGTGAATCCCCTGCTTTATGCATTCCTAAGTCGAAATTTCCGAAAAGGCATGAAAGAGCTGCTGATGTGTTCGCTGAAAAAAGGCAAAGGCAAATCATCGTCAACATCTGTGCATCATAAGAGAGCCGCTCTGCAGGTGAGTGTAAGTGCATGCATTTTGATTACATTCAAACTTATAAAAACCAACAAAATTTTTTTGTATCTTTATTCATTTTCATGTAATTTTTTTTTTCTTTTTTTTTTTATATATATTTTTTGGTTTAATTTTTATTTTATTATTTTATTTTTAATGCAGCGTGTGTTTCCTTTGACGGGAGAAGCCGCAGGATTAAATTTAAATTGTTCATAAAAAAAAAAAAAAAATTGCATCTAATAAAAATAATACATAATTCGGTTTAAAAAAAAATTTGGTCTTAAAGTTTGATGGAATTTAATTGTTAAATAGAATTTCACCAATGCAACTGATTTCTATATATATTTTTTTTTTTTTTATTGAAAAATAATAAATTATGAAAATATATTCGGAGAAGGAGTTGGAGTCACATTTTCACACCTTTTTAAACTCAAAATAAAAGTTAGAATGCATAGAAAAAAAAATCGAACTACAGCAAACTTGGTAGTTTTGGTTGATTTAACTTACGGTATACCTGTCATAAAACCAAAAAAGAAAAAATCGTTCTATTCAAAAACTCTCCTAATAATTCAAACAAAAATTGACATTATTAACAAGAAATCACTTTTAAAATGGTCACTGTGGTGTATACTTGTTTTTTTTTTTTTTTTTTTGACTTGATAACGTCTTATTATTCGATGAACCATGGCAGCTACCACAAAAAAGTGACGCCATTTTCTGACGTTCGCAGTGCGGCAAAAAAATTCAATTCAAAATTAAAAATAAACTATTAGAGATACAAAAATCTTCTATAGCTTGTTATAGATAATAACCTAAAGCTTAATCCAAATAAAGGATTTTTAAAAAATCCGTCATTTAATAGGGTAAACAGGGGTAAAACGGAAAGATAAAATTTGAGCTAAAATCTAAACGCAAAGTTCTAGAGAGTTGATTTTTTTTTTGCTATAGATAGATGAGACTAATTTAAGAATAATTGCATTTAAGAAAAAATTCTAAAAAGATTTGAAACTAAGCTATAACGTTTTATTTGAACGTTGTAGACGTGTTGGGGCTATGACAAAATGATGATTTTGGGTAAAGGAAACTTTTTTTTTGACAATTCTAAAAACTGCCAGGTGAAAGATGAGGAAAAAAAATTAGTAGTCTAATAGGATTTTTTTCCAACACTCTGCGTCTCGAAATATGAATTTTTGAAAAACACCTTGTTTTTTAGGGGTATTTTTTGGGTAGTTTTTGATTTTTAGCTTTTTTTGGAGCGTTCAAAAAATCTCAAACTTATAGGACATATAGGTTTTAGTTTTATGCATACATGTACAAAAACGTTTAGTGAGTTTTGACTGAAAAACGGAAGAAACAAGTTTTTAAAACACACGTTTGACCGTTTTTAGCCAATTTTCATCGTTTTTTTATTTTTATTTTTTTTTCTTTAATAGATACATTAATAAAGTATAGGGGGTAATGATAGACCATGATCACGACTATATGTGAGCATTTTCATAAACACAATTTTGAGATAACGGTAAAATAAAATTTTAGAATTCAACAGGTTATAACTTTTGACCAAGAGCAGATAGAAATTTTATTAAACTTTTATGAGCATCCTGATACAATTACCTTTCATTTGGTATATCATACATAACGGTAGCCTTACTACAAGCTACACAATGTTAAATCAAGAAACTTGCGAAAAACCTTTAAACAATAGTGGAGATCTGTTGCCCCCCGAACAGCCACCAGTGTGGGAAGTACCTTAATCTCAGTCTGGAAATTCGACATGGTTGACTTTAAAAAATTCTAACTTCTCTTGTAGGCATCTTTGAAATGAGATTGACACGTCATATGAAAGGTGAAATAATAAGCTTTTACATGGTATAAAATTTTGTATAGGTTGTCTAACAAAAAAATGGATTCCATAGCCTGAGAACATAAAAATAAATGTTTTTTTTTTTGCTTTTTTTAATGAAATTTGATCGAGTTCAAAAAATTCTAGCTCTTTTTGTAGATGTCTCATAGACCTGATCGATATATATATTTTGATCTAAGACAATAAGCTTTCAGATGTTATAAATTTTTTTATAGGTTGTTAGGGAAAAAATGGAATTTAATGACGTGAGAAGATAAAAATTCATGTTTTTTTTATAAAAATGATTGTTTTCAATAAATTATTTTTATACTTTTTGCGCATTGTAAAAATTTAAAAATGGTTTATTCTTAAGAATGCATAATTTTTTTGTTAGCTTTTAAAATAAAAAAAATAATATAATGAGAAAATAAAAAAGGTATTTTTTTTTAGGTTTTTTTTTGTAAATTATGATTGTTTGAAAAAAGTAAACGCTTCAATTGACTCATTTTAAACAAAAGCACACAACCTGTTTACTGACGACGTTATCACGTAAAATCATCGTCCGTAAACTGGATTTACAGACAACCTCTTTTTTTGTACTCCGCCACAAAGTGTCCACTAAAGTAAGGAACGTTAATTTGTATGTATTCTCAAGTTTACATAATATTGAAGGAATTTCAACTTTCGGATTCAGCCACTCACCAGTTTTTTGTTTTTTGTTTTTGTGATTTGGAAGTTTCTAGGCCCTAGCTTATTTTAATTGAAATTCTCATTTATTTCTTCCAAATTTCTTTTCTTCATTTAATTCCTTTAAATGCTTCTTGGGAATAAAAGCATCATTCATAGAAGCTTATCCCATCAAATGACAATAATCCTTTATAAATTGACACATAAACAGAACACTTAACAATCCTAAGGATGTCTAAATTGGACACAGGTGTTTGATGATTATCTTCTTCCTTGCCAAAGACTATATAATATACATATCAAAGTGTTTTGTTTTATCGAACATTAAAAGGATATTCCATCCCATATCTTTTACACGTGTTATAGAAATGTAGAAACAAATGTGTCGATAATACTTCTTTCAACAACATGAACATTATTTTTCCTAATTTTCCCTCAAATTATTCAACACCAACATTATTGGCCAATACAAATTGAATTTATGTTGCAACTCCTACTTCATCACGATAGGATTTTGTTGTCGATATAAATTTCTATATTAGGTATGCCCTTTCATGCAGCAACTTAATTAACAAATGTGTTTGCTACATAAATTGATTAGAATCACCCATAGTTATAATGGGTGAAAGTTATTTATGTATGCCAACTTGGAACAATGAAGCTATTATTAGTGCTTAGCGAAAAAGGCTTAGAATTCTTAAGAACTGTTTTAACGAGTATTGCTGTTTATTATGAAGGAGGATATTTTAAGAGGCGTTGTTTCTTCGAAAAGCTTAAGATAGATGTTTTTGTAAATTTGAGAATTTTGGAAATTTATTTTATAGCTTATAAATGAATAAAGTCTTTCGTTTATTGTTGCGAAAGGAGGAAGAACATAATATTTTATTATTTTTTTTTTTATGTTATTCTTCTTTTTTATTGAGAAATAATTCAAGGAAGATAATGAAGAGTTTATGACTTGAAAGACTTGAAAAATATCTAAAAAAGTTTTTAATGCTATGAGTATTAAGTATTTTATTGTTAAATAATTTCATAAGACTTGATGAAGAATATTATTTGCATTGCAAATGATGACTCGGGTTCAGTTATAAAGAAAGTGGTAACAGGAATCAGGTAGGTAATCAGGGTGTTAGAATATTTTTTAATCATTTTTTGTGTTCAGTCTCTCAGTTTTTTTGTCTTTGTAAAATAAAAGAAAAAACATAAAAATGTTTAATATATTTAGTTTAAATGTTTTTTATTTAATAAAATATTTAATGTTTAACAACTTTATTTAGTTTTTTATTATTTTATTATTTTAAATTATTGTTTACGCGACGCGTATGATCCAATATTTAAAATAATAAAAACTAAATGAAATTGTTAAACATTAAATATTTTATTAAATAAAAATCATTTAAATTAAATATAAAATATTTTTTATGGTTTTTCATTTATTTTAAATATTTTTTATTTGTACTTTAAAACTCATTATGCAACACAGAAAAACACTGGAATATATAAAATAGCGCCTGATATGTTTTACTTATTTATAATAGTCCACAGTTGACTATTTGTATTAGCGGACGTAATAAAATTAATAAGAGAATAAATTCATCAAAAATGTCATCAAAAATCTGTCTCTCTGTCTAATAAAAACTAAATAAAAATAAAAGAAAGGCCTTTTAGGTTAAAAAATAACCCTATTACACTCACTTCATTAAAACCATACTCTCCACTTGTTATAATTATCCCCTCATGAAAAAAAAAAATCACTGTTTCCTTAACAACGTTAGTTTTGTCATTAACAAGGATATACTCATTTGCCTCATTGGTCTAGGAAATTACCATTAAGGTCAAGGACTTTGAAAAACTTTTCCTCTCTTGATCTCATAAAACAAAATATTGTTGTTGGTTAATATTCATTAAGTTTTATGCCTACCACAACAGGGAGATGTCAAACCTCAGAGCATGGAAGATTAAATAGTAAAAGTTTGTTGTTCTCCATAGAAAATAGCTACACGAGTTCTGTTCTGTTTTTGGATTTTTTTTTTTTTGTAAAAGAAAACCAAAAAAAAATTCTGATTTCTAAAACATCATCACTCTCATCTCCAGCTCCACAAATATTCGACTCCTTAAAGGAAATTTGTCATCTTTAAAAACAACCCGAAAAGGCTTAAATTTATAAAAAAAAAAAAACTGAAATCTAAAAAAAAATTGACATCTAAATAAAGGACATTCGTGCATGTAGCTCAAAATATTTTTTTTTTATTTTTTCAAAAATATATTTGAAATACTTATATATAATTTTATCCCATTTACAGACCCAATCCTTGCCAACAGACTCAACGCACATTGGAAACGACCAACTATGATGGCGATTGCATCAAAAGAAATCTCATTTAATTGGAAGATAAATATAAAAGAAAAAAAAAAAAAATAATAAACACAAACAAAACTAAACTAAACTAAAGGAATAAAACCTCAAGTGTTATGTCCTTGATGAGAATAATTCTACAAATAAGGACATTTTTATTGCCATTTTTAAGTGCAAACCACATCCAATATATATATACAATAACAAAATAACAACAACAACAAAAACATCATGAAGTTCCGCTCTTGGATAATTGTTCAATTACCCTCATCCACATAAAGATGAAGAAAGTCCTTTTCAACGTTAATTAATGTTTAGGTTTATTTATAACTCGAAAAGTATTTTCCCCAGTTTAGTAGATATACCTTAGAAAATATATAAAAAAAAAAAAAAACAAGTTGAATGGTGATGTTGTGGCATAGAAATATAATCAAGCTACCGACCGACACGATGAGAGCCAAGAAGTCCATTTAAATGTTGATGTTGTCTGTGACGGAGAGAGAAAAGAGTGTCCTTTTGGAAAATAAAAAAAAAAAAAAAATATAATTTTTGCTTTCAGAATTGTGAACAAGTTGTTGTGAATTTTTTTTTTTTAATTTTTTTTTTTTTTGTTCCTTTCAAAGGACTTGCAAGGCAAAAATAAAACATCCTTATTGAAACACGTTCCAAGAACTGTGTGAACTGTGAAATATAAAAAAAGAAAAAAAAAATAGAAACTGTCCTTCTTATCTCCTGTGAAAGTGCTGCAAATTTCAGGGACGACAAAGATATAAAGGAGCAAAATGCAACACTCAAGAGGACAGATCAGAGATGTCCTCTGGGACTAAGAACTGAACTGTTAATATTTTATTTTCCCCAAGAAAGGATTTTGCAAAGAAAATAAAAAAAAAAACAGCTACATCCTTATCCTCTTTTTTTTTTCTTAATATTTTATATATTTTTTTTTTCTCCTTTAACACTTTAGAGAATTATATTTAAGTTTTGGTTTATTTTTTTTTTTTTATTTCGTACTTACCATGAATGACAATGAATAAAAGTTTTGAAAGGGAATTGTTACGGGGTAGATAGTTTGTAAAGAATTTTTCTCCTAAGAAATTTCAAAAAATAAAAAAAATTTGCATTAAAATATTTATATAAAAAAAAAAAAAAAAACATATTTATATATAAAATCAAAGTTTCTTTTTATGTACTAAGGTTTTAAAATATAAGCTTTGCATTAAATTATTATTCCTATATTAGGCAATTAAATAAAAACATTTTTAAAGAAAAAAAAAAAAAATATTGTACAATATGATATACATATATAATATAAATATATATAAAAAGAAAAATTCATGTTTATATTTCTAAAATAATAATTAAATGTGTTTTTTTATAATAATAAAATTAAAAGTTAAAATATATATAAATATATAAAAATATTAAATTAAGGATAAATAGTTTAAGCTAAATTTATTGGTTACAGGAGCATTTTCTTAAATTCAAAAAAAAAAATATTTTAATTAAATTTTATTTAACAAATATGATAATAATACGATATAATAATATATTTTACTAAAAATTAAAAAAAAAAGAAAATGATTAAATGTACTAATGCAAGAAACTATTTGTTTTAATTGAGATCTATGGAGATTATATTTAATAGTTTAAAATAAGTCGCAGATCCTTGTCGCAGATTTTTTTTTTGACGATTTTGTCACCGATTTTTCTTTGTCAATTTTTGTCGCAGATCGTCAGTAATTTTTGTTGCAGATCGATATTAGTCGCAGATTTCTTTTCGTAGAATTGGTCGTAGATGTTTGTCGTAGATTTTTGTAGCAGATTCTTGACACAGACTTTTGTCACCGATTTTCGAAGCCGATTTTGTCACTGATTTTTTTTTGTCGGAGATTTTTTCGCCGTTTTTGGACGCAGATATTAGACGCAGATTTTTGCCGCATATTTTTGTCGTAGATTTTTGTTACCGATTTTCGTCGCCGATTTTGTCACCTACTTTTTTTTTGCCAGTTCTCGTCTCAGATTTTTGTTGAAGGGTTATGTAGGAGATATTTGTTAAAAAGTTGTTTCGGAGATTTTTGTAGCATAATTTAGCTGGAGACTTTTTTTCTCCGATTTTTGTCGCCGATGTTTGTCACCGATTTTCGTCGCCGATTTTTTCACCGATTTTTTTTCAGCAATTGTTGTCTCAGATTTTAATAGAGCGGGGTTGTGTCTGAGATTTTTGTTAAAAACGTGCATTGCAGAATTTTGTTGCCGATTTTTGTCACCGATTTTAGTTGGAGAGTTTTCATAAGATCGTTAATCACGGTAAGTAAATGATAAGCTCTTAGAATTGTATCCTTTGTTTTATTTCTCAAGTAAATTCTAAAGTAATAAATTTTTTACATCATAAGAAAAATTGTTTAATAGTCTTTTTTGCATTAAAATTGGGAACATATTAATATTTGCTTTAAAGAGGTTTTTTTTTATTAAGTATCATCTCTTTATTCTGTTTTATTCTTAAACTTTATTTAAATGAATTAAAATGAAATCCTTTTTTATTTTAATTTGATTTTTATTTCATTTGTCTTTGTTTTCCAATAAATCTTTTAAAATAAAATCAAACACCTTCGCCTCATGGTAATGATTAAAGTTTAGACTGAATGTTAACTAAAATTGAAATTTTCAACTTTGAGTATCTCGTTGGGAAGATTTATGGAAGTTATTTGCAACGATTTTTTTTTATTGACTTAGTTTGGGTTTTCTTTAAATGAATTCACCATTTACAATCAACTTTAATGTTTAAAAAAATGGTAATGGGCAATCATGGAAATAAAATTGGATAAAAAGTTTGCCAAAGTCATGTCCATGTATCTGGATTTAAGGCATAAGGATATTCAACGATTTGTTTGAAAAAGTTTTATTTTTTGTTAAGATTGACTCGTAAATTTGGGAAATTCATTATTTATTTGTCATAAATAACAATCTGTCAATTTTATTCAACAAGTTCACCGTGTTGATTCCATGGTGAGAATTAATTTTAATTAGATTAGCCGGTTTAAGAGATCTTCCTTTTTTTTGGCATTTTTAAAAATAACATTTCGTAACCAATACTCGTAATTATTTTTAAGTGCCTAGAATGACTTTAATGACATTTTCAATGACACATTTTTTAACAATGATAAATGAGTCTGGAACAAAAATAAATAAATTGGTCTTTATAAGAAGACACCATTGTGTAAATAAAATTATTATGTCATCTATTTATTCTTGGCAGAAGAGTGTGCTATTATTACACTCAGTCAATTGACTTACCGCAGTATTTTTATACCCAATAATTCATTATATTGTGTTACAAATTGTTTGACGTCATCAATTTTATATAAAGGACTTTTATTGGCAACTAATAAAAATCCAGATGGATTTGAAGAGAATTTTTTAAAATACATTTTTTGTTTCGAAATGGATTATGTAATATTTCGATTGAAAATTATTGAGCAACCAGACCTGCAGGAAAATTTTGGTATAAAGGTATGAATAGAGCTTAAAGAGACCTTTCTTTTGATGTCTCACTCTATGGATTTGGAAGAAATTTTCAAAAATTCACTTTTTTTTCGGCCAGGGGTTAACCTTGATTTTTTTCGAAAATCCGAAAAAAAATAATTTTTATTTTTTTAACTAAATGGATGGGCCTGTTTATTGTGAACTCATATCTGTAAGCCAGAACGTATTTCGAGACTTTGATCTGAAAATATCTGATTTCGAATGAAAAAAAAGAACATTTCGATTGAAAATTATTGAGCAACCAGACCTGCAGGAAAATTTTGGTATAGAGGTATGAATAGAGCTTAACAGGGGCGGATCCAGGATTTTTTTCTGGGGGGGGGGGGGGGCACAAGGGACGGATTGGCAAAAAAAAAAACAGCAATAACAGTTAGAAATAAAGTGAAGTACCATACGACTGACTAACAAGCAGAAAATTTTAACGACCCACAGTGGTCTAAAACCTGGCCAAAAATATTTAGGCACATTTCCCACATCAAATAGGTACCAAATGACCAAAAAGTTATTCGGAAGGAAAAATTTTCATTTTCTTGTTACAGTAAAAGCCACTTAAGTGCTAACCCTCTTACTCCTGGATTAGCCGGAAGAAAAAAAATATAAAAAACCAGAAAATGCACGTACAATTCTGTGCTATATTAAAGTTAGTAATCTATTCTTTATTTAATTTTTTGACTTAAGTTGTTTCACCAAATAGTTTTTGAGAAATTAAGTTTTAAAGATGAAATTTTGAAAAAAAAAATGTTTACGTTTTTTAATTGATTTTGTATAAAATTTTGCAATATTATGGACATAATTATACCATTAGTTAATGACCTAGTAGTTTTTAGTCAAATAGTAACGACTTCATTCTAATAAATATAAAAGTTCCTCAGAATAACAAAAAAAACTGAATCATACTTTTTTGCCGGGAAACCCAGTTTTGTTTTTTTTTAATTTGCATTAACCTTTTGTAACCCAAGGTCGTAAATTTAAAAATTAATAAGTCAATCGATTGGCCTTTATCTTTAATAAAACACGTATTTTTTAAAAATAAAGTCATTATTTACTTAGTTCTTTCGATATTTTGGGAGTAAAAAAAAAGTTTAAATAATTTATTTTTATATAAAAATGCAATAATTCAAGCAAAAAACTATCTAATATTAATTTTTAGGCACTTTCCTAAAATCCAAAAATAAAACCCCGTGGGGTTTACTAACAAAAACTATTTTTTTTCTGAATTTCGTAGTTTTTACACAAATTTGCTTATTTTCAAAAAAAGCCCAACTTTCAACATTAACTGTCAATTAAAAACTATTGGTGCTATTTATTAGAAATTTGAAGTACTATTTCGATAAAGCAATACTTAAAGATTATAATATTAGAAGCTTCAAAAGAAAAAAAAATAGTTTGTAGAGCTTTTATGCAATCTTTTTCGGTTTGTTACAGGAATGTCACATGGGGCTACAAGGGGTTAAATTGTTTTATACCTCAAGAATATTGTGTTCAAATTGTGGGTCTCTTGGAGCCAAATTGACCAAGTTATGAGTATTTTAATACTTCCTTTAGGAACGTTTTAGTCTTTTAGTCCAGAGTTCAAAACTTTAAATCGTTATCCCCACAACTAATGTTTTCAACGCCAGTGCTCCTCATAACTTCAAAACTACTGCACCGATTCTTTTGAAATTTGGAACACTATTTTTTTTACATATTTTTAGAGGTATCCCTGGAGAAATTTTCTCAATAAAATAATATTTATAAAAATCTATAAGTAAGGGTCGCTTTTGAGGAGTTTTTTTTCAAGGGGTCTTTATTTTCGGGGTGCAAACTTGGGCAAACTTCTGAAATGCAAGTTTGTTCTACATATCCAGCAGTTCTATAATATATGATGTATAGTTTATGCAATTTTGTGACGTGTTCCGCTATTTTAAAAACACTAATTAAAAACACTGAATTAAAGAAGCAAAACAAAAAGGTAAAATAAGAATTATAAGTACTTAATCCAGCAATACAAAAAACGAAATATATAAAAACACTAATGTTAAAAAAAAAAAAACAACGAAAAAAGTGCAAATTTTTTAACCACTCTGTATGAAATAGAGTTGCATATACAATTATTTTTTATATCATTCAATGTCATTCGATGTCCATATCAAAATTTTTCACCAAAATCACTTTGAAAATTCACTTTTTTTTAAATCGAAAAAAAAAATTCGTGTGTACATAACAAATAGCCGTTTATTTATTTGAGAGGTGGAGCTTTTCATGGGAAAGGGATGCAACAATCAACAAAATTCGCATTTTCAGCCAGAAATAGACAAGAGTTTCACTCAAGTTCTTTCTGTTATTATTCATATATTTTTAAAACTCTTATAGTTTGATTTCCTTTAAGTATGAACTTTAAGTTCTGGGGGGGGGCACGTGCCCCCGTGGTCCCCCCCTGGATCCGCCTATGGAGCTTAAAGAGACCTTTCTTTTGATGTCTCACTCGATGGATTTGGAAGAAATTTTCAAAAATTCACTTTTTTTCGGCAAGGGGTTAACCTTGATTTTTTTTTTTCGAAAATCCGAAAAAAATAATTTTTTTATTTTTTTAACTAAATGGATGGGCCTGTTTATTGTGAACTCATAATCTGCTATCCAAAACGTGTTTACAGACTTTGATTCGAAAATATAGTTTTCGAAAGTTAAAAAAAGAAAAAAGAAATTCGTTATTTTTGTACCAAAATGCATATGCCCTATGAACTCATATCTTCAAACAAAAACTTTTTTGAGACTTTCGAAAAAAATAATAAATAATAATGATATTTAAATCAGAGCTGGTTCTGAAAAAAAAAAAAAAAATTTCAAATCATGTATCCTTGAAATTCACAGATTATTGAACTTTCCCTCTTCTACTCCTATTACAACACCTTAAAAATTCAATTACATCCCATTAATCTGATAATTCATAATTTCAAACTTCAAAAACTTATAGTACCTTAATTATAATATTAAAATACCGTTTTTGGGAAAACCCTTCTCGATTTCTTCTTTATAGAAAAAAAACTTCTTAATTTCATTTTTGCTTTAATCAAAAAAGTTAGTTAACCCTCAATTGAAAGAATGAAAAAAATTAACCTTCAAGCAGTGCAATGACTTTCGATATAGCCTAAATAATGAAAATAATATTCCAGTCTTTTGATCTGTCTAGGAGTGTGTCTGACAAATTCATCATCATTCTTTGACTTGCCATAAATGGCACAGGAGGTGGTATTATGTGCAAGTGTATATACATAAGGATTCCGAATTTTTTTCTTTATAACAAAAAAAAAAAAAACACTAAGACGCCATCGACATTCGACAAGCATTATAATATTTTAAATGTGTCTTTGATAAAATTATGTATTTTTTGGCTGGTAAACTTTCGTCAAAAATGGATTCATTGTCATTTTCAAATATAAAATTGAATGCAATATGTTTGTGTCCTTGAAAAAGGACTAATTTTATCAATAAAATATATTTTAGAGTACAACACCCTCTCATGTCTATAATCATGTCCTGAATACTTTAAGAAATTTAAAGGAACAAAATGAGTACTCTAATGTCCTATAGAAACTGAAGGTGGATAAGGCTTTTAGTCATAATTTTAATATAATTTCATGTCCTCGCTATTGTCTGCGCCACGGGTGAAATAAAATAATGGACACAAAAAAAATCTATAAATGACACCATAAAACATTAAGGAAGCAGTTTCAGAAAAAAAACCTAAATTTACTTTTTTGCTTCTATACAAAAAAAGAAAAGGAGCTATTAATGAGCTTAAATAAATTTTACTAATAGCTATTCATACCTACATATTGGCGGAAAAATAAGATAAAAAAAAGTAAAATTCTTTTAAGACCAGAAGACCAACTTTTTATGTTTGGAGTATGAGTTTTTGGTGAAAATAATGACATCAATGTTACAATTAAAGAGATTTGGAAAAATATTTAATCGCAGGAGATGATTTCTGTTGATTGTTGTTGGAGCATTTTACGTGTTTCTGGATAGTGTGTGGGATTAGAAATTTAAGCAATTTCGCCAACACGCAGAGATCCAGAGAACTAATAAAACACATACAGTGAATTGATATTCGGCGGCGTTGGCGAAACAAAAGAATAGATTCCATCTTTTTTTTATGAAGAAAAAGGATAAATAAAATAAAGTCATTAATTAAATTCATATTGATTAAGTTTTGTATATTTTTACGTGCGCTTCCAACTTTTCCAAGCCTAAGATTTATATTACTAAAGGAGTCGTCTATACATTTATGCTCGCAATGATCCTATTCCTGTTCATATACACAGCTGCGGATTATTTATCTACAAAGGGGTAATAAGGTCACTAATGGTAATAAATTTCTTCTTCTTCATGTCTTTATAGGTTTATTTTGTTTTTTAATTAAAAAAATTTAAAGTTTAAACCTTTGGCAACCCTATTATATTATATGAGTGATTCGAGAAGTTCAATATGCCGCGCAAATTAATGTTTAAAGTCATTGATGAAGTTGATCTAACTGATAATGTGAAATAGGTCTCAGTTTTTCATTTTTTTATATGGCACCTGGTAACCCTTTGTCCCAACCATTTTTTGGATTTTGGACACCTGGCAACCCTTTGTCCCTACTTTGACTTCTGTGAGTTGAAATTTTTCTTAGCTAACTATTTTGAATTTTTAACATCTTTCCTTTGTCTTCTCCATCTTTTTGGTGATAGAAATATTAGAGGTTTTTTTTTAAGAAGAAATAAATAAGCCACGTTTATTAAAAACGCAGTAAAAAAAATCGTTAAAAATGTTTTATTTATACTAGAATTAAGGAATCAAAGCAATCCATATAAATATTTTTAGTGACAGCTGACAGGGTGTTTTTTTTTTTTTTTTGTTTTAGAAATAACGAAAATTCGTGATAAGTCTACAAAATCGATTATTAAAATAAGCCTTTAAAATTTTTTCATGTGAAAGGGTGTTTTGTTGAGGTCTTGAGAAAATTTGGGTCTAATTGCCAAAACTAAGTAACAATTATGGTATCCCATTAAAATTCAGCAATAATGTTACTTATAAGATTGAAAGCAAGGTTATTAAGTGTCTATGAGAATATTATAAATAAAAGGGTGTTTTTTTTTTTTATTTACCTAAAGAAAAAAAAAATTTATGGGTCGCCCTAATGAGATAAAAGTTGCATTTCCAAATGCAAGAAAGCAAGAATAAAAGAGTTTTTATGAAATAATTTTAGGTGAAAAAGTGTTTTTTTTTCGAGAAGACAGTAAATTTTGTATTAAGTCCCAAAAAGCCAATTTTTTGTATAACGATAAATAATCAATTTGTCATTGAAATTTAAGTATTACACTGTGCAAGTCGAAATCTTTGACAAGTGCGCTGTTGACTGTTTCCCCCTATTTTGAACCTGAGAAATCGATTGGCATCATTAGTTTTTCGATATATCGGTACGACTTCGAACAAAATTTTTTTCTGAAGATTTTTCAATAATTTTAAGCATTTTGCTTGGTTTAAAGTAATTTTTCTTGTTTATATTGCTATTTTTTCTGCTCAAACCTTATTTGCTACCAGCATAAACTACTGGCTTTGTGAAAATGTATACCTTAGTAACGAATGTGTTGCCGTTGTGTTAAAATACATTTATTTTTTACATTTGAAGCCGATTTGTGAGAAAATTGATTCTACCGTCTAAACGATTATATCTTATCCTTCACTCTTGTACAATTTTTTTCTGTAAATAATCTAAATAAGCCTATACATCATTTCATTTATGAAATTTAAAAAAAAAGTTTTCAAAAAAAAATTTATTTTAAGTTTAAAAAAAACAAACGGCAACACCGGCAATTTTAAACACATAGATTTTAAAGTATTTTTCATCGCCGACGTTTAAGAACAGAAATTATCAAAATTGGATCTGTAATTTGCTTTAGTTACTCCACTTAAACATAATAAAACGATAACAATGCAAAAAAATCCAAATTTTTTGAATTTTTTCAACAAAAACTTGCTAAATTGTTAAATAAATTGCATAAAATTGTTTATTTGTCGAATAAATAGCAATATAAACAAGAAAAATGACTTTAGATCAAGCAAAATGCTTAAAATTATTGAAAAAACTTCCGAAAAAAATTTTGTTCGAAGTCGTACCGATAAATCGAAAAACTAATGATGCCAATCGATTTCTCAGGTCCGAAATAGGGGGAACAGTCAACAGCGCAGTTGTCTCAAAAATTTTTTTTTGAAAAAACTTGCACAGTGTTATAGGAAAAGACATTTTCTTAAGTGAAAGGGTGTTTTTTTTTTTTTTGAATGGAGGAAACAAAAATCGTATGTGCTTCCGAAAATAATTTTCGTTCAAAATCTCTACATTTTCCATGCTCGAAAAAAACACCCTTTCATCCAAAAAATGTTTTGACAGCTTGACTTCTATCCTAATGTTGCATTATTTTTGGATTTCAATCGGGGAGGTTTCACTTTAAAAACTGATTTTGATTTTTCACCAAAAAAACACCCTTTCACTCAAAAATTAATTTTATTTTTGATTTCTAAGGTTTGATTTTTATGGATTACACAGGTCTACAAGGTTTTTGGTGCCAAGGCTATGATATACTTTTCTATAGGTTTTCGGTGTGCTGAATTCGAATCTGAAGTCAGAAATATCCTATCAGCTCCCGTTTTTGAAATAATACCGTTAGAAAGTTTGAAAAAATCAAATTTTGTAGACCAGTGTTATAGGCATTTGGATTTAATAGGCTAATGTTTTTCAACATTTTAAGTTTTTTTTTTTTACCCAGAATACTTAAAAACTAGGTTATATGGTCTACCAAGATAAATTTAATATGGAGGCATAAAACATTTACCATGTATATGAATTTGTTCTTGTTCCAGTTCTGTAAGTGCACAATTTATGTTTTAAATTAAAGAATTAAAGCCTCGCAACATTTTAATCCTTAAAGTCAAATTGCCCAAGTCTTAAGACCTATTAATCCTAAAGCTAAGTTGAAGTCAATTTTATAATTCTATGACATTGTTCTTAATATTTATTATCGAGTTCTCATTACACACACATTGGCCAATGAGCTTACACTCTGCCTTAAGCTCAAAAGGATAATGATAATACCGCACTTGATACTTTAAAATATCCTTGCCAATGGCCTTTTATCTAGGAGTGTGTGTGTGTGTGTGTGTGTCTCCGGGAGATATGACATTGGGAAAACTTTTTATGCAATCTACTTAAATAAAGTTACATTTTTTTTTACAATTTTTTTATCTTTAAGGAGCTTATCGCTGGACGATTTCAACCAAACACACACACACAACCAGGAGCAGAATTTATCATAATTAAGAGCGTTCACATGTGTAAAATGTATTCGTATGTCTGTATATTGTTGGGATAGTATCATGCAAGAAGTTTTGACTTTTTCCAGGAATAGGTTTAATAATAATTCTTTATCTTTTTTTTTCTCTTGCACTTTTCAATTAAAATCGCAACTTTTTTGTTTCTGTGTGTGAACTGTAAAATGTCTGTAAAAATTGTAACGATAAAGTTTTTTCATACTATGACGATGATTATATTGTTGTGTTTTCTGTTAATATTGTTTCACCTTGATTACTGGGAATAAAATACAAAAACAAAAAAAAAAAAACATAAACCAAAGCAGACATCACAGGATCAACAGGAGTTATTCATTTAACAGGGGGATAAATTGTGCTGCGGATAAACTTTTTTCATTTGAATTGTTGTATTGTGTGTGTGTTGAATGGAGTAAATATTTTAAAAGATAATAGTATTTGGGAGGGTTTGTTTTTTTTTTTTGGAAAAGTTTTAGAGGCGGTTATGGTTGTTTCTGAACAATGTTGAAATCAAGGTAGTTTTTTTTAAAGCCTTTAAAGTTTTTTTTTGTTTTGAAACTTTTATAAATTTAGTAGATAGTAAAAAAAATAATAAAGGCCAAAACGTCTCCAGGAATTGATTTAACTAATCAATACCACAAAATATTGGGATTTTGTAACATCGATGAAAATCCTTTGCGAAATAATAAAACTTAAATTGCTGTTGAAAAAGATACTATCGCAAATCAATTAATCAAACTAATTAGCTTTGAATGAGTTTTTCTGAAAATTCACAGGTATTTTGAATTGGGCATCAAAAATTTACCTTATCGGATGGTAAGAGCGTTGAACTCTTGTTGATTCGGAGAGCAAGGAATTTCTTGATTTTTTTAGATTCTTAAGGTTTGAAAAAGTATATTCTTTAGTAACTTTCCAAAAAAAAAATCATATATTCTGTTCTATGAAAGCTGTAAACTTTTCAAAATTAATGATTTTTTGAGATTCAGGGAAAAGTTAAAAATAATAACATGTTATAAAAAACTTGACGATATTAATAAAAAAAAGGAAAAAAAATTGAATATATTACAATTTTTTTTTTATCATTGTACTATTATAACGATATATGACTTGTGGTCAAAATTATCTCAAACCAAAAAAAAAATTTGTTTTTTGACAAGAATGTCAAAGGGATTATAACGCGATCGCCATCTCCGAGACAATTGGGCAGCAGGACCTGTCGTATCACCTTTAGAGTTGGTAGCACTTTAGTATTTGAAAATGCAGTACGCCGCAGTACGGTAAAAAGAAAACACACAACACCTGGCAAGTTGCATTTTTCATGTCGCAAGTTGCATGTGGCAAATACCATGTGGCATGAAACATGATGCAAGTGCATGTGGCATGTAGCACGAGACATGTGGCATTCAGGATGCAAAATGTGGCAAGTTGGATGTGGCAAGTTGTAATAAAAATAAAATGCACGACTGGGTCGCACGTACTTGCTCTTGTAGTTCACAGTATCTTTATCTTAAATGTCTATTGGAAATTTAAGATTTTATTTAGTGTCGAGAAAAAAAAAATCAAAAAAAAAAAGTTCGAAAGTTTAAAAATTAAATTAAAATTTTTTTTTCAAAAATGTTTTTAAAAATATTTTTTTTACATTACAAAATGATGTCTGTAAATTTTTAATAAAATTGACTTATGCTTTGATGAAATAAATGAACTTAAAAAACATGTCAATTTTTGAAAAACGGCAACGCCATATTTCCGTTCTCCGCATTTTTTGAGAAAAACTAAAAACGCAGTTTTGTTAGAATCAATAAGTCTATTACGTATACCAAATTTAATCAAAATCGTTAGAGCCGTTTTCGAGAAAGTTGCAATACCTCGAAAACGTTATATGGGAGATATGCGTTAAAAAGGAGATATTAAAAAAATACGTACCTAGGGAATAACCTAAACAGCATCTGTACCAAGTTTCAAGCAAATCCATCCATCCGTTCAAGCCCTAGCTCGATGTACAGATGGACGCACAGACGCACTTACGCACACACGCACAGACTGACGGACGGCATGACGAAAACCACTTTTTTGATCTTCTCCATCATCGTAATGTTGGTTTTGATTAAAACCTCAAATTTTTTTTTCTACACGAAACCAATACTATAGCTGTAGAGCAAGTAATAAGAAACGATGAAAATCGGTTAAAAACGGTCAAAAAACGTGTTTTTTTTAAACCTTTTTCTTGCGTTATTCAGTCAAAACTCACTAAACGATTCCAATAACTCACTAAAAGATTGCACATGTGTGCATAAGGCAAAAACCTACATGTCCTATAAGTTTGAGATTTTTTGAACGCTCCAAAAAAAAGCTAAAAATAAAAAACTACCCAAAAATACTCCTAAAAAACAAGGTGTTTTTCCAAAATTCATATTTCGAAACGCAGAGTGTTGGAAAAAAATCCTTATCAGAAGCCTAATTTTTTTTCTCTCATCTTTCACCTGGCACTTTTAGAATTGTCAAAAAAAAATTTCCCTACCCAAAATCATAATTTTGTCATAGCCCCAACACGTGTACAACGTTCAAAGAAAACGTTATAGCTTAGTTTCAAAATTTTTTAGAATTTTTTCTTAAATGCAGTTATTTTTAAATTAGTCTCATTTATCTATAGCAAAAAAAATCAACTCTCTACAACTTCGCGTTTAGATTTTAGCCCAAATTTCATCTTTCCGTTTTACCCCTGTTTACCCTATTAAATGAATTAAAAATCCTTCATTTGGATTAAGCTTTAGGTTATTATCTTTCAAATAAGCTATAGAAAATATTTGTATCTCTAATAGTTTATTTTTAATTTTGAATTGAAATTTTTGCCGTACTGCGAAAGTGCACGAGTGGAACGGGAGAAAATGGCGTAACTTTTTTGTGGTGGCTGCTATGGTTCATCGATTTATAAGACCGTATCACGTCGAAAAAACATAGAATTCTTGACACTTTTCACGATAAAACTATATACAAATAGGTGATAGAATTTCATGTGACACGTACAGAAATACTCTTGAAAATAAAATCAAGTGAAGTATGCATGCTCTGTCGCTGCCGTACAGTTTAGTAAGGAATTTGAAACTTTTACTTGATTATATCAGGCAAAATCCCAGAGAAGAATTGAAATTCGAACTTTACAAACAATTTTTTTTTTTACTTCCAGACAAGCTCCTATGCACATTGCTTGACTATATAGTTCACCCTGTTTAAATCCAACAAACTAATAAACCACACAACCATTCAAGAAGTATTTTGTATAGGTACATACCTTTACCCAGAGATAAGCAACAGCAACAAAATACACTTTAGTATTGAAAATTGATGTTTAGACAAATGCATATATGCATCCTTCCGGAAGAAGCTACCCAAGCTTTCGAAAATTCCAGAGCTGATGCCATTGATATCGAAGAATTGAAACGAAGAATTCTCAAATCCCGGTTGTTTACATAAGAAAATTCTTTAGCATACAGTTACGAGTACATTGATTTCCAATTCAGAGCAAATGTTGTATGGAATTTGTTTTTTCTATTTGGTTCAAATGTGAACGAGGACAAGAGTTACAATTCATAGAGTGGATGATAGGGGGCATAAGGGCGGACAAACGGGTGCATGTGTGCTATATTGAATTGTTGTCCTCGTGTGCCATTCAAATGCAAAAGTCATGCTTTTGGGTTCAAATGTGTGAGAATGTGGTTTGTGGGTGCATCACTAAGTTCATGATACTAAAAATTTTACAACTTATTTTTTTTTGTTGTTGTTGTCTTCCTTTAAATTCCTGATTTGAATCCTTAGAGATATTCATATGGATTTTTTTTTTATTTTTTTATTTTGTTGGTAAATTCAGAACCTACTTCTATAGCTACCGACCGACACTCACATGCATGTGTGATGCATTTTTTCACATCAGCTACTTTTTATTAATGGTTTATTTATGAGCCATAGATTTTTTTCACATACCGTTGCTTTGGTCAGGCTTTCGGTATAAATAAAACATGGCAAGTTGGTGTGTTTGTGAATGAGGGGGTTTGGCTAGAAACTTATTTTTTTTTGCATTTTAAATCTTTGGAACAATTTTATGGAGGAGAGGTCATGACGTAACAAATTTATAAAACTGCATGATTTTGAGCGGGTAATGTTTTACATTACAGAGAAGTTAAGCATCAGATGGTATAAAAAATAAACATAGGACAACAACTATATTGCAGGTACAAAGTTTGGTAGCAATGCAGCAAAGTTTTGATCAGTTTTGAATAATTTATTCAAAAACACAAATTCTGTCTTTTTATAGAGGTTTTATTTTTTTCGGTTGCTTATTGAAGCTCAAATAACTTGATGGAACTTTATGGACTTCCAGAGTTATTTAGATCGATATGACTTGAACGCAATTATATATAGTTTGGTGAAATTCTGTTAATCTATTCGGTACCTAAGCAAAAATTAAGTTTCGTTAAGTTTTGCAAAAAAAGAATATTGCAGAAAACGTCCCTCAAAGATTAACTTGAATTATGTTTCAGATACTACTTTCTAGCTTTCAATAGAATTAAAATCGATTAAATGATGGAAATTTATTGAAAACTTAACGAAATATCACTTTCCGCATGCATTCCAATAATAGAATAAATGTTGATTAAGTTATTCACAATTTTTTTTTTTTTTTAATCCGGTTAAGGTAAAAAGAAAACAAATAAGCAAGTAATCAAAACTTGAAGAAACGAATTCTAAACAATTTAACGAAACAAAAAAAAAACTTTAGAAATTTGTATTCTAACTAACAATAACAGATGAATAATAAATTTAACGAAAGTAAACTACGTCATTATAAAAACGTTTAATTAGAGGTTATAAATGATATCAAACTGAGATAAGACTGAAAGCAAGTGCACGAAAAATTTAACAAAGTAAAATAATATCGAGACTATCTATTATTTTCGAAAAAATAAATCTGTCTCCATATCTTGGAAACTTAACGAAATTGCATTTTCATTAAAATACCTTCATAGATGATTTGACAGCAATGATATACAAGAAACTATTAAATGAATCTTGAAATAGATGAAAAACTGGACGAAACTCTATTCTAAATATTTTTGAGAGTAAAATTAGAGAAAAACTCTTAGTTCTCTTCCAATAATATTAGTACCTAAATTTTGACCACTCTTAGAAAATGAAGTAGTATTTGATGGGAAATTTAACGAAACTTATTATTATACGAAACTTATTGTTAGATATACTGTATACAAGATCTACTCGTATAAATTAAAGATTTATTAGTAGTTTTCTTTTTCTTTTTTATTATATTTATATTTAATTCATATTTTATTACGCTGTGAAAGCATATCAAGTACAATTTAACGAAACTTATTTGTTAAGTAAAGTTTTTTATGTTCTAATTAAGTCAAAACTTATTTATAATTTTCTTGATTTCAAATATTTAAAACTGTACCCTAAGTGAAATTATGTGAAGAAAAACTTAACGAATACCTATTGATTTTTTTTAAAGATTTTTCAAGACATTTTTCGAATAAACTAATAGGTATTTCAGATAACTCAAAATAAAGACAACAAAATCATAATCAAACCAAAATTTTTGAAGAATAACAGAAGTAAGTTGAAAACTTAACGAAGCAATTTCAACATATGATTAACCCTCTGTAGACACACCCCTCTTTTGTGACGTGAAATGCGCCCCACAGATGCGAATTTGGTTTTCATGACGTTATAACTTTTTTCGGTTTCAACAATTTATGGTTAATATTATGTAGATATATAAAATTTACGTAAAATTTTCTGAAAAATTTGAATTCCACTGTTTTGGGAAACGTTATGAAACATCTCATAGTAAAAAAGAATGAAAACATTGAAAAACTTACCGGAACAAGCATTTTAAACTTTCACAAAGCTTGATAACAAACTTATTTTCTGTTAAGCACTTTTATTAACCTCTTAAGAAAGTGAAAGTATGTAAAATATAACTTAACGAAACTGAAAAACAGAACAGTCGTTTTGAAGAAGAAAATAACCGGAAACCGGTGATTTCCTCACTAAAATATTGCTTTCAAATAATTCCAAGAAAATCAATTTAAAATCAAAGTCAAATGCTTTCGTTAAATAAAATGTTTCTATTTAACTGCCATTGTGTCCTTGAGAGTTTGTATTTCAATAAAATCAATATCAATATACCTTGACCTTATACAATCTTTTTCTTAGAAAAAAACGAAGAAAAACTTTAATAAAAGAAATCGAATAGGGGTAACTCAATAGAGAACCCAAGCAAAAATAAAATGCGACGTCTATTTCTACATATTAAAAAATTCATCACAAATTACTTCTTGATTTCATTACTATAATCAATATTCAAAAAATGTAGGTGGTATGGTAGGTAGAATGATTGCTTTATACCTGCCAACCCAACTTCTGGTGAATTGAGATATGCAAGTATGTAAAAAAGGGTTACCTATGTATTATTCAATTAATTTAGAAAATGTCAAATGTCAAAAGATTTTAGACCTTAAACTTTTTATCACGCAAAGCAATTTAATCAAATAACAACATAACAACTTATACAATCAACTTAATTAAACAAAAGAAGAACATTTCTTCGTCTTTACTTTCGTAAAACAGAAAAAAAAAATATGAATATTGATAAATATCCTTTTTTTAAGTTTAGAGAACTTTGTAAGGAAATTGTCATCCTCTCATCAATAATTCATTCATGCTATCAATTTTGATATGTGACTGCCAAAAAACATATATCTTCCAAAGGAATGTAAGAATCCTTTCAATTTAACCATACAATAAAACAGTGCCACCTTAGCTTATTCTATGTATGTTGAAGGATATTAAATTCCTTCACAATATTGTTTATAGATGTTATCTTGACTAAATGGCTGCATGTGATATGTGTAGAAACGGTAATTAAAGTATTTTTATTCTCTTTGCTTCTCACGTCATGTCAAGTCATATCAAATTCCTTTCAAGCAATTATAAGTCGTTTTATCATGGCACCAAAGGATTCATGAATTATAATTTCAATATGACTGATGTGGTATCGAATAGAATACAAAAGTAACAAAATGTTGTGATTTTTTTTAAATTTCTTTGTTACTCTTTGTTTACTTTGTCAAAAGGTCAGTTATCAAGAAAAAACAGACCAAATAATTTTCACATCAAAATTGATTTTAATTGATTTTAATTGAAGTTGTTTGTTTTGAATAACCCGAAAATATAACATCATTATGCATGACATCGTTTACATCTTTTAGGAAATGAACGTGCCTAAATTTTTAGTAGAGAACCTTTTTATACACTCAGAGAAAATATACATGATGATTATATCTTTTAGAAAATGCTAAGAATCATATATTTTCCAATCAAAGTCTCGAAACAAGTTTTGGTTCACATATATGAGTTCACAATGAAGAGGCCTATCTATTTATGTAAAAAATTTACAAATTTATTTTTTTCGGATTTTCGAAAAAAAAATTAAGGTTAACTTGCCGAAAAAAAGTGAATTTTAAAAAAATTCTTCCAAATCCATCGGATGAAACATCATAAGAAAGGTCTTTTTAAGCTCTATTCATAACTATAAACCAATAGTTTCGTGGATGTTTGGTTGCTGAATTATTTACAATCGAAATATTTTTTTTTCGGAAGCTTATGTTTTTCATTCGAAAGCAGATATTTTTGGATCAAAATTTTGAAACAAGTTTTGGCTTACAGATATGAGTTCACAATGACCAGGCCTATCTAATTATGTAAAAAAATTAAAAATTTATTTTTTTCGGATTTTCGAAAAAAAAATCAAGGTTAACCCCTTGCCGAAAAAAAGTGAATTTTAAAAAATTTCTTCCAAATCCATCGGATGAAACATTAAAAGAAAGGTC
This sequence comes from Episyrphus balteatus, assembly GCF_945859705.1. Lineage (NCBI taxonomy): Eukaryota > Metazoa > Arthropoda > Insecta > Diptera > Syrphidae > Episyrphus > Episyrphus balteatus. The sequence goes on from NC_079136.1 coordinate 120,287,750, forward strand.
TTTTTAAGCTATATTCATGACTGCAAATTAAAAGTTTCTTGGAGGTTTAGTTGCTAAATTATTTGCAAGCGAAATGCAATTTTTTTAAGTTCGAAAAACATTTTTTTTTGTATTCGAAAGCAGATAATTTCGGATCAAAGTCTCAAAACTTGTTTTGGTTTACAGATATGAGTTCATATTGAGCATGCCTATTCATTTAGATTTTTAGATAATAAAATTACGGGATCGGGTCAAAATTCTGGCTTCAAAATTCTGCTTTTCAAAATTCTGCTTTTTCAGCGAAAATTCTGTTTTTCAAAATTCTGCTTTTTTTCTATTCTGTTTTTCAAAATTCTGCTTTTTAAAATTCTGCTTTTCAAAATTCTGCCAGCATTATATTTGAACAAAAAAATTCTGCTAATTCTGTTTTTTTTTTTTTTTATAGCATATGCGCTGGCTAAAGAAAAATACACCTCATTAATGTAATTCAACATTGGTACTTTCCTAAATTTTTTTATTTAAGTGTCGCAAATATTTTTTGAAATGCACATACTGACTTTCTTTCAAATAAAATATGTATACTAATTGGAACCGATGTTGTATATTCCTTTTCTTATTCAAATTTTTGAATATTCATCTTTATTTGATAAATTAATAAATTTTTAGTTATTTTCGGAAATGTTTAATATTAAAAACCTTTTCTTAATAATTTCAAATTTATTCATTTATAAAACAAAAATTAATTCGCATTTAAAAAATGACAAATTATGTAGGTAAGTAATCAAATAAGTAGATAATTTTTCAAAAAGATGATTTTACAGAATTCTGCAAAAAATTAAAAAAGGGTTTGGAAAATGTTAAAAAGCGCGCGCTTTTTAACATTTTCCAAACCCTTTTTTAATTTTTTGCAGAATTTTGAAAAGCAGAATTATGAAAAGCAGAATTTTGAAAAACAGAATTTTGAAAAACAGAATTTTGAAAAGCAGAATTTTGAAAGCAGAATTTTGTAAAGCAGAATTTTGAAAGCAGAATTTTGACAAAAGAATTTTGACCCCGGCAGAATTTTGACCCCAACCCTAAAATTACAAATTCATTTTTGTCGGATTTTCGAAAAAAATTAAATCATTTCAAAAAGAATGTCAGTTTTTCTCTCAGTGTAAACGTGTCCCAAGTCAATCTTGACCTTTTGCTTTTTGAGTATTTTCATCACACTCTCTATTGAACAACAAAAAATCATCCTAAACGCTTTGTCACATTCGTTTAGCATCATTTTCTTGAAAATAGACAAATCATCCTGAAAGCATTTAACAGAAAATTTTTATCTCCCAATATTCCTATATTCGTCCCATAGACCTCTTAAGTGTTGTCGTCTCTTCTATTTTTTTTTTTTTTTCTAAGAAATGCTCATCCATTTTCTTTTTCTTGCTTTGTCTTTCAAATACACATAGCTGTTATAGTTTTGTATTTGTTATTCGTTGTCGTTTTTTTGCTTTGGCAAGCCAATATTCTATTTTGAAAGGTATTTCCAATAAAAAATTCAACTCACATTTTTTTCTCTCTCCAACAACTGTCACACCATCATCGGATATTGTTTGTACGTTCTTATCGCAAGTCGTACAGATATATGTTTAATATTCCTCTGAAAGAAAAGAATGCCTTTGCTGAATTGCTGAATTACTCGTTCTGTGTGTTATCTGTATAGAAGTTTATCGATTTTAGGTTTGATTCCGCTTCCGCTAGGGGGTAATTTGTTGGTTAAATTGAGGTTAACAGCTATTTAATCCTTTTTAAAATTGAAGACATTATTGGATTCCTTTGTGTGAGGAATCGGAAAGGGTTAAAGCCTTATGAATTCAGTCGTGTAAATATTTGGGCAAATGAAGTTGATGGTGTTGGGTTGTTAATGTGTCAGGAGCGAATCCGTAACAAAAGTGTGAAAACAAAAAGTATTCACGACTTTTAGTATTAGGTAGGAAAGTATGAAACAATAAATGTATTCAAGGAAAAAAGTATGCGCGACAAAAGTTCGAAAAATGGAAAACTATTATTTTGACCGGGTTTTGAGCTGGCAACAATTACAAAGAGAAAAGAGAATTTGCGAAAACAAAATTGGCGGTGGACAATTCTGATTGGTCAAGAAGGAAGAAATAGACGAATTTATTGTTAGATAGGGCTGGGGTCTCAGGAAAAAAGAGAGTATACAGAAATATTTATTCATAAGGATAGGAGGTCTAAATTTAATTTTCAGTCTCGCAGGTCGCAGCTGCGATGAGCAAGGCAAGAACAAAAGTGTGAATAAATAGACGAATTTATTGATAGGGCTGGGGTCTCAGAAAAAAAGAGAGTATACCTACAGAAATATTTATTCATAAGGATAGGAGGTCTAAATTTAATTTTCAGTCTCGCAGGTCGCAGCTGCGATGAGCGAGGCAAGAACAAAAGTGTGAATAAATAGACGAATTTATTGTTAGATAGGGCTGGGGTCTCAGAAAAAAAGAGAGTATACCTACAGAAATATTTATTCATAAGGATAGGAGGTCTAAATTTAATTTTCAGTCTCGCAGCTGCGATGAGCGAGGCAAGAACCAAAGTGTGAATAAATAGATGAATTTATTGTTAGATAGGGCTGGGGTCTCAGAAAAAAAGAGAGTATGCCTACAGAAATATTTATTCATAAGGATAGGAGGTATAAATTTAATTTTCAGTCTCGCAGGTCGCAGCTGCGATGAGCGAGGCAAGAACAAAAGTGTGAAAACAAAAAGTATTCTGGACTTTTATAAGGTAGGAAAGTATGAACAGATAAAAGTATTCAAGGAAAAAAGTATGCGCGACAAAAGTTCGAAAATTGAAAATTATTATTTTGACTGGCAAAAGTTACAAAGAGAAATGAGAATTTGCGAAAACAAATGTGGCGATGGACAATTCTGATTGGTCAAGAAAGAATTAATAGACGAATTTATTGTTAAATAGGGCTGGGGTCTCAGAAAAAAAGAGAGTATACAAAAATATTTATTCATTTAATTTTCAGTCCCGCAGCTGCGATGAGGGAGGCAAGATTAAGAGTGCGCTCGATTATTTTTTTTTAATTAATGAGAGTGGAGTATTTGTATGGAAGGTGGACGTCCCGCGGCCAATATATTGTTATAGGCCAGTCATTATGTCGTAAAAAACGGCTTATAAATGCAAAATGACCGAGAAAGCTAAATTTTGGATATGTTGTAGGGGATGCTTAAAAAAGCTTAACTTGAAGTTTTCGACCAAGATTTCCTATGAGCTTTTTCCGCCACTTTGAAAAAAAGGATAAAATTGGTTTTTTGACAATAACTCGGCTATCTGACGAGATACGAAGATACCCCTTTCTACCAACTAGTTTGTGGGCAATTTATTTTTTCCCTTTCATTTATCCATTTATCCTAAATTTTCCAACCAGCCATATGCTGCTAATAATTTTTTTATTTTCAAAAGTTATTGACACTGATCTAATTGCAATTTTGATAAACTAAATAATATAGAGATTGAAACAAATTACAAAATGCACACTCAACACAAAAAGCCGGTATATGTACTTACAAAATTTGGGTTAATAAAATTGGGGTTAAAAGAAACCATTACTATTTTCTTCTCATTATTTATTAAATAAATACATACATATGTATGCATGTGTTAATGATATAATAATATAAACATTAAAAAAAACATGAATGATTGTTTTTTTTACAACCGAACGAGCGGCTTTCTTGGCGGTGGGCGCGGACTTAACGACCTTGCGGCCAGCTGGAAGTCGTAATTTTTGTCCAAAAAAAAAACTAAAAATACAAAATTGTAGGTCTGAGTATGGTCTACAAATTTTATGTTAATAATTTTTTCGATATTCATCACACAAAAATAGATAATGTCAAAAAAACAAATGGCATGTCCCAAATTTTTGACTTTTTTAATCGATATCTCGAAAACGGTTCATGATACGCAAAAAATATGTATCCATGAATTGTAGAACATGGTAAAAGCTACAAAAAAGCTTATTGTAAAATTTTCGTATCTCGTCGGATAGCCAAGTTATTGTCAAAAAACCAATTTTATCCTTTTTTTCAAAGTGGCGGAAAAAGCTCATAGGAAATCTTGGTCGAAAACTTCAAGTTAAGCTTTTTTAAGCATCCACTACAACATATCCAAAATTTAGCTTTCTCGGTCATTTTGCATTTCTAAGCCGTTTTTTACGACATAATGACTGGCCTATAACAATATATTGGCCGCGGGACGTCCACCTTCCATACAAAAACTCCACTCTCCCTAATTAAAAAAAAATAATCGAGCGCACTCTTAATCTTGCCTCCCTCATCGCAGCTGCGGGACTGAAAATTAAATGAATAAATATTTTTGTATACTCTCTTTTTTTCTGAGACCCCAGCCCTATTTAACAATAAATTCGTCTATTTATTCTTTCTTGACCAATCAGAATTGTCCATCGCCACATTTGTTTTCGCAAATTCTCATTTCTCTTTTTAACTTTTGCCAGTCAAAATAATAATTTTCAATTTTCGAACTTTTGTCGCGCATACTTTTTTCCTTGAATACTTTTATCTGTTCATACTTTCCTACCTTATAAAAGTCCAGAATACTTTTTGTTTTCACACTTTTGTTCTTGCCTCGCTCATCGCAGCTGCGACCTGCGAGACTGAAAATTAAATTTATACCTCCTATCCTTATGAATAAATATTTCTGTAGGTAAACTCTCTTTTTTTCTGAGACCCCAGCCCTATCTAACAATAAATTCATCTATTTATTCACACTTTGGTTCTTGCCTCGCTCATCGCAGCTGCGAGACTGAAAATTAAATTAAGACCTCCTATCCTTATGAATAAATATTTCTGTAGGTATACTCTCTTTTTTTCTGAGACCCCAGCCCTATCTAACAATAAATTCATCTATTTATTCACACTTTTGTTCTTGCCTCGCTCATCGCAGCTGCGACCTGCGAGACTGAAAATTAAATTTAGACCTCCTATCCTTATAAATAAATATTTCTGTAGGTATACTCTCTTTTTTTCTGAGACCCCAGCCCTATCTAACAATAAATTCGTCTATTTATTCACACTTTTGTTCTTGCCTTGCTCATCGCAGCTGCGACCTGCGAGACTGAAAATTAAATTTAGACCTCCTATCCTTATGAATAAATATTTCTGTATACTCTCTTTTTTTCTGAGACCCCAGCCCTATCTAACAATAAATTCGTCTATTTCTTCCTTCTTGACCAATCAGAATTGTCCACCGCCAATTTTGTTTTCGCAAATTCTCTTTTCTCTTTGTAATTGTTGCCAGCTCAAAACCCGGTCAAAATAATAGTTTTCCATTTTTCGAACTTTTGTCGCGCATACTTTTTTCCTTGAATACATTTATTGTTTCATACTTTCCTACCTAATACTAAAAGTCGTGAATACTTTTTGTTTTCACACTTTTGACGGGTTCCCTGTCAGGAGCATATCAAAAGTAATGACGATTATGTCAGGAAGTAAGATACTCATCCCGATAATATAACACTTTGCTTCATATAAGGGCTGAATAAGAGAGGAGCTTACAACTTTTGGTTATTGCACTTAAAAGCAGATTTGTTCCAGGAATGTCTAAGAAAGTCTAAGTCTAATTAAATAAAAGGCAATCCTTTATACTGTCCTTTTATACTTTATAAACCTTTCTTAACCAAGAAAAATGCAAAAAATCAAGATTTCAATTGCTGCTAACCAAAAACATTTTTGCTGAATAGCTGAATTTATGTAATCATGTTCATTCATTTCATCATATCTTCTAAACTACTCATCATAATTCGACGAATGAGGAATCGTTGGAAGCATCTATAAAGGCCGCAGTTTATAGGGTACGTGATGTCGCATTAAACTAAATAAAGCGACCTCTACAGCACATAAAGTATGCATGCAGGTTTGTTTGTAAGCCTTAAATTTCTATAAAATGTAAGATAACAATAAATGTTAGCATTACGATGGTAGGTAATCCGACATAATCAATCTTTCAATTCTGTTCTGATTACCATTTTAGCCATCACAATTTAACCTTTGATCCTAAAACTTCTCGAAAGCATAATCTTAAAACAAAATCAATCTTGACAACAAAATTTTCCATTGAAGAAAATCCCTAATGCATGAAGGTAAGTCTCCTCACTTTAACTACCTGTTAAGTAAAATGATTCTTCACAATCAATTTATTTATCGGACATCACAACTTTCAAGGTAAACTTGATGAAAGTTTCCTTTTTATAAAAGAAAGAAAGAAAAAAAAAAAAAAATTCAAGCCATACAATTTTTTTCCTCTTCGTCTTTTATCCTTTATATTCGACTCGTATCAGAAACAATAACGTTTTAGCAGCATAATTTGCCAGCCGCAATAACCATTCAAGGATACGATTTATGCATTTTATGTGTTCAATAAAATTGAAATAAGACCGAGACCGAAGACTCGTTAGTTTTTGTAGCTAGCTAGTTGGTTAGGTTATATATCGTTCGTCGGTTGTTATCATCGGTCTACTAACACATAAGGCTCTCCTTTCTGTCACTCATAATCTTTTTGCTTCCTTTTTATACATATCCTTGTGTTGTCTCGGAAACCTATATCAAGGCATATAACTACGTTATAGTTGTATAGAAAACTTGGATATCCAAGAATCACTTATATTGCATTGAAACTATAGTAAAGAAGGAGTGAATGTTATAGAGGCAGAGAAATAGAAACAGGATATGCATGAAAATTGTGCGGTGGGTTATTGGCCCGGAACAACATGTAGCGCAGTAGAATTTTCTTGTAGCAGTTTCTTAGATATGCACAGAGTTATAAGCTGCACAAGTTGCAATATTAAGAATTCTTTTGTTTTTGTTTTTTTTTTTTTTGTAACAATTTTTGCAGTTTGAATTTTGTTATGAAAGGTAATGGGCTTCGTTGGTAGATACTGGATAATAAAAGAAATCCTAAGAACTTGAACGTAACTGTAAAAGGAGTTGTATGAAAGAATGAGGTTGGCTGTCATAACAGGAAATGTATTGGTTTCAAAAATTTTTTCATTGGAACTGTAAAATAAAACTTTATTTTAGCACTCACATGTAACAAAAGTTATGGCTGATCTTAAAGTGTTCTGAGAATGTGATCGAATGGACAAAAATCCATAGAAATTTTGAAGAACTAAAAATATTCTAAATAAAACAATTTTACTAAGAATAGAAGTTGGGGAATATATTGCCTGAAGTGTCCCGAACGTGTCCCGATGGTGTCCCGAACGTCTCCCAAATGTGTCCAGAACGTGTCCCGAACGTGTCCCGAAAGTGTCCCAAATATGTATCGAACTTGTCCCGAACGTGTCCCGAATGTGTCCCGAACGTGTCCCGAACTTGTCCCAAACGTGTCCCAAACGTGTCCCGAATGTGTCCCGAACGTGTCCTGAACGGGTCTCGTACGTGTCCCGAACGTGTCCCAAACGTGTCCCTTACGTGTTCTGAACTTATTCACTGTAAGACTCTCTTCAGAAGAATAATAGAAATCGGAACCTAAGGTGGCTACAATAAGTAGTTTTCTATTTAATCATTTTAATTTAAAAAAAATTTCA